>NW_020289943.1:2426057-2474932 GCF_003144205.1 Meira miltonrushii | reverse complement strand
AGATATCCCGCTTTTCCGGCTTCTCGGTAAGTTCTTTCTTTGCAGCTTTGGTAAGTTTGCTGCACTCTGCTCTCTTGTCCGTCCGTTGAGACCTCTGCGGCACCATTCTGCTCTGCAGGTATGAGTGAAGGTATCAAACCTTTGGATGGTGAAAGTTTTGCGTATGCACCTATCGTTATCGTTATCGACATGGCCAGCCAAATGACCCATCGATGCATGTGTAACGGGAGCAGCAGGTATGGTATGACATGCTTTTTTTGAATGGGCTATTCAAATTCAAGCCTTTTCTCATCATAGTCATCCAAAAGGATAAGTAATCAAGTTGGCTAATAATGGATGTATGCTACCCTACGTACGCACGCACGTACGCCTACGTATACTCCATATTAGCGTGACTTTATGCAAGAAGAAAGTCACTAAAATGACTGAGTTTCATGCTTGACTCTTTCCTTCATCATTGGACTCACGCAGGAGTGCAAAAGTGATGGACATGAGCATGCTAATGGCAATACTTGCGGGCACAACAACTATACAGACTCTCAAATCAGTTCTCGGCGGAACTATTTCACCATACAAAGCTGCAACTCATCATCATAGTTGTATTGTATGGATCTATTGGACTACAGCATCAATTCTGCTGATTAATGATTCCACTGCCATTTGAGTACCGCGTAGGATCTCTTGTGTGGTGTCTTTCAGAGATGAAAGTGTTGTAGTAGAACGGTTTGATTTTTTGATTTCGCCAACATTTTGTATGCTGTGAAAGACATCTTCCCATTCATCGGAAATTTTTTCTGGGATTGCAGGCCAATCATATGCTTGCAAAGCATCACGTACTTTCCGAAGGCTATTATTCACCTCACCTGAAGCTGGACATCCACCATGCGATGTGATGAAGCGGAATGTCTCAAAAGCTATGCAAGCACTATGGAATGTTGCGCTTGGTAGTTGATTGGGAATGGATATCCTCTTCACCATGTCATCAAGACGTTGTAGTACCTCCTCCGAGCTTGCTTGATCATTCAGTAAAGTGGTGATGTCTACTAAATCTTTCTCGTCTGCAGAGATTTCGCTTGCATCGTACTTCAAAACCCTCTTGCTCTTTTCGTCGTCGTCCTTCTGAGATGAAAGTAGTGTGCTTGAGAGTACAGATATCATCGATCGCACATAGGCCTCGTTTGGCTCTTTCGCAGTCGAGGTGGGCTCGGTTTGCACAATGATGTCATCTGCTTGGGGCGGTAAAAGGTTCAAGATCACACTTTTGTCTCTCTGATCGTAGAGTGTGTTCGCCGAAACTTTCTCTCTAGCTTCTTGTAGTTCATTTTTGATCACTTCTTCACGGATGCCGGGATTTATGTTCATCAGTTCTAATCTCGCCGCTTCAATCAGATGCAATTGCCTTGCGATAGAACTTGTCAACTTTTCCCCAAACAAAAGCAACTCTTCCACTCTGGAGAATGTTCCGTTTTCCATAGCCCTGCATACCATTTCGGGTACCTGCGTCTTGCCTTCTTGCCATACGTTACGCATTTGACGCATGCTGATAAGCCATTGACGTTCTTCTTCCGATGAGGGAGGCAGCAACAAAGTCGAATGTGCATATCTGTGAGCCAAGATCCAACCAAGGGTATCATATTGCACAGCTTTGATCCCTAGAGATTCAAATTGTAACCTAGCTTGATCGACAGATCCGAATTGTAGTAACAAGCGAACTTGCAAAATCCGTAGCTTGTATGCTTTGGGAGAATGCTTCAAACCCTCTTTCATCACCGTGCTGGCCAGAAATAGAGTTTTTTGCCAATCATTGTCATCTCTTTTTCGCCGTATAGAGCTTGCATGAACCAAAGCTTGCACCGTCAATAAGGCAAAATCGTCCCCGGGTTGCATCTCTGTCTTTGGCAAATCCTTACTCATCGGTAGAGATTTTGCGTACAATTGCGCATACGAGAGTGCGAGCGCTTCCTCTGAAGCAGCATCAATCTTTGTGACATCCTGCATAGCTCTCTTCAATTTCGCAATGTTCAGTAGACCATACAATTCATCCAGAGACGACATTGGCTTGTCAGATTGAAGTTTATTCTCCTCCTCATCAAGTTTTTGTGATATTGTTTGTCTCTCTTGCCCAGTCGCAAGTGAGAGATACACTTCCAAGTCTTCGTATGCACATCCTTTTCCTTTGAAATCGTCAAAATAAGAACTGAAGAGTTGTACAAAATTGATCGTTTGCAAGGCATACTGTTGCTCTCTCTCTGTTGTCTGTTTGAGTAGATATAGAGGTGCTAGACGTGTGGTTCTGTCTCTTTTATCCTGCCTTGCCAATTTGAGAAACTTTTCCTCCACGAATCGTATTGAGGCGGGTTTGGATGTCGTTTCGGCCATTGCCAAAGCGGATTCCACTGCCGCTTCCACCGCTTGCCAATTCCGCATTCCATCGTCCAAAGCTTTGATTGCTTCTGTGTTGATCACGTTCCATTGCCCTGTACTTTGCCTCAAATCATGTCGAAGAGCCTGCAGGGAGAGACTTTTTGCACAAAGAGCCTTGCCTGTCTCGCTTTCGTTTAAGAGCGTTAATGCTTCTTGCCAAGCTTTCTCACCTTCCTTTTGCATAATCCTTCCCGAAAGATAGAGAATTTCATCAGAGTTTTGACTAAGGGGCTTCGTCTCGAATTGCTTTGAGATCATCCTATGAGCTAATGGAAGTGCTAAAGCATAGCCCATAAGAGACGAATCATTTGCAATTAAACAATAAGCTTGCATCGACCACCAGAAGTACAAATCATCCGTGGCTTTCTTGGTTGATACCATTTTATGGATTTTCAATGCTGTTTGTTGAACTTTTTGCCATTGTTTGGTTCGAATGAAGGATGTGCATGCTTTCTTTGTCCATTCGATCGATCCGGGTTGTGCTTTACTGTACTTTTCCAGTAGATCAGCTTCATCTTGATCCCGCCCTAAAGATTGAAGTGTCATACATAGTGGTGCCAAAATTGAGCTATTAAGAGAGCTTTCTGATAGTTCTATTAGCTTATCCGCCACTTCGCTTGCTTCTTTCTTCTTTCCTTGTCTGTAAAGAGCTATCGATTTCAAAGAAGATGCCAAGTGTAGATTGGGCTGTTGGGTCAAAAGATCATCACATCGTTTTACGGCCGCTGAATTTCTTCCAGTATCAATGTCATCGTATATGGGAGCACATTGTCGTTCTTGTAAGAGAATGACGGGATTGAATGACATTCTCAACGGGATCCTTACCAGCTCCAATGTGGACGTAATGATGGCCAGGAAGAATTTGGAAGTTTTAACATTTTATTAGGCCCGTGCTAAAAGCCAGTTCCTGAGAACGCGTTTTTAGTGTCATGATGTTAAAGCGGGCGCTCGCGCTTTGATAAAGGCGGGCGTCAGGGCGGAAAGAGGGAAAAAGATAGGTGCATAATGCATGCATATACTCATTCATCCATCGTCTTCCCTAAAAATATGATTAAGCACACGTTCACATCTTTTTGCTTCTCTCACCATCAATTTTCTCTCACCCTTTACCCCCTTCAACACTCTTTCGCCCTTTTTACGTTGAAATACCAAACAGCAGCCCAAAATTTTACTCAGTGTATCGCATCGATAGTATTTATCGACTAGTGACCAATTCAATCTGTACAAACAAAAGCAGTATTGAAACCAGATTGCTCAGCGAACACCTCAGCCCAGCAAAAGTCGATCGTTTCTCTCTTGCTGCAAAAGGGCACTCGTATAAAAACTTGCACTTTTCTTGAGATCGCACTCGAAGACGGAAGCGATCTCGTTCAAAAGCAAACAGGGAGCCTTTTATTTCGAAAGTGGTTCGAACAAGGGAACGTTAAACTCGTAAACGTCCCTTGCTTCTCTACTTTCGATATAGCAAAAGTGCTCTCTTCACTCTCGTATGGTAAACACAGTCGTTTTCCAGCCTTCGCTGCTGGATTGCTGGGCATGTCGTGATTTGAAGCGATTTCGTCAAGTCTTGAAAGGAGGTGGCGCACTCGTTTTGACACAATCCCAACTGTCAGATAATGCATTGGCGAATGGTAAAGGATGTGCAGGTCCCAGTAGTTTTGGCAAAGACGTCAGCTCGTCCAATCTTTTATCGAATTCTCAAGGAAGATCACCAGCCCAAGGCGGACAATCGTGGGGTAGTGCAACAAATGCATTCAACGGACCTTGTTCACCGGCCGAAGTGAATAGAAGGGACTATCATGGGAGAACGGTCTTGCATCTCGTATCAGCAAGTACGGAACCGGTCAGCATAGATTATTTGACTGCTTTACTCGCTCACCCGGCTATCAATGTCAATCTGCAAGATCATGAAAGCGGTTGGACAGCCTTGCATAGGGCACTTTATCATGGAAACCTTCTCACCGCTTTAACACTTCTCAAACGCTCACCTCCAGCTGATATTCGCATCAAGGATTTTGAAGGTTTGACGCCTTTTGATCTCTACAATTCCACCGTTCATGGTACGAATCCCCCGAAAGCTCAAACGCCTGGAAATCTGGCCGGAGAATTGTTCACTTGGGGCGCAAATCGCAACTTTACGCTCGGTTTAGGAACAAGTGATGATCGAGCTTTTCCTGATAGAGCACAATTACGTTTTAATGAAGACGTTGAATATCGAATGAAGGAGACTGGAACAAAGTCAGAACAAAAGCGATCCCGACGCAAAGCCGGCACAAAATTTGACAAGATACAGGTCAAGGACGTAGGAATGAGTAGATTTGCCACTATAGTGCTCACATCCCAACCTTCCAGAAATGTCTGGGTATGTGGTATAGGCAATACTGGCCGCATTGGCAGAGCTCCACCTACACAACCAAATTTTGAGGTTTTGAAAGATTTTGATGGGACAGCAGAAGCTATTGCAATTGGTCCAGAACACACGATGATTTTGACTACAGAAGGAGACATTTTTAGCTTTGGCTTCAACAAATTTCAACAACTTGGTTATGCTCTCGAATTGGATCAAGGAAGCGTTGCATCGTCCTCAAAAGGTGGTGGTGGTGGTGCGGCTAAAACAACATTTGGTGGCCCCTCTCTCACAAATGCCGATCTTGATATTCAAATCAGTCCCCGTAAAGTGACAGGGATACTTAAAAAGGAAAGAGTGATCGGTATTGCTGCCGGTAAACTTCATTCGGCTGCTTTTACGTCAGATGCACTCTTTACATGGGGTAGCAACACGGGCCAATTGGGATATGATCGTGCGGCTACGCCTTCGCAAATTGTGCCGAGAAAGGTAACGGCAATCACGCCAAACATGTCAATCGTATCCGTAGCCTTGACCGATTACGCAACCGCTTGCCTTCTGTCTTCTGGGGATATCTTGTTACTACACAATGATACATCTTTTTTCATTCGCTTCCCACATCTGACATTCAGTTCACAGGCAAGCGTCTATCGGCCAAGGCAAGCGCGGCCAAAGCCCTCGATAATAAAGATTGCTGCGGGGCCCAATAATTCCATTGCTGCTATCTCAGACATTGGGGACCTTTGGCAATTCACACCAGAACATCCTTCCGAATATGCGCAAGCAAGTGGAACGTCAACGGGAGCAAAAGCAAACATCAAGCCGCAATTGATATGGTCTGTGAGAAAGAATAAAAAAGTAGGAGCTGCGCGAGATGTGGGCATAGGAAGCGGTCAAGATTTGATCATCGTAACGGAGTCTGGTCATGTCTTCGTTCGATCTCGCAAAAGCGACATTTTACCTCAGTCGAATATTTCATCCAACACGAATGCTTCCTATTCGAGCAATATTCTTCCCTCCGTTTCAGTCAAGGGCAAATCAGGTTGGAAGCCTGTCCCCTACTTGCAACGAGTTGTTCGTGTTGCGATGAATGAAAGTGGTGGATTGGCAGCTATCAAAACAGATGCTAAAGTACGGGAAGTGCGTTCGCGTTCGCGTACACTGAACGAAGATCTTCGTGACATTTTGGCACACCTCAAAACGAGCTCGGCAGCCGAAAAGGATGGACAAGATATCGTTGGAGATTTGGCCGAAGCATTCGCAACGGAATTACACACTACCGATGATGACGATGTTGCAGAGGTGATGTTATCATCTGATGATGATGATAGTGATAGTGATACGAGTAATCTTGGTGCTCAATATATAGCTCAAGCACAAACGATTGCCGAAGCTGGACGTAGATGGATGGATGTGAACGATCATCAAGATGTATCAATTGCCTTAAATCCAAAGGAAAGAATGCCATTCGGGTGCGATATGTTTGTCGTTGCTGCGAATCGATATCTTCCCGCACACAGAACTATACTCGCTGCACGTCTCCCTGAATTGGCAAGCATCTTACTCGATCCGCCGATGAAAGGTTCAGGTAAAATGTCTGACGGCATCATCGTACGTCGAAGAGCGAATGAATATACTACCTTATCTCTGACGAATTGTTCTTTCGTCACTGCACTCTTTTTGCTTCAATACCTTTACACCGACGATATTCCACCGGTTTGGACCTCAAGTGTAGGCATGCGGGTAGAGAAGGACTTTGCAAAGATGAAGTCTTCTGCTGCGCAGATTAGAGCACAGTTGAAACACCTGGTCGATGTGCTCAATTTACCCGCATTATCGCATTCACTTGATTTACCCGTTCCAGCATCTCCTAAGCCGCAGTTGTCGAGGGACATGCTCTCCTTCTTTCTCACCAATGTAGAGCAAGAGGAAGGAAAATCAAATCTACACGATGTGGAACTGCAATTGTCGGATCGTGTGGTGCGATGTCATTCCATCATGCTACGCCGATCACCTTTCTTCGCCGCTCTTCTTCAACCGCATTGGACGACAAATAGATGGACAACTGAAGGTGTCCTGAAGGTCGACATGTCTCATACACGTTGGGAGGTCGCACGGATCGCACTGATGTTCCTTTACACGGATAAAACATACGAACTCTTTGAGAATTGTGATTCGAATCGACAACACGACGAATTCATCGATTTTGTCACTGAAATTTTGGCATTTTCCAACGAGCTTCTGATTGAAAAATTGAAAGTTGTTTGCTGTGACTTCTTACGGGAGAGGATTTTGCCATCTAACGTAGCTGCTCTCATGACCGATGCAGACTTCTATCATGTTCCTGCTTTCAAAGAATCAATCATGGATTATTCAGCTCGCACATTGGAAACATTATTGGAATCAGGCATGTTAGACGATTTGGAAAACAAGATGATCAAAGACCTAACGAAACACGTTCGTCAAAAGCAAGATGAAAGATTGCATCGTACAAGAGCTGCCCAGCATATCAGCAATCTCATATCATTGCACAACGATTTCTATTTCGATTTGGATCTTCCGCTTCCATCTTTAGGAGTCATTGCTGCTCGTGTGCCAAAGAGGATGCCACGCTCAATAGAATCAAGACCTTTATCCCCAACGAATACATCAATCCAAATGCGTCGATCGTCCAATATCCAGCGTGCTATTCAATCAACTTCATCACCGATACCAAGTCCCGATTTGAAGGCATGGCAGCCTGGAGTAGGGAACAACAGTACATTAAGCGCCTCTACGTTGACGAATGATAGCAGCTTGATGTTTTCCATGGATGACGAGATGGACGACATCAGCGGTGAGAGCAAAAGGCAGATAGGTAAATCAAACGAAAACTTCTCTTTGCCGCCTGCTGTATCTTTAGTCGAAAATGGTTCTAGTCCTTCACGAGGCACTCCATGGAAATCGCGAACAATTGAAGTGAACAAATCGAATGGCAAAGAAGTTCATGGCTCACCTCTTGGCGCATCAGCACCGCAAGATTTACGTTCGATCATGGCTGCTGAAAAGACAACGTCTCAAAGGCCATCACCGTCTGTCGACAGAAGATCTTATCGTAAAAATATACCTATTAATGAAAGAGCAACGTCTCAGAAGTCAGTGCCGCTCGTCCAAGGAACACCGCCCAAATGGTCGATGCCAGCCGTTAATGAAACAACGTCTCAACGTTCCCTACCGTTCCCTGAATCCACCACTCCTCAAAGACCTTTGCCTGCTGCCGATAAATTAGGATCATCATGGTCATCACCAAGCTCTGTAAGGGGAATGTCTAGGCAGTCCATACCGCCGACCGGCTCGAATGGCTGGCCTGGACCGTCATCGCAGGCTTGGATATCATCAAATCAACAACAAACAATGTCTTTGGCAGATATTCAGGCCGAAGAATTGAAACGATTGAAAGATTTGACTGATAATCAACAGCGTGCACCAAAAAGTTTTGCCGAATTGCAAGAAGAAGACCGACGTGATAATGAGAGAAGGGCAAAAGAGGAAGAAGAAAGGAAAGCGTTTGAAAGCTGGTTTGAAGAAGAAAGTAAACGTGTAAAAGAAGACCAAAGTCGTCAACGGACGAGCAACGAGCCGAAGAAGCGAGGCGGATCGAGCGGAAACAAAACTCGCGGAGGTCGTGGCGGTAGTCGCGGTGGTCGTGGTGGTAAGAAAAAGATTGAGCAGAACGATGTACTATGATATTATTTGCTTTGTTATGTACCCTTGCTATATTAGATATCAAATTAGATGGATTGAAATTTTATCGAAACCTTGGTATTATTTTGCATTAATTGAGATTCTTGTACAATATTTTCAAATTGAACCATCATCAAATCACCCTTTTGAATCAGATTCGGGCTGTTGGAAGATCACCTCGGACGCGCCTTCTGCATGTAACCTCCGTCTTTTCTCATTCGTAGATTCCAAAATTTCTTCGTCTATGTGCTTGTTGATATCTGTTTGATTTGCTGATTTCGCTGCTCCTCTTGCTGCTTTCCTTTTATCGCGTTTTGCCCTATTTTTGTTCGTCTTTCTTTCGATAGCAAGTTGTACTTCTTTTTGACGATTTTGATATTCTTTTTCTTCTTTCTCCTTCTCGGCAGCTTCTTCCATCAACTTTATCCTTTCGTATTCCCTCCTTCTACTATGCTTATAAACGTGAAATTCTCCACTTCCAGCACCAGCACTACTTCCGCTCACATTTTTCATAATCTCTCTTGGCGGTCGAAGTGTTTTTTCATGTTGTAGTGGTGGTAGGGCAATTGGTTTATCCGGATTGGCTAATAATTTCTCCAGTTTTGCAGCTTGCTGTTCATGTGCTGTTGAAGCAGTCTGTTTAATAAAAGTGCGATGATCAGATGTATTCGACATGATGATGATGATGAGGATGATGGTGAGCAGAGTATCAGGCTAAAAGTTCTCTCCACACAAAATGATAATGCGTGACGCGTCTTTAGCCTGTCAGAACAACACCAACACCACGAATGCCCGCATAAAGAGAGGTAGGGGGGGTCAAACCAAAAATTAATGATTAAGATTTAGGGATGATAAGTAACGCCCAACTTCTCCTTTCTCTATATTAATACCGCATTCATTCGATCACATAAGGGCAAAATCATCATACAAATCATTAAACTCTGCACGCAAGTAATCGCCTATTGTTGATGACGATCCTAGACGAAAAATCGCATACCAACATCCTCATTTTCAGTTATTGAAATGCCAATTTAAGATGCCTTTGCGTACTTTCTCTTCCGACATTCCAACAACTCCTTCCCATCATGGTTCCCGTACTGATCAAAATCATCATAATGCAAATCAATCCGCCCTTCGTGTTGGTCATTTTCAGCTCGGGGATAGCCTTGGCAAAGGAGCATTTGGATCAGTCTACAGAGGATTGAATTGGATGTCTGGTGAAACTGTGGCTGTAAAGCAAGTTCGACTTGGCAATATGCCACGTGGAGAATTAAGGGAAATTATGGCAGAGATTGATCTTTTGAAAAACTTAAAGCATCCGAATATTGTCAAATACAAAGGTTCCGAAAAGACAAGGGAGTATTTGTTTATCATTCTGGAATACTGTGAGAATGGTTCTCTACAGCATATATGCAAACGATTTGGCAAATTTCCTGAAGGCTTGGTGGGCGTATATATATCTCAGATCCTGGAAGGCTTGATCTACTTACACGACCAAGGTGTCATTCATCGCGATATCAAAGGCGCCAACATTCTCACAACAAAAGATGGAAGCGTTAAATTGGCCGATTTTGGCGTAGCAACAAAGGCTGGCTCTTTGGTAGGAAACAATGCAGTGGTGGGAAGTCCATATTGGATGGCACCCGAAGTGATCGATCAAAGTGGTGCAACGACTGCAAGCGATATTTGGAGTGTGGGATGCGTGGTGATTGAGCTACTGGAAGGTAAACCGCCCTATCATCAACTGGATCCAATGCCTGCCCTTTTTCGAATTGTTCAAGATGATTGCCCTCCTTTACCTGAAGGTGCTTCTCCCGTTGTGAAAGACTTTTTGCTCCACTGTTTTCAAAAGGATGTGAACTTACGTGTTTCTGCGAAGAAGTTATCGAAGCATCCTTGGATGGTTTCTGCCAGACGACAATTAGAGCAGATGCGAAGTGGTGGATCGATTCGTGGTCATGCGGAAGCTGTAAAGACAGTCAAAGAATGGAATGAAGCAATCAATGAATCCAATAATCCTCTTCCCCAATCACGCGACGGTAAAGGTGCAGGATCTCAGTCGAACACATCTGCAAGGAAGGATGTTCAGAGGGTTACCAATACCCAGCACCGATCTGCAACAAGTGCCACACCACCAAAACCTCCCGAGAAGCGAGATCTGAAAAGAACCAAAGCCGGCCTCGTCGATCTGCGGCAACCTCTGGCAACATCCGTTATTGACGCTAATCGCCCTTTGCCTGTCCATTATCAAGTCGAGCAGGATACCGATAATTGGGATAATGATTTCGAAGAAGGAATCACAACGACAAAGCTTGCCGCTTTGGATAGGCAACACGGTGAGATAAGAAGAAAATCGGCAGTTGAAGCTGTAGACGCTGAAGTTGAAGAGGAAGATAATGGGGCGACAATACGACCTTCACGGATCAGCTCATTCTCCACTCCGAGTCTCAATGTCACTTTGGAGTCACATGAGGAAGTAGAGGAGGATTATTCAGATCTGATCTCAAACGGTGATGTTGAAAAATATGTGGAGCGTTTTGCACTCTTCCAACGTGAGCAAGGCAGGAATGATCTTCCCGTAAAACGACTTTTGCATCCAAGCGACCTCGACGGTATATTGAAACAAATACGTGAAGGTACAGATCATAGTCTGGAGATGCAAAGCAAGCTTTCGAACGAGCCAGGAAGTCATTACAAACCCGGTCAAGATAGTCATGCAAGCCTGGACAAATACTCGGAGCAGAACGATGAGGATGATTTCTCTGATTTGGTGATGGAAGATGAAGCAGAGGACAACAATAAGCTTTTGATGCCTTTGAGATTGGTCGATAGGCAATCAAGCAAGTCATGGATGGCAGAAGAAGATGCGGAAGAAGACCCATTCCTAGAGATTGAAAAAGATAGTCTTGCCGCTTCGGCTGATTTGGAAGCAAATATTGCTCGTGATAAGCACGCACGCATGTCTGCTCATGTGCTGGAATTGTTCGAACATTTGTCGATAAAGGCAACGGAAGACGATTTGATCAAGACATGCGATGAACTAGAACTCATTCTGACGGAGCAACCAGAGATGAAAGTACAAGCATTGGCTGCCCATGGAGCTCTGACAGTAATTGAATTATTGGAATCTATCCAAATACGCGATGTCATAAGTCGATTGCTCGGTTTGCTAAATGTCGTCATCTTTGAAGACGTTCAAGCACAGGAAAACTTATGCTTGATAGGTTCAATTCCCGTTGTGATGCCGTTCTGCTCAAAGAAATATCCGCATCACGTTCGCATTGAAGCGGCTCACTTCATCTTCAGTATGTGTTCAACATCCACATTGACGTTACAATTTGTCTTGAGCTGTAGGGGCTTGAGAACTCTTGTTGAACTGATCGATGAAGATTATACACAGCAAAGGGATCTCGTATGGCTAGGAGTTGCTTGTGTGAACGCTGTCTTGGAATTGCAAAGCCCAGCTTCCAGGAATGACTTTTGCAGAATGTTGGCCAAAGAAGGACTATTGGAACCTCTTTCAGGCGCACTTTTGAATGTGTTGGAGGACCAAGATGAAAACGAAGAAGCGAATTCGGCAAAAGAACATATTCTGCAAACCCTTTTCATCTATTCATCATCCGATTCTTGGATGAAAAGACAATTGGCGACCCGTATCGTGCTAAGACGTCTTTTGCAAGCCCTAAGGCGACTTGACACCAATGCAATGGTACAACTTCTCAAAGTATTGAAGAACTTGAGCATGAGTCCTGGTCTGTTGGATGAGATTGAAAACTGCAATGCTATTGAAGTTCTTGTCAATATTCTAGCAAGTCATTATGAAGGAAAAATGGGAACAGAGATTTCGAACCAGATTCTCAATGCGATGTACAATCTATGTCGTCTGAACGTTCGCCGACAAGAAGAAGCGGCCCAAGCAGGGCTAATTCCACACCTTTTACGAGTCGCAAAAACAAATTCTCCTCTTAAACAATTTGCACTGCCAATCCTCTGTGATATGGCACAAGGCGATAAATCTACGAGAAAGCGCTTGAGTCAGCAATGCGGATTAGGGTTCTTTTTGGAACTCTTGCAAGATCCAAATTGGCAATTGCAATCATTGGAGAGCATTTGTGTTTGGCTTCAAGGCGATCTGGCTCGCATTGAAGAATATCTACTTCGTCCAACTTCCGTTCAAGCTTTACTGTTTGTCTTTGTGTCTTCCAAACTTCGGCCGTTGGAAAACCTGTTGGAGACTTTTTTGAAGATCTTTAGGTTGAGCAATAGTATCACGTTGGCTTTGGGAAAGCAACCGCTATTCCTCAAACGTTTGACGGATCGACTACAAAATTCAACAAAAGCAATTGTTCGTTTGAATCTGCTACGAATCAGCAAAGCAATCTGCGATAGCCATCCAGACGTACAGCTTCTTATGCGTGATTTTGGACTCGTACAAATGATCGAAACTTTGTCACACAGCGATTCGATTCTCGTGAAAGAACTGGCGAGAGAGATCCTTTCGCAATTACATGTACAACGAGCGGTAAGGCGGGCAGCTTCGGAAACCACACTTTCAAAGACGGAGCCTTTGCCGCCCTCATTGACGCCGCCAAGAACGTCTTCCGTCAGAAGGCATATTAGCCGTTCCCAGCGAAACTAGGAACACTCCCACGAAACTAGGAAAGGGGATGTAACCTTCCGTCTGGTGTTGAAACGTCAAAAGTCTACCAAAATCTTTGCTGTGGCTTAAATGTATCATTCTGTCTTTCATATGCAAAATCTTCGGATTGCAAGTGTGTACCTATACAATCTATCTCACATCAGAAAATATGCTTCATCACCAACTGTGGTGAAACAACTATCTATTGCGCATTGATCCTCTTCTTCAGGCAGATGTTGATAACCAGTCGTATCGAACAAATGCATCTACGCTCGCACGATCTGCTACGCCCAAAAGCCAAGAACGTGCTTCCATCCAGAACCATAATTTGATCATTGGAGATAGATTTTTGATATCATGCCTATGGGCTAGCATGCCACCTCCTTCTTGCATTGCCATCTCGCGACCTAAGTTACGTAAAATAGGCAAAGCAGACTTGAACAGATCCATCGAAGGATCCAATTGTCTTCCAATACCTTCCAATAATAAAATCGAAATCACAGTGTTTACGAAATCCGCTTCCATTTTGACGTGGTGTTCACGAACAGCTGCAAGAACTTGACTCAGAACGTCGCCAATCTTGATCTTTGCCAAACTGAATGTTTTACTCTTTACGCTCAAGACTAAATCTTGCATCTTTAACGCAAAAGTATCCTCGTCGATCACCAATTCAGGCGTTCGACAACGTTCCACCATCAGATGGCCAGCCAAAGCTCCATCGAATTCGGCAACCGCACTAAACAGTTCTAAAAAGTTCTTTCGATTTGTTGGTGAAAGGGCAACGGTTAATCCTGCGTCCAAGAACACTAATTCAGGTTGATAGCCAAGTTCGTCTAATCGATCCAATTCATCAAGCCAAGCATCTTGATCATGTTTAACTTTCATCAAATCATGAACGACGGATTTCTCGGTTTGATCGTCGATTGAAGAAAGATTTGATGTCCCAGTTGCGTAATCTTTTTCAAATTTGGACAAAATTCTTGTGAATAGATGTCGCAATAATGATTTGGTCGTAGGACGATAAAATTTGATCATAATGTTACCCGGATGCAAATCTGCATGGGTGAAGTTATCCAAGAGCAACATGCTCTACGAATGTTGAAAAGGGAAAAGATGGAGAATCGAATCAGTACTTTTCCTTTCCTACAAGATGCATACCAATCTCACTCACCAAAAATGCATCCAAGCCTAAATTTGCAATTCGATGATCAAATCCCGCTCCTCCTAGATTCAGAAAATGCTTCAATGGCAGCGCATCTTCATATTCTTCTATCAGAATCTCTTTTGATGTGAAAGCGATCAGAGGTCTTGGGAAGGAAATCGCACTACCACGTTTGATGAAATTATTTTCAAATCGATCCAAATTTGCTGCTTCATTACGCAAATCCAACTGGCTAAACATCATTTCCGAAAAGACTTCAACTTCTTCTGGAAACGAGAGCCATTGTGCTCCTGGAAAGAGGTTTAGCATGCTGGCGAAAAATGTCATGATTCGAATATCCCGCGTAATAGTTCGATGAGCTTTTGGATGTAAGATCTTGATAGCTACTGAAGCTGTTGGAATGGCTGGAGGTGGCCTTTCATCATCGGCTGATAATGCAAGTTGGTCTGACAATTGACTTCCGGATCGTTTATGCTTTTGCTCAAGATATTTAGGCGGGATGAGATCAGGTCGTAAAGTAGCTTTGTACACTTGCGCAACTGCACCAATCCCAAGTGGCTCATCCGGAAAATCCTCAAAAACTTCATCGCAAGGACGACCGAAAACACGTTCGATGACTTTCTTAGTATATGCTAGCGAATGAGGTTTTCCGTTCGAATGAAGTTTGCCGAGCAGATCGCATAGTTCTTTCGGAAATAGGTCTTGTCGTGATCCAGCCCATTGGGCAAGTTTGATAAATGTTGGTCCAGCACGTTCCATTTGTTTGACCAAAAATCCATACCACCATAATGCACCCCACCGCGTACCTCCTTCTGCTTTTGCCATCTTTCTGCCTCTTCGTCTACCTCCTTCTCTCCTTCTGCCGACAAAGAGCATTGGCGTAGTGATAATGACGGGCAAAAAGAGTGTTACTAAAACCAAAAATCGCTTCGCTGTTCCTAATGGCTCAATGATGTACAATTGTATATTATCGTGAATCGTGTAAATCCATCGAACTACAACATTTGCATGAGTTCGCTTCTCTTCCGATTCCATTTCTTCCACCGATTTGGCAAATTGCGAAAAATCTTCATCTGAATCACTTTCTTGTGTCTGAAGTGATGCTTCGGCAGATAATTGATTGCCCACTTTCCCGTGTTTGATCGTGATCATTATAGCTAATGTGCCAGCTCCAACGATCAAAAGGTTTTTGTATCTTAGAGATGGCCATTTTGTATCTCTATTTTCACCCGAATGTGTTTTGCTATTTGTGTACTCTGTCTTTAGGGATTGTGCTGTATTATGATTGAAACGTGAGAAGGTTTTGATTGAATTTTTTTTGGAAAATGACGAAGAACTGGGACATCTGGAGACCGTTTTGAGATCGTCAGAAAGGTTGCGAAACTTTCCGCTATGGCAAGAGAAGTTAAATTTCTGATACGCTATCGAACGGATCGTTGGTGTTGCAACACTCCTTCCCGCCGAAGCGAGACGGAGTTCGGTTAGCCTTTTCGGATGAGCAATTCTGTTCATTGCGCGATTTTTCTCATCAACATTCTTGAACTGATTGAGTACTTAAAGACAGTTTTAATGATCGAGATTGAGATGATATGGTATTCTAGAACAAGAGAAGGATTCACCTTTGCGCTTGACCTTTTGGTTATCCTCCACCTGAATGAATGAATGCTGTGAATGGCGTACGCCCGTGCAAGACTAAAACCAGTGCACGTGTATTGCAACACTTTTAAAGTTTTATTTTTTTGGTTCTTGGTCATTACCATTCCTTCTTTCTTTCTTTCATCTTCTTGCTCAATCATGCTAATCGAGAATTAGATTTACATCCATCCTCAAAAGTATGGTTGCAGCAAAAAGCGCAAAATCGCGTTCTCAAATAACAAAGGATTTTGATAAACGCAAAACGAAATTAGGAAAAGGTAAACAGGCAACCAACAATGCAACAAATACTTCATTCAAAGCTCGTTCAATCGCTTTACCACAACAGAGTATCGGTCGTGAACGTGAAAATACTCTCGTAACAAGAAGGAAATTAAATCTTGAAGATTTATTAGGTCAATTAAGACATCCTACCGCCAACGTTCGTCGAGATGCACTTAATGGCTTACTCGAATTACTGCAAGATGAAAGATCTCTCAACATTCTGATACCCTCTAGGATTGTGGGAAATGTGGTAAGACTACTTTCAGATGATGATGTCGGCGTACGGAACGCTTTGCTGCAATTTTGGACTGCGTACACCACCAAATTGACTGCCAAACGTTTGATTCCTTATACATCCATCGTCGTTTTGCACATCACATCATCAATGTCTCACATCTTTCCCGATATTCGAATTGACGCTGTCAAATTTCTCAATATCTCTCTAACGGCGTTTGGACAATGTATGGTAATTGGCTGGGAGAATTTTGCAAACTCCATTTCTGATGTCGGTCAGGCACAAAAGGTGGATCAAAGTTACGGTGCTAGGCTTTTGAAGTGTTACTTTACTCAATTAGGAATACCCCTTACCCCTACAATCGATGCAATGGGAGTGAGAAAGGACTCTGATGCTTTATCGAATGCAAGAGCATCCATTCTCTCGACGGATCTATCGAATCATGCGCTGTTGGTTATCCTCTCTAGCTTGGATCGTTTCCTAGAATTCGCCTTACAAGAAATCTCTTCAACCCGATCTTTGAAAGTCACAAGCTCACCAGACAAGATAACAAATGGATCCGATAAAGCAGATATCGGAGTTAATGTCTATCCAAGCTGCTTGATCGTATCAACCTTGAGCGATGAAGCAGAACAGAATTCGTTCTTACAAACTTTATCTCCTTCTGGCTCGACCTTTGAGAAGAAGACACGCACGTCGACTTGTGGAAATTCAGAAGCTCTATTCGCAGAAACATATGATTTGTTTGAAGATTTCAACGCTCGTGACTCCTTCTACTCAGTCGCCCATTCATTCCACAATTTCGAAGTAATAGGATCACCCGGAAAGGGTCTGCTTGACACTCATATATCCTTGTCAAGTCTTGAGCCATCTACAGGCTTTGAAGCTCGACAAAAGATCTTTTGTTCTCTCGTTCCGTTGTTACAAACTTGCTTTCTGGACGCTGTCCCATTCATCCTTGAGCAGCGTCTGACATCCAGCACGATGGAGAAGGATAGCAGCAAAAGTACTAGCTTTCGCATCGTCAAGCTGGTTGTCTCTATCTCTCTTCAACTTTGGCGTGGACTGCGTCGTGCTGACCATACATCGCACTCAAATTTATCAAAGCTCCTCAATCGCATAGCGGCCCATTTCCCATTTGGATCCACAGAGACGAGTGAATCACAAGAAGCCTGGCTGGATACAAATCTATCATTTTGCGAGCTGCACGGTCTTTTTTCTTCATTGGCAAGTGGCAAAGACGCTCAATGCAAATCTCATGTTGACCTGATCTATGGATACATACAGCATTTGTTCGAATCTGAAAAGACGGTGCTGTACGGCTCAAGATTTGTTGCGATCTTGCCAACCGTTTGGTTGCTACTAGGAAGGGTTGATGATGGCAGATCTACAGAATTGATAAGCGGTCTTATAGATCATTGGCATTCCATTCCTTTGGGCGATCATTTCACAAGACGATTATCGACGAGATTTTTAGGTCATCTATTGATACTGCCAACTTTCTCATCGTATAATGGTCGCTACGACGTTTTGCAAGATGAGAATTGTCGATCGAAGCTGATTAAATGGTTATCTGTATCTTTGCCGAAACGTTTATGGGAATTAAACACAAGAGAACCAATCGAAAGTGACGAAATTCTGGAATTGTGGAGACAAGTGTCTGTGAGGTATGGTGATTCTGCTAACAATAAATTGACCCAATCCGTGAGTTTGTCACCTTTATTCCTCTTTTTATCTACTAACAATCCTCTTCATTGATTATACAATTTGAAATTTTTGCAGGATATCAAAGCACTCACAAAGCCTTTCTGCGCATTCTTTTGTACGGAACATACCAAATACGGCAAAATTGATGGCCCTTTCATTCGTCTTCCGGTAGACGTCCAAAAGCGTGCTTTAGGGGTAATGCACAGTTTGCCTTTTGATCAACAACTCTTTTCTGCCGTTCAATCGGTAATGAAGGCTTGATTGCATGTATAATTGTATTATTACGAAACTTGTACAAATACAGATGTACTTCTATATTTCAGTCCATCAAAATAATCCTCGTTGAGATTTTGCTTTCTAAAAGCGTCTGGCTCTCTTCTGTGATCTGGGTAGATGTGATTACATGGTTATACCTTTCATGCTTTACGACTTGTCGATCAATCGGGCTATTGAATCTTTTTCAACCTTCACGCCATTGATAACCACATTCACTCTTCGTACATCGGTAAAACGTTGTCACTTTGTGTGAAATGGCAAAAGAAAAGGTGGTCAGCAAGGGAAAAATCTTTGTATCTTTATCTTGCATACGTACTAGGCTCATCCGCTGATCGAATTTGAAGTTGCATAAAGAATGCTCTTGCATTATCGCATTTTGGACAAGCAGCATCAGTCGAATCCACATTTTTCCAAGCATCTTCACCTCCCATTATATCATCAACTTGTTTGCGTGTTAGCTTTACCCTAGTTGTCATTTGTTTGGCAATAGGAAATTGATAAGGACATGTACTACATTCCCACCTGTTTCGATTCATATCATCTCGGCCAACCAAGAGCATATTTGCGCATGTCGGACAAAAGAGAGACATTTCCGTTCGATGCCCTACTTGATGAATATTATGGCTGATCAATGATCTGCATATTTGCTCCAAGAAGGGGTTGGTGTAAGTGTAAAGAGTAGGATGGCAAAGAGGAATGAATGAATGAATGCAATTCTCAATGCGCGCACGTGCAAGGCATGGGCCAAGTGCATTATTGCAAACAAAAGATTTTGCGCAAAAGAATTAAAAGAGTTTAATGAGCATTGCACATCTTCCTTCTCTTCTCTTCGAATCAATCACTGTGAGTATTATCATTACAAGAAATAAAAGGAAGGATATCCAAACCAATTCACTCTTACTTAACGGTTCTTTTTAGCTGCATTGCCACACCCGCTCGCGACACTTCCCTTTCTTTGGGATCTTTGAGGCGAGTTGAAGGTGCCATAGATCTCTTTTTTCAATGAAGGATCATCGCGGAGGAGAGTTATGAATCGAGAGCCATATAGGAACCCTGCTATTGCATCATCAACATTTTGATTGATAATAAGTAGAAGGAGCCAAAATGCTGTCGGACATTTGTTCTTTTTTTTTATACAAGGTTACATTATAATACAATGTTGGAATAGATCTATTTTGTTGTCGCACTTTGCACCATCATCTCGATTATTGTTGTGCTTTCTGTTGCTTTTGCTCTTTCACCAAACGGTACGCTCTTATCGCTCTTTCACGTTCAGCCTCCAATTCAGCCTTTCGTCGCATAGATGGCGCCACCATTCCTCTAGGAGCTTTTGTGAGATTAGGCGGTGCTTGCACTACATCATTTATCCTCCTCTTCTGTTGTGCGATTTGCCAATCACGATCACTTTGACTGTTTCGCTCTTCTGTCTGCTTATTTGAAGACCTTTTCTCCTCTGCATCATCTTTGAATCGATCGTTTGCATCCTTTTCGTCTGTCTTTCGTTTTCTTTTGGACCCTCTGGTTGATTTAATCGTTGCATTAACATCGGATGCCATAGCATTCTCAACACGCCTAATGCGAAATGAAAGGAGGATGAAAGAATGAGGGTAAGAATGTTGTGACGTGTGATTAAACCATATAAAAAGCACTTACCTATTGAAATCTTTCAAATGTTCTCCTGTTTTAATCTTGAGCTCTTGATCGTCATGACCTTTGAAGTTCTTTTCCTTCTTCTTTATCAATTTCGCATTCTCTTCTTTTTTTCTTCTGTGATAATCTTCTTGAACTTTGGCGGCATTCAATATCCGCATTGCTCCTTTCGGCATATCACGAAGATCTACTTGATTTGTCTTTGGCGGCAAATCTTTACCTCTTTCAGATCAGAAGGAATTCGACCATTTAGCTTTTTCTTTTTCTTTCAACGTCCTTATGCGCAGAAAATTGTCCACTCACTTTGTACTCCGATCTGCTTGTCTTATAGATTGCTTAGAACGTTTATGTGGCATGATGATGTCAATTAAATGTAATGAGAATGATGGTAGAAAGTGATCAGGCCAATTTTGACGATCTTTTTTTGATACATAAACTTCATTCTGAAATTTAATGTGCTTACATAAGCTCAAATCATTTCAGCCTAACACGCTGACGCCAACTTTAAACTTCATTCTGTTGTTCTACAATCATGAGTTCAATGTCACAAATTAAAGGCTGACTTGCATCTTGACAAACCACTGCAAGTTTGACATCATTTACTAATCATGAATTCCCTTTACAATTTGGCCTTACGTCAATCTTCATCAATCCAGTCCGATCTTACTTTAATCGAATCTACTTCTGATCATGCCTCATCATCTGCTTCTTTGGTCGGTCAATTGACAGCATCATTGGCCGCTTTAAGTCGTACTGTAGACGATTACGAAAACATGGCAAAACGGGAAATGAACGTACAAAAGCGGGAAAAAGCATTGCAAAGAATAAAGAAGTTTCGTGAGGAGGAGAAGGAGATGCAAAATGCGTTTAACAAAGTGAAAGCAAAGGTGAATAGTTAGCTGAAATATTGAAGATCGATTTGCTTACCTTCTTGATGCATTTTCTCTCTTGCAGACAAATGGTGTTGCTCCCGAATCGAAAAGCACGAATGATACGAGTACGCTCCACCAAGACTCCGCCCAATCTACTTCGACATATCATCAACCGAACAGCAATCATCTTTCTGCCTTACCACAGAGTGCCTTACACTCTCGTGCTCCTACCTATCAATCCCTTCACAACAATACAAACGGCATCGCAAATGCACATGGCGCTTTACCACCTCAAGATAGACCGAATCCGTTACAAGCATACCGAATGAATGCGTCTGCGGCTGCTATGTTTGGTGATCGTGAGCATTCAATGCGTGAAGGATATGCTTTACGCGAACATTCGTTTATCCAACAAACGGAAACTCAATTAGACAGCTTCATCGCTCAAGGCAAAGAAGTTTGGACAAATTTAACCGAGCAAAGAGACATTCTCAAAGGCACACAAAGAAGATTGCGAGATGTTGGCGTCACTTTAGGGCTCAGCAGAGATGTGATTGGCTATATCGAAAGGAGAAGTACGCAGGATAATATCTTATTTGTCGTTGGTGCCATTTTCACGCTTATCTGCTTTTATTATATCTACAAGTGGTTCGGATGACGGAAGGAAGAATATAATGTTCTCTCTCAAGCCATGCGAAAGTAACATTTGACAATGGCATTCATAAGACTCCAAAAGACGATTCTAGCAAAAGCACGTGCAAAAAAATGATTGAATTGGATTGCGCGTAAAAGGCAGGAAAAATAAAACTGCTAGCTACGGTTAGGGATCTTCCTTTTCCAGTACCATCACTTTCATCCGACAAATTGCGGCTCTTCAGATCAACATCAGAAGCTGCCAAACCCAAGAATGATGGAGGATACATAGGAAAGATTTGGCAATATCCTTCTATCAAATTGTGAGTATGGCTCAGTCTATTCGACCCCATTCCAAAAGAAAGTCTGTATTACGAGCAAAATGATGTGCACGATAATCATTGTTGTGCAGGAGAATATACAAACTAGAGTCTCGCGTTCAAATGGTTCGCGATAAAACCACTCACTGATGCTCATACTCATTCCGATGGTGATCCTGTCACGATCGAAATGGCAAGCGCCCTAAACAAGCATGTCCTACGTTGGGCAACGATCACTTATTTGGAATCGTGAACATGTGCTGATACATCTTGCATTCCTGCAGGTATACAATTAAGTGATGACCATCCTTTAATGACGATTCAAGGCGATACTACGGGTGTCTTTATCTGAAGATTATGGTGCGTTCATCAGTTGCGCCGGAGAGATGGCGCCTCGTCAAATGATGCAACAAACATATAAAAGACCCTTGGAGGTCCACCTAGACTTTGATTCAAATGCTCCGATCGGAGATAGCAAATGGATGAAAGCGAAGCCGCTTCTTTAGCAAATCTGAAACCTGGTCGATTCAATCTTCAATTGGTGAGCATCGAGCAGAGATCCATGATGTGTTTCAATGATTATCCTTGATCTTCTTTTTGAAGGTCGCTGGAAATTACCGTCCGATCGTTGGCCGTGTACGAGCCAACGCTTGAAGGATATCAAAAGGCTGATAAATGAGATTCCACTCAAAATAGTGATGCATTTTCCCCCAACTTGATAGCTGACTTCCATTTGTTGCATTTCGCCTAGCCTATGCAGTGTCGAGAATAAAAGGTGAGTTTCATTCGTTCACAATTTCTTATGATTATATGATGATACAAATCACGACGGTCTGCGTAGCACATAATGCCGAAAACGCCCGTAAACCCAATTTATTCCGGGCAACCCAATCTGATCCAACCTCTCTTTGCGAAACGACGAAGCGACAGACTGACTGACCTCACTTCATTTCTTATTGTAGCTTTCCCCTTTTCAATCGTCACTATGGATTGTTCCGAAACTTGGTTGTTTCACTCGGTTGGTACTTCGTTCTTCAATTATGGTCTCTAGCTTGAACGACGATATACCCTGACTCTTGCTTGCCAGCACACTTGACGATCTGATTGCCAACATTTCTATCTTATCACTGTCGAAGTAGCAGAAAGTTTTAACTGTCTCGCAACGATTCGTTCCAATGAAAAATGTTACACATGACCTACTACCGTATATAACATCGTTTTTGACATGATCCTGACATGAAATATGTGCAGGCATTCAGATATAATAGAATACGTAAAATCACTACAACTGTTACAGTAGTAGCACAGCACTGGAATTTTGATGATGTGACGAGAAGGGATATGATCATGTTTATTTGAATATGTCAGTGAAGTCGGTGGTCAGTGAAAACTGCCAGAGCCAATACAACCTGTCGATACTCCAATGTCCAGTTTCGTATATCCACTTATATCCGATTCTAAGTAGTTTTGATCAGTGTTTAGAGGTAAAGAAGAGGATATAGAGCTTATAGACTCAGAAGAAGATACAAGGGATACAGATAGTATAGGTATATAAATAGATTTTATAGATAATCATAATTAAGATCAGATAAAAGGGGAAATATAAGTAGTATGGTTATTGGAATAGATTAATAATTAAGTTTTACCAATACTATAATATAAAATAGATATTCTCTATCTTCTTGAATATAACTATATTACTCATAAATATAAAAAATAAATAATAAAGCCTATATCTTTTAATTAAATTAGAATATAATAATAGATATTATTAAAGCTTTCTGAAATCTATAATATAATATCTTGAGAGTTCTAAAAGTTTTTAAGATAATAGATATAATATCTAAGTTAAAATCAAATCAAATAAATCTTATATAAATTTATTTAAACAGTTTTTTATAATATAGATATTCGATATTCTATACTAATAATTTATTAATATCTATAGAGATATAATATAATTATTAAAGTAGTATAGTAGTTTAGATTTAAAAAAAAGGGTCACATAGGTGAAGCCATCATACGAGAGTACCATTTTGCCGGTAAGGATGCGATCAAGATTCCTTTTCCTTCTTTCCTATCGCAACAATTCATTACATCAATATGGCTTCAAGACTATGAAATCGAAGACGCTAAGAAGAATGATTGACGAAGTCCGTGCGTACTTTGCAACCTTAATTTGTTCTCTTGCTGTCAAGCTCCTATTCGAGTACACCTCTCTTTATTCCCATCATTTCACAAGGACAGGCAAGTCTCTTTTACTCTCACATGTTCCTGTGACTGTAACACACATACTCACTCACACGCACGGGTAGAAGGCTTCAGACGATGGATGTCCTTTCACGCTTGAAAAAAGCGATTGGTGGAGCAGGAAATGAAGAAAGGCAAACCAACTCCGACAACGATCAGACTTCGAGAGATGCAGCTTCAAGACAATCACTGCCAAGGTTTACCTTGTCTTCTCAAGATCTTCAAAGCAATCCATTCAAAAAGCAAAGGGGAAATGTTCATACACGGGCCAAACAATTTCGTGATAATTGGCTAGCTATTCGTTCTACATTACGCACACCACATCAAGCTGCTTTGCATCATGGTATATCTCGGACGGACTTGATCGATCGCCTACAGAGCATGTGTGATGCTTTGGTATTCGAGGCAAACCGTGCAGATGAAGATGTCGATATTGCAGGTCCATGCATGGAGATGCTATTAGAGGGCGATATCTTGGGTCAATTAGTCCGTTTGACTGCAAATGATCGCATTTCTGGCTCTCAGGCTGAAATTGTACAGTTGTTCGCTTCTCTGATCATTCTCCTTGATGAACGATTCTTATCCAGACAAGCGGTACATAGACCTTTGGTTCGATTGATGCGTATATGCGTTGGAGATGAATTTTTTCAAGCAAAACAAAATACTTCAACAGGGACAGAATTGGATCAAAACATAATCGGAATCAATGAAGACGAAGAGAAACGAGCACATCGTAAATTCGGTCGAATCGGAAGTGCAGAAACGTTGGGATTTGAGGAAAGATTAGTAGATCTGATGTGTCACATTGCAAGCCGATTGCGCAATACGCCAGACCTTCTAATCATCTTTTTTCGAGAGCGTGGAGGGGATGAAGAAGCCAGAAAAGCTTTCAATCTCGCCATGTCTTCATCGCCCGCTCCTCCTTCATCACGTCTATCAACAAGAGCTCCTTCACCTGCTCAAAATCAGAGAAATTCTCCAATCATTCCGTCACCCTTACGACCACAAGACTCGGAATCATTTACCGATGCAGGCCGTGCTGCATCTTCTCCAGCGTCCTCAACTTCTGGAGCGCTGTCGTACGATTTTCCACTGTTTTCCTATCTATTAAGATTCGTTCATCGTGAATCGCGAACGGGAGAATTGGCAAGAGCTGGTATCCTTTTTTTGGTAGACGTTGCATTTGCACCGGGAAGAAGAAATCTTGCACGTTCTGCCAATACAAAAGCAGGCAAGAATGCAAGCATTGGACGATCTTTTGGTTCTCCTTATACCAAATCTGCTCGTCCTGGTCCTAGAAGAAGCGGAACGAGTACGCCACAAAAGCATAGAATCGAGGCTGATCTTGGCTTAGGTCCAAATATCGCCTTGGCTCGCTTTATGGTCGAATCAGATTTTTCAGAAGTGTTGGGTGCTGGTATAGGTGCGGTGTATGGATTATTACCTACTAAGCTTTCTTTGTCCAAATTCTCCGATGCGGATGATGACAGTGATTCGCATGAGAGACGACATGCGCTACTGGTCGGTCAAGGTGAATCAATGGTTTTGGGCGAAGGAGAAAAAGTACATATGGAGCAAAACACAATAAGCTTCCAAAGCGCCTTCACTACCAACAGTGAAGAGGTACGTCAACAGGCAAGGATACTTTGTGACCTTTTGGAATTTACTCAAGACATTCTACGCACTGCCGTGAAAGTTTCGATAGACTTTTCATTGAATAAAAACACTGTAAACGCCGATCCTGCCAAGCCACGGCCAACGGGCTCGGTCGAGTTGTCGTTACTGGCAGATCAATTGACTCAAAGTATCTCCGTATCACTGCAATCGCTCTTTTTGGAAAATATTTTATACCCTTCCATGTTGGAGTGTAGCGATGTAGACGGCAGCTCAATTGCAGTTATGACCTATTTGGAAGCAATATTGAGTGTTTTGGAGACAGAAAATGCACTTTCCGATTGCGTAGTGGGTTGGCTTACAGGTTCGGAAGCAAGCGATCTAGATTCGAGAAATGATGCTCATCACTTCGGTATGAGGGCAAAGCGGAAGAGTACAGCGATGATACAATTGGAGAAAGAAGAATCCAGCATGAAATTTCGACAAAATTCATCATATCAAACCGACGCCTTTGGAAGATACACCATCCGCGATTTGCTTGTCGACAATCTCCAACTGTCTTCACAACAGTCAGCTGTACTATCAGCACTACGCCTGGCCACCACTCTCATCACCTTTCATGGGAGGTCAAGTCTATCTACTGTGATTCAGATCAAAGATGATCCACTTGCCACTGCTTTTCCTACCAATTTGATTGAGATCATGAAAGAAGGAGACGACAGTAATAATGATTCCAAAGAATTTCAATCGTTCGATTCTGATACCTCGGATGAATTTGTGTATCCTGGAACTGAAAAGGACGAGGAGAAGTTCTTGAATCGACTGCACGCTTTGGCAAAACAGACGGTGGGCGGTTACAAGATGCAAAAGTACAGTCGCGAGATCATTACTCTCCTTTCGCTAATGAACAGATTACAGGTCGGTGACTCCAAAAGTGTGAGAGATTCATTCGATTCCCAGATTGATCAAACGTACAGCAGTACAGGATTCGATAATTATTTGGAAGATGCTGCGACGGGGCTTATGCGAGATAGCATGGGTCGCTCTGCTTTACGATCATGGGAAGATGGAAGCATCATTGAGGCTGGCGATTCGACTCAAGATCGTTCCAGCCTTCTGTCTTCTTACCGCAGACATAAACTTCAGGCTACAGATCGATTGTTACGAACGCTCCTTCTGAGCCTTTGCAATTATTGGCGAAATAGACCAGAGGTAAATGTTGCCGCGACCGGATTACTATCTGCCATCTGCTCCTGTCCGATCCGCAGTCTCGAAGGATTTTTATGTCATGGAAGACAAAGTATTGAAATGCTACTTTCAATAAACACTCCGGATCAGAATGAGAAGGGCGAAGAAGAAGACGTTGATGATCTTTCAGAAGACGAATGTACGTTCATGATGCAATCTTCTTTGTTGTCCGGTCAAGACAAGCATGAGAAGGTCTCCCTTTCCCACCATGATCTTAGCAAGGTACCTGTTCTATTGAACATACTCAGTGCGCTGGTAGACCAGCTACAAAGGTGGAGAAAAACGATTGCTCATTTCGACAAATATTTGGACGAACGTAGAAGAGGACTTCTTTTCGTGGAGAACTTGAACGAAGCCTTGATGTTGAGCGGGATCGATCCTTCGGATCAATTTAAAGGGCAACCCAACGGGAATACCGAAGCAGAAAGAGAACCGTCACCTTTCGATATGTATTCGAAACAAGTTTCATCGAAAAGAAAGGACGAAAACCAGAAAGGACACGTTCAGCCTGTCAAAGCTCTCAAGAAGGGGGAAGATATTATATCTTTGCCGCCACCACCATCGGCCACACCGACACAAGAAGCTTTCCACCTACCAGATGCTTCAGACAAAGATAAGAAAGCAACAGTTGAACGTGGGAATTTCGCACGATTTTTCGGTCGTGCGGCCAATGCGCTTAGTACTGCTGATAAAGGTCAAAAGGATGCTATAAGTCAAGGAAGTACCCACCAAGCGCATCAACCGCCGCCAAAGCCTTTTGCTCAACACTTTCTGCAAACGGCAAGCTTGATAATAGACGTTAATGATTCGGTATACCTTGTCGATTCAAGTCCATGGTCAATTCATTTTGATCCTGAAAAGCAAGAGGATAGTCAGGAGAAAAATACAGGGAAGAAAATCAAACGTACACGATTTCAGAATGCTGCATTAAGCGACACTGAGAACGAGGTAACGTTTACCTATCCAGGATCAGAGAAAAAAGGAAAGGATGATGAAGATCGTGTGAAGGAGCAAGGTTCCGCAAAAGTAAGCTTGAGTACAATTTTGGACAATGCCATTATCTTAGAGGAGACAATGAAGGAATTGATCGCTATCTTACAAGTTCGTCGTGCATATGGCGTGGACGCCACTCAAATCGTTTGAATTTCGTGTAGCTAAAAATACATGAACAACTTCATATCATCATGCGTGAATTAGAAGGAACATTAGGTATATGTCAATCGATGATAAGACAAACTCGGTGCTTCGTAATCTTTCACAAAGAAGTTTTTTTGCTCTTTCACCATATAAGATAGGAACTCTGCCAAGTGTTCCTTGAGGAGGAGAATAGATTCGGCGTCCATGGTTGTGTGAGCGATGATACTAGGGAGGTTGACTGTCATAAGGAAGGAGAGAAATAGGGTTAGCATGTGATCGGCTTCGCCGGAAGGCGTAACATACCAAAAAGTCTCAATAGATGCTCTGCCCCGTACACTTTGCTAGGTTCCATCGCCTCTTGAGCAACGTTCCAATCTTTCCTTTGCTGAACGTATTGTGCTCGCTCAAAACGATAAAGAAGATTGTTTCCTAGTGCTTTGTTAAAGTATGCTTTAAGTCCTTCCAAAACTTCATCCAAAACGGCAGGCGGACGGGAAGCCTTGTGATCTTTCTTGCTCGATAGATAATGTGCACGGTATGACGATAGAATATCCTCAACATTTGGCTCTCTAGGCAGAGGAACTAACAAATTTCGCTTTGTAACGAATTCCCAATCGTCTACCAAACGTACTTTGAGCGTGTCTGGGATCGTCAATTTGATTTCAGGTCTCTTTATATATTCTTCTTCCTGAGTGATAGACAGATGAGAAATAAAAGTCCTTCTTGTCAGCTTTTTACCAAATGAGACAAGCAGAATATAGATTACGTATACCTACCTGCTCCACCGCATCACGACCACGTTTTGTACCTCTACTCTCCTTTGTCTTTCTACGATCAGCTAAATCATGCGTTTCACTAGATTCTCTTCCATGACTTGCAGTATTTCCGTTTATGCCAGCTGTTACTGAATTGCCGCTTTTGCGTGCTGAAGGTTTACTACTGCTACCTGATCCTTCGTACAATTTTGCTTCTCGAGCTGCTTTGACGGATTCTGCGAGTGCTTTTTGCTTTTGAATATTGTCTTCGTTCAACTTTAGCATTCTCGATTCCGGTACCCATTCATCCCATCTTGCTCTCCATCCCATATAATGTACGAAATAATGCGGACCAACAGCTTTGGTTACATTATCATCTCCTGTCCAATTTTCCGCTTTAAGAACTTTTGCCTCGTACAATAATCCAACATGAAAGCAAAGAATCTTTTCGTTCACGCCGAATAGCATCTTGTACCTTCTTTGTTCCAGATGGTGTTTAATATGCGAATTGATGAGAAGTAGCAATCATCATCTTTCTCTGCACGCGTCGCGCTTTTCCTTAGCATATTCTACTTAGGTCAAAATTGTGCCTCCCGCACTTCATGTCAAGGTTCAAAAGGTTCGATTTTGCTAGAGAGTAGCTCTCCAACGATCATTGTCGATCATATCGATCGTCAAAGAGTAGAAAGATCGAAAGAATCTCGAATAGCATCCACAAACAGACACACACTCTGACGATTATTAGCATTTGTGAAATGAATGCACGTGCACACTTTTTGCCTGAATTATGAATATTGAGCGCGTGTAGACTCTAGAATGTATGCTTAAGCGTGGAGAAGCAGACTTGCGAATCGATCAAGAAGGGTTAATGGTGGTCAGAAACATGCAACACTTTATCTTCTACCACCGTTCTCATTAGCACAATCATTCGATATGGATGCAGATACAATCTTATCACATGTTCCTTTTACCACGTCTGGCTCGCTAGTCGATTGTGTCGACAAAAAAGTGATCATCATCTTGCGTGATGGAAAGGAACATGTTGGCGTTTTACGATCTTACGATCAATTTGCCAATCTTTTAATCGAAAATCCACAGCAAAAATGCTTCGATCTTGTTCGAGGAGAGAATGTGGTCATGATGGGTGAAATTGTACGTTTTTTGTGGGGATATAAAGTTCACTTTTGCAATCGTATACTAACATTTTCTTCTTCAACTGTTTAGGATTTGGATAAAGAAGATGAAATACCGACAGCAATCTCAAAAACGCCATCAGAGCAAGTTTCTAGATCGCAATATGAAAAGCGAAAAGCCGACGTCCTTCGCAAAGTGTATGGCTTCTCAGCAGAAGGTCAAGAAGGGGATAGTTATTGATTCAACTTTTAACTCGCAGCAGCACATTGTACATTATAGCAATCGAAATAAATCTATCTCGAATTCTCACGTATCCTTCATGCGATAGAGGAAGAGGAGAGCACAGACTCTGAAATACGTAATAATTCAATCTATTAATTATGAGTACACAGTTAGATAGCATTTGCCTCAACGACCGATTGAGAGTCATTAGAAGCAGCTTCGAGAGCTTTATCCTTTGGCTTGCCGGTCACTTTTGGCATCCTGACATCAGGAACACGATCTGCAAGGTAACCTCTCCTTGCCTTGCTTGCGTAATATAGCAATTCTCTCTTGTTGATCGGCACAGCATCGCGAGGTGGCAAGCGGTCGAGATATTTATGTGGCTTGATCAAAGCTTGCAATGTAGTGGGCGTATAATATTTGCACACGATTGAGCCACCAGCAGCTTCGACAATATTTATGGCTGTTGATGAAGAACGAGAAACGATCAAATGGATAGGTGTGCGCACCTTATTCGTCATACCTGCCAATAATTTTATACCATCCTTGCATGAATGAACGCATGAGCTTTCTAGAAGCTCGCGTGCGGTGATTGGTTGGCTTGGGTCTAAACGACCTTGATCGATCCAGTCTTGAATACGACCAACGCTCAAAGGAACATACTCTTTTGCGAACGAATTGGTAAATCCACGTTTGGGAAACCTTCGCATAATGGGTGTTTGACCACCTTCGAATCCAGGTGTAGGCTTACCATTACCTGCTCTTGCTTTTTGACCTTTGTGACCTTTTGTTGAAGTTCCACCACGACCGCTTCCTTGTCCACGGCCAAGACGCTTTCTTTGCTTTTTTGGTAAAAGGGGTTGTAAAGAGCCAATGCTGAAGGAAGCGAAAGATTCAATAGATTCAGCCGATTTTTTTGCAGTACTGGACAAAGTTCTGATCTGTGCAAAAGCACGCTGAGAAGACGAAGAAGATATCCCACTTTGACAGCTTCCTATGGCCAAACGTGAAAGCTGTCGTATGAGATGAGTTTGAGGTGGGCGAACCATCATGTTACAAGGACGATGACAATAAGAAGAAGAAGGCGTGAAAATTTCGAGTGAGCTAGTAACGGCGCCCAAAGAATATTATATAATCTTAAGAGGTAAAGCCTGTACGCTGTACGCAGTACACGCCTTCCACTTACACTCAGTGACGGATTAGTATATGCACAGCACTCTCTCAACACAATACCATCTTTGGTCACTTTGACATGTTGCCACTCTAACCAAACACCACAATCTATCATACACAGCTGTAACGATGAATCGAACCAGGCAACGCCCTGAACCACAAGAAAGTGGATCTCGAACAATCACACTTCAGGAGACCGGTTCAGAAAATAGCGCAACTCCCTCTGTTCCAGATGCAACACCTGTAGGAGTTTTGCAGCTTCGAGCAACGGGTAATACGTCAAGGAGGGTGGTTTGGAGCGAAGAAACGATAGACAATGAAGGTATGGGAAAGAAGAAGAGCAAAATTTGCTGTATTTATCACAAACCGAAAGCGTTTGACGAATCTTCCGATGAATCATCAGGTTCCGATTCCGATTCGCAAAGTTCAGATGAAGAAGGAAGCGAAAGCAGTTCTTCCAACAGTAGTGAAGTGAATGCATCGAAAAGTTTGAGAGAGAAGAAAGGCAAAGAAAAGGCAGATCAGGCCCTTTGCGATGATGACGGCTGCAATGGAAATCATCACAAACGAGGCAAGGGAAAAACGAAAAAGACAACCAATAGTCGATCCGCACGGACAGTGACAATCACTGAATCGCCGAAAGATACAGCTTCGCAAGATGAAGATCACGAATCAACGCATAGGACGTTCAAACCGAACGCATATGAAAAAGGATCGTATAATGTACACTAGCTGACCTCTCACCTATCTTGTATCATAAATATATCAATACACACATTAACAAATACATTTATACAAGTGACTTTCGAGCGATACGTAAATGAAATTCATAGATCACTCACCTTTACAGAATCCTGTTTTTCTAGCACAAGAGAGATACTGATCATGACAAGAGTAAAAGAGAGAAGACTGTCAGCTTTCGTTGTTCAACTATGAAATGACTTAAAGCATATCAGTGGTATCATTGTGTTTGGCTATAGATATTGGTCGATCATCAAAATGAGTCCAGTTTGGGGCGACACGTGTTTGTCATCAGGATGAGAATATTGCCTATCAATTTTTCATATGGACTGAAAGTTGATCGAAAGGACAACATTATAGGTATTCCATTTGTATGATACTCACTTTACTCTTTCCTTACAATAGATACCCGGGAAGTAGAAGAAGGTGTAAATGTCGGTGTTGAACCCTGCTTCATGCCTATTCAATCGCTCCCGACCATCTATTATCATGAGAGATCTTGATTGCTCAAGCTCATCTTCCTAGAATGGAGGGTGATTTGAATCGCGATCAAATAGACGAAAAAGTGAGAAGCTCAGGGCTGCAAAACACCACCAGATCGAGTAATGCTCAACCTAGAGCGTTTTATTGCATTCTTGCAAGATAAAACGTTGTTTCTCTCTTGAAGACGGGAACGAGGACCTGAAACGGAAAAGCAAAATCCAGGCCCTAACTTTTGTGTCTATATGAATAGGAAAGAAGCCGTCTGAGTAAGATACTATTCATGACTCGTATAAATTTGGTATCACAAGTTGGCTTTTAAGCTTGATAAGATACTCACCTTCGTAAAATTGTTCAAAGAAGAGAAGGAAGAAAGGTTGCTTTCCATCATGATTATTTATTTTGCAAATAAGCGCACGCAGCCAGAACTATTTTTAAATTTCACGTGCACCCGCCATTCGATTCGCCTAAGCTTGATTGCCGAACCCCGATTCGTATTGATTAGGTTGAGAATGCGGAGAAGTTTATTGCATATACTCTACTACCGTCTTGCTTTCTCCTTTTCTCATCGTCATCATGGATCTTTTGCAATCAGTCGATCCGACAAACTCTGGTTTGGCATCCACTGATCCATTCAGACCATCCTTTTTCGAATTGGCAGCACAAGAACAATTGAGCGATTTATTGAAGCCTGCATTACGATATACACTCTCTGTTTTAGCACAAAGGAATCCAAGATATCTCTTACGAATCGTGAATCGATTTGATGAAGTGTATGCGCTATTAATGTGGGCAGTAGAACGACATTATTTGAAAACGTGGGGATCTTCATTCGCTGAAAACTTTTACGGATTACGAAGAAGAAGGAGACCGGGAATTGCAACTCCAAGAGCGAAAACTGCATCCTCTGCACGATCAACGCAAAAAACCATCGAAGCACTACGACCTATCGATCGATATGTCTCATTGTTCACTTTGGTTGGCCTACCGTATTTGCAGTCTAAATTGCATGATCTATGGGAAAGAGAAGGAGGAGGAGTAGACGATGTAGTAGAGGGTGGTGGTGATCTGTTTGGTGATGAAGATGAAGAACAACGTTCACAACAATCACCAATCCGAAGAAGATTTACTGATATTGATCATGAGGGTGGTCTTTCTTCTCGGATAAAATTCCTACAAAGTTGGTTAAAAATCTGCTTCCGCAAAGGATATCCATATGTGGGAGCCCTTTGGCAATTATGGCTTTTGGCATACAACGTTCGTTATTTGTTCGACAAGACTCCCTTTTGGCGACCTTGGTTCCGATGGATGCGAATGGACGTACGAAGGGTTGGAAGTGATGATTATCCGCCTTCTGCACCACTTCTGCCACCTAATCTCCCATCACCTTTTTCTGATCCTCTTGGTTTCACTTTCGGAATGATTCGCTCTTCGCCTTTCATCTTCTTTGAAGCACTCAAATATGCTCTTCCGGCTTCTATCTTTTTCTTCAAATTTTTAGAATGGTGGTATTCACCGGAAAATGCAAGAAGACGTCAACGTAGAGGTGGAAATTCTTCTGCTTCTGGAAATGCAGTCTCTGGTGGCGAGCGGGAAGAAGGCGACGAGTTCAATTTGGCTGCCCCTAAGATCATTCTACCTCATAGCAAAGGCGTAATTTACGACAAGGCTGATGGTTTCAAAGAGATTGCAATATCCAAAACGAGGCTTGGCTTAGGATCTTTCGATAAAGACGAATCTGAACCAATTATTAAAAAAGGACTTTTACATAACGGATGTCCAATTTGCGGAACAGCTCCGATCAATAATCCTACCGCATTTCCAACGGGTTACGTATGTTGTTATACATGCTCATATTCATACGTTGAACAACATACAAGATGTCCCGTCACCTTACAATATGTCGCTTCAACTGCCGAATTACGTAGAGTTTTAGGCTGATATACCATGAAGATGAATATTATCTGTAATTTATTTCCTTCCTTTGCAAACAATTGTACTGAATGCAATCATGACGGTCGTCATAACAATGCAAAAGTCGTTGGATGTGTTCGGCCGTAAGCAGAATAAGCGCGTCATGAACTCAACTGCAAGAATTGTTGCCTTTTAAAAGATGACTCCACTACAACAACAAAAGCTTCTTACCTCTTTCGATAGTATACATCATATCAATAAAGCATGACTACCACCGAAAGTGGACCATCGAATGCTTCCGCCTCATCGGCAACAGCGAATGCAGATCCTAAACTTCAACGTAGATTAGCAGATGTGAAGAATATAATTCTTGTTTTATCCGGGAAAGGTGGCGTAGGTAGGTATGACAAACCTTTCTCATGCTTTAAAGAAGAATGCTGACTATCTTGCCTTTCTTACAGGTAAATCATCTGTTTCTGCTCAATTAGCACTATCTCTATCGAGCCCTTCACCTTCTCGACCTGTTCCATCTAGGGTTGCCCTTTTGGATGTTGATCTTACAGGTCCAAGTATTCCTCGTATGCTCGGCCTAGATGGCCAGTCTATCCGACAATCACAAGATGGATGGGTACCCGTTTATGCTGATGCTTCACAATCTTTGGCAGTGATGAGCGTTGGATTCTTATTAAAGAGTAAAAATGATTCAGTAGTTTGGAGAGGACCGAAAAAGAATGCGATGATTCGACAATTCTTAGGTGACGTTCGATGGGGATCTTTGGATTACCTTATCATCGATACACCTCCAGGTACATCTGATGAACACATCTCTATCATGGAATATCTGCATCCTTTCAATCCGAAAGCAGTCTTGGTCACAACGCCTCAAGCAATCTCTTTGGCAGACAATTTACGTAGTTTAGACTTTTGCAAAAAGACTGGCTTACCTCTCATTGGTTTGATTGAGAATATGAGTGGATACATCTGTCCACATTGCGCAGAATGTACAAATGTTTGGGGAAAAGGTGGTGGTGAAGCATTGGCAAACAGGGAAGGTATTCGATTCTTGGGTAGGATACCGATCGATCCAAAACTCGTTCGTGTATTGGATGATGCCAAAGAAGAAGTAGCAAGAAAGGATGGAGAAGTTATCAATAATCTGGAGGGAGATCTTCGCATAATGCAGTCAAGAGTCAACGTTCAAGATAGTACGACTCCTATTGGTACCTCACTAAGTCGTACAATCTTAGAACGTTATAAAGATTCTGATACGTTTCCAATATTCCAAAAGATCACTGAGCAGGTAACAGATGCAGTATCTGCGAATCATTAAACATTTTTACCACGACTTACTTGTATACTATCATATGAATGCATACTCTTTTTCATCTTACGGATCTCCATTTCAATCCGGGGGGTCTTTCATTCTAGCCAACTTTGCAATTCGAAAAGGTCATCGAATCCCATCTGATTGCTTCTCATGCCTGCCCCTTTATACTGAATGATGGCTGAGAGATGCATATTTGATTATCATGCTGTGAAGACACGTTTATATCAATTCCTTACTTCTAATGATGTTCATCGACGATTGGCTTTTTAGCCTCTTCCAAGAATGCGCGAACGTCTTGACGTTGTTCAGGCACAACGCTTTCTGTGCTTGCAACATGTTCTGCATGATCAGGTTCACTGCTTGCGAATGATTCTAGTTCGCTACCTAATTCCGATGAAGATGGTGCGCTGGGTGCTTGTGGTGCTTTTGGAGCTTGATATTCCCGAACTTGACCTTTGTGAGCATCAGCAGCCTTAATTTGAGGGTAAGAAGAGGGGGAAAAGTTAGTCATGAGATTGAAAAGGTATTCTACTCCTTAACATAAACGGATAACCTACCTTTGCTGGAGCCTTGTATGCCTTCAATTCGCGCAGGTAAGCATCTTGAACGATATCCTTCTTTACAGCGACAGAAGTTGAAAAGCTACGTAAAGCTTGTTTAGGTGCAACGCCTCGAGCAGCGTTCAGAGCAATGACCGAAAAGACCATATTGAACAGTTGTTTGAACGATTGTTAGAGGTGATAGTGACAACAAAGATGATGATGAACTTCTCTCACTTATGCCCACCTCTTTGGGAATTTCTTGCGCACGCACGCACATACGCTTTACACTTCACCTTGGGTTTGCGCCGGCGCGCTTTTGGCCTAAGCTTTTCGCTGGTGGGCGTTGTCGGAATCAGAAAGAGCATCTTATTGCACGTGTCATATCGCAAGAAAAATACAGAATTATTCACACACACACACAAGCCCATCCTTTTCCTGATCTAACCGCCATCAACGTACCATCGTCCTCACCCATAAAGCACAAAACATGCGTCCATCATCCCGCAACCTTCTTCGTTTAACGCCTTTAAGCGGTCCAAAGATATCCGAGCAAACTCTAAGATTATCACCGCGAGCGTCTAAACCAGTTGAAGCGAAAAAGACGACAAGGGAAACGTTTAACGAAACGGCAAAACATATATTAGCTCAAAAAGCGAAAGCTTCCACAACACTTCCCGACAATTTACGGATCGAAGTGGCAGATAAAAAGAAAACGATGTTTTGGAGGGTAAGTGAAAAAGAGAAAATAGATGGAATACGAAACGATGCTGACCTAACTATTCACTTTATGATCTTCACAGGTATCCAAACCCGAGAGACAGTCCTTACGTAAGATTCTTCGAGAAGGATAACATTCCCTCGTCTTTCAAGCAGAGTGTGTACAATTGTATTTTTATCGCATTACATCAAAATATATCTTCTACGGGACAAATTCTTCTGATGCTATTCAGGTTGGTACAAGTCTTGCCAAAAGCTATAAAGACATTCAAATTGCTTACTTCTGAGCATTAGGTGCACGAGTACCGTCATTTGTTTGAGGTGCTCCCGCGCTAGAAGGTGCGGGAATATCGATATCGTGAGAATGAATAGGTTGACGAATTTGATCACCTCCTCGTCCGAGAGTACTCAATCCTTCATTATTACCCTCTGGATTGGGGATCGTATTTTCTTCTCCCTTTGATTCGGCCTTTGTTTGACCAAGGCTAAAGTTATTTGGCAAAGTTCCTGCAATTTCTTGTGCTGGACCGTTTGCTTGTTCACCACTTCCACCTGGATAGCCAATGCTTGTATTTTGACCTTTACTGCCGTCAGGACCGCCTCCGGCGTATCCGTCTCCGCTAATCTTATAACCTTGAGCTGGTGGACCAGACATTCTTACTATCAATTATGGGTGATGTATGTGAACGTAAGAGATTGTATGACCTTATATCTGTCTTTTATCTGTCTAAGAATAAATAGACAAGGTGGAGAAAAGTGCTCAATTTGTCTATTCTTCTTCTGACTTCCCTTCCTGATTCACTTGGCTTTTACGTAGAAGTGCTCTTAGTCATGCAAGAAGGGTTGCTCCACGATGGACCCTCTGATGAATATTAATGTATGGCTGAATAAGCAGGATGCCAAGTACTCTATTCTATCATCATCATCATCACGTGCCTGATCGTCATCCGTCAAATCGATACATCTAGCCAATTTGTGTATTTGGGGTTACAAGTACAAATAGTTGAACATTCTTTTAGCAATACAATTTTACGACAAAACCGGTTGTATTAGTGTCTGCAAGAGAAAAAGGGAGGGAAAAGAGTTGAGTTCAAGGTCATCATGTTAGAATTTTGTGATGAACGTACGATATTGTCTCCTTTGAGTAAGATGCGGCCTGAAAGAATCATGAAGAGTATGGGAAAGGTATCAGTCAGCCCCCTTCCACCGCACGATTACAGCAACATCGAATTTACTCACCCAATTCCCTCCGTTTTCCATCAGTTTTCTTGATCCAAACTTCTTCTGCTTCTCCCATGACAACATTCATGAATTCGTCAAAGCCCTGAACAAAAGATGGGTTCATAGTTATGTAAGCTGAGTCGTCCTTTGAGATCAAGCATCCTTCAACTTACCAAAATCTTGCCTTCCAAACGATAATCGGTGATATCGTATAGCCAAAGGGAAACTTTTGATTGTTGTTGCATATACTTAAATATGACATTGATGGGTTGAATCATTACCCTTTGTCGAGAAGACATGATGACTATATTGTCCTGATGACCGCCAATCAAGATGTCAAAGTGGATGGCAATGAGATTAGAAGAAGTTGACAACGCGTTCAATGAATTTTAATCAAGAGATTGCAGTGCGTGCGCAGCGCGTGTGTGTGTGTGTGTGTGTGCTGTGCTGCACTTATAGTGTACAAAAAAGCCTTAATTGTGCGTGGGAAGAAAGAGACTGGTGTAAAGCCCTATTCCAGCAAAGGGCTTAGGCGGCAGAGAAGAGGGGAAAAGAGTTATGATGATGCATGATATGTGCACTGCACATTTACACAGCAATTTTCAACCTATGTAACCTATTCGGGGCACAGCAGCCCGTACTTTTTGTGGTTGAATTAGATGTTTAAAAAAAAGTCATCCTTGCTCGATTTGGCTCCTGATCACCATCACACCTAAAGAGATTGAAAGCTCAAAAGACTTTATATCACAAAACAATCAACAGCATTCAAAATGGAACGCGATCAACCTTACGACCCTTACGTTGGCGGTAATAGCTCTGGCCAAAATGCTGGAACAAATCGTGCTGCTGCAATTCAATCGCAAATTGATGGTAAGTGATGGAAATTTTGCTCAAAAGCTGTCAAAGCCAGACGAAAAGAGAAGCATGACGAAAACGTAAAGGTACCGATGAACAATACTAACGTATTCTTTAAATCCTTACTCTCTCTTCCTCAGAAACTGTTGGTGTCATGCGCGATAACATCCAGAAAGTGAACGAACGCGGTGAAAACCTCAATGATCTACAAGGAAAGACAGGTAAGTCTAGGATACAGCGACTAAACAGATAAGATCAAGGATCATCGTTTTCTTATTTCACCAAACCTTCTAATCCTTTCTTCTCGCCTGAAACAGATAATTTGGCCGTTTCCGCTCAAGGTTTCCGCCGAGGTGCAAACAGAGTTCGTAAGCAGATGTGGTGGAAGGACATGAAGATGCGCATTTTGATTATCGTTGGTGTTGTTATTTTGCTATTGATCATCATTGGTAAGTGTGGAAAAGCATCATTTATGGATCGGATTCCAATCTGCCGACAAGTGGTCTAGACGTATTTTATTAACAAAACGCCCTACTCTCTCTTCACAGTTCCTATCGTGGTCAAGACGAAGAATTAAGCACCTTTCATTCTTTCTTGATTAATCTTCACCTTTCGAGACTTGTTGAACGCTTATATGATTAATGATCTCTCTCCATTTTCCGGCCGATGTGCATTTCTTTCGTGTGCTTGAAAGGATGAGTTCTACATCTCATTTGGCAGGCTTCGGAGTGCTGATGTGCATGACCGGGACTGATTTCCAGGCACACAGTAGTGGGAAGAGTGTGTGAAAGATATTGATTGCGGTTTTGTGTGAGTACGATACAAATTTATTGGGTAGATGCTATGTCAAGTTTTTCGATCCCCTTCTCTGCTGCTTCGACAAATGTAGCATTGGCCTCTGATGATTGAGCCTTTTTTGCCTCAGCTCCTGCTAGTCCTTCTGCGGGTGCTTTTTGATTATTTGCCTTCTTCTCTTTCTTTGCTTTAACAACCTTTCCCGGAGGGGGTGGGTATGCATCTTGTTCAGCTTTGTTGAAAGCAGGGTCAGATTTCCAAGCGGCTTGAATTGGTTCTAATAGAGCATTGATTGCATCTGCTACTCCGTTCTTCAAATCAAGAGGGTGTAACTTCTTTTCGGCAAAGTCCTTCTCGATCGATTCGTAACTGTCGTAATGCAAATTTCCTCCGTACTTTTCCGGTCTCTGGATGCTGAACATTGTACTTTCAGGAGCTCCTTGTGCAACGAATGATTTGGAAATGCCATGTTGAGAGAAAACGTCTATACCACTTGCCTGTTGTTCCTTGCGCAGCCTTGCGATTGGCATGAGAACAGCTCTGATGAATGCTAAAACACCATTCTCCTCTACAACCCCTTCGATGCATGCAGCATCCTTTAACTTTTTCTTCACTTCAGAAGGAGAATCGAGAAAGTCAATTTTACTGGAGGCATCACTGGCAGACATCTTTGCACCTTTCAAGCCTGGAACCATTGCGTTCATCAAGTGTGCACGTTTAGCATAGCCAAGTTTAGGCAAATGCGTTTCGGCAAAAATGAAGATTTTTCGTTGATCAACACCTCCAAATTGAACGTCTACATCCAAATATTGTTCGTCTAAAGCTTGCATACCGGGGTACATCAATCCACTTAAAAGAGGACTTGCGACTTGCTTCACCACTTCTGCTCCTGCACGCTTTGCGTCATTTTCAGTGATTGAAGCGCATAATCTGAAATTGTCCATAGCATAAGCTTCGCTAAGTTGATAAGAAGAACCTACGACAAAGATCAACCTTTCGGTTGGAACACCAATCGAATGCAAAGCAGCGACGAGAACATGTCGATAGTATTCCACTCGATGACGAACCAATTCGATTGGCGCTTTAAGGTTATCCAAGAATGCATGAATATCGGCGAATAACATCTTCACTTCTACGCCTGCTCGTAAAAAGTCGGCAATTTTTGTCAATGCGACCAGATAAGCAATGTGTGGTCTTCCAGTAGGTGCTGTACCCCAATACATCTTTATTGGCCTTTCATCTTTTTCCAAAATGGCTTTTAATGAATCGCCTCCCAGCACCTCTGCCAGATCCCTAGTGATGAGATTGAATCTTTCATCAACCGATAGCTTTGGAAAGCTCGACATGGCGATATGATAGGATTGAGGGAAGTTACAGTGTTGGGTTCAGCAGGAAGAAGGAATGCAAAACCTCTTCAGACTCTAAAGAGAGAATGGGGCGCCGCCTTTTTCTTTTACCTATGCGTATATATACTCATACGCGTTTGTTCTGCAAATTTCACTTTGGTCTATCCGTGGCAAGAAGGTTGAGAATGATTTGATTGTCCTATTGATCGACAGGCCACTAATCACAAGGCATAATCATTTAATCACATCTATTCAGATCACAAGACGAGAGCGGAACCTCTCTACAAAGCAAGATCATGCAAAATTTTATTCCAACGTCTTCTTTTCGAGCACTTTGCCGCTCTCATCAATCTTGTAAACGATTGGAACACCCGTTGCTAATTCTGTATTGACGATTTGTTCGCCGGTCATTCCTTCCAAGCTCATGATCATGGCGCGCAAACTGTTTCCATGTGCGGCAACGAGAACTTTTTTGCCGGCCAAAACGGCGGGTTTGATCTCCTTTTCATAATATGGCAAAACACGTTTGGCTGTCAATTCCAACGATTCGCCTCCTGGTGGAGGAACATCGTAGGAACGACGCCAGATGTGTACCTGGAAGAATGGACAAAAAAGAAGAAGATATCAGAGACTGTTTCTTTTTGCAGTTGAAAATGCTAACGAGCGATTACTCACTTGATCTTCACCCCACTTTTTACGAGCATCATCCTTGTTAAGACCGGTCAATTCACCATAATCACGCTCATTTAAGGCTTGATCTTTCTTTGTGGAGATGCCTTCTTGTCCGATCTCCTTCAAAATGATCGCCAAAGTGCTTTGCGCACGGGTTAAATCGGAAGTGAATGCCATATCAAAGTCGGTGTATCCATACTTTTTCAATTCTTCTCCTCCTTTTTTGGCTTCTGCTTCTCCTAGCTCGGTCAATTTTGGGTCTTTCCAACCGGTGAACTGGATGTAGAGGTAGAAAGGTTTCGTTAGCTTTCCATCGCGTAGAATGAAACAGTTGATTCTATACGTACCAAGTTCAGTTTGTTCCATTCGCTTTGCCCATGACGGGTGAGGACTAAAACGCCGACCATGTTTCGGTAAAGAATTGAGCGTGAAGGTTGATTAAAGAACGTTAAGGATAATTTGATGATGAGTGCAACGACGTGATGATGGGAGAGAAGGAGGGAGATATGTATCAATTTTGCGCCCCGTGCATTTATTCTATTGTTGGGTATTGTGCATGTACATACTTTCTTCGCACTTAAGTGAGAGGTAAGCTAAACTTAATCTTATCAGTATTCTAACCGCGCGTGCGCCTTATTTTAGACGATCACGTGTATTCGTCGCCTTGCATTTTTTAGAGTAAGAGATGATTGAGAAAAGTTCTTACAGTACAACCACTCTAACCTTTAGTCGCCATCACAAATTTGCCTATACAAAATGCTGCTGCGACATGAAGGTGCACGTTTGCTAAACTTAACATGCAAGAACACTCAAATCGCACCAAAAGCTATTGGAAGTAGATGGTCAAAAAGTGCATCATTCTCATCTTCATCCTTTCATCAAACATCACAAGAGCAGGGTACTTCGATCAAATCAAGTGCAGACACACAACAGCCTTCTTCTTCTTCTTCTTCTTCTTCTGCAGTCACAACCAATCGAAAACCATCTCCGCTACAATTCGATATAGAATCCTTTCCTTCCCTTTTACATGAACCTCATCCTGTTTTAGATGCATATGAGCGATGGGATGTTCGTCCATCATCTGAAGCACCTTTTCCTTCTTCCGTCACTTTCTTCAATTCGCCAAAATATTTCGCTGCGAAAAAGCCAAGTGCAGCTGCAATCATTCAGTCTGGAGGAGATGGAGATGGAGATGACATTGATAGTGCTGCTTATCTATCATCCGTAACTCCACTGTCCAAAGGCGAAGTCAATGGCATTCACCGTCATTTGCTCAAAATTCGAAGGGTCACTCAACAAACCGGAAAAGGCCGATTTAGCCGCATGTCTGCGCTGGTTGTGGCAGGAAATGGGCGTGGAATGGTGGGATACGGGGATGGGAAGGATATCAATGTTGGGAATGCAGCAAGAAAGGCATTTCATGCCGCTGTCAAGAATATGGATTACGTTGAACGTTTCAATGGTCATACTATTCCTGCTGAAGTGACGGGTAAATGGAGCTCTACCCGTGTCACGTTACGACCCAGACCGCATGGATTCGGACTGCGAGTTCCTCCTGTGATCCATGCAATCGCTCGTTCAGCAGGCATTACCGATATGAGCGCAGCAATTTTAGGATCAACCAATCCGATCAATGTCGCAAAAGCGACTTTGGCCCTTTTATGGGGGGGAAGTGCACCTCAAGGCTTAGGTGATGGTATTGGCGGTCCGATGAGAAGGGTTGATCGTGGTGTTGGTATGCGTACAGTCCAGGATATCGAGTTGGCAAGAGGGAGAAGGTTACGACAAGTGGATCTTTCGAACGATAGTTGAATGTCCATCAATGAATACTTTTTGTTCATAGATTTCTACGAATGGAAGAAGTACTCCAGTATATATAATGAGCAGCATAGAAGGCAAGCCAATGATGGCTGCTACAGAAAAATAACCGAAATGACAGTGGGTAATCTATGTAAGGTAGATACACTCCTCAGCTGAGCAAGATCGTCTTGATAGCAGTAGATAAGGTAGAGCTACGAATTATTTTAGGAAAAAGGGCTAAGATATATAGAGGATAGAGGATAGAGATGAAAATCGAATATAATAAAATTTCAACGAATCCTAAGTCGAAGAAATTTTTATTCTTTGTATATATTTTTTCGGTGAAAGAATTCAGAGTGTGTTAGTAGCTTAGAATTCAGTAGTATAGGTATACTTATAAGCTCTTCTAGCTTATTCGATAAGCTACTGTAAGATAAGGGTAAAGATATCCTTCTTAAAGTTTATAGTAAAGATATAATAGAAAAGTTCTAAATCTTATAAATTCTTAATATAATAGATGATTTTATTTAGACTATCTTACTAAGTATAGATAGTCATAGATTATATCTTTATTTATTATATATTCTGTCTTATATATTATCGTTTTAAAGATATACTATTCAAGAAGATAAGACTATCTCTAATCTAAGTTTATAGGATATCGAAGTTTATAAAATATTAATTAAAATATATAAAATAAGTTATTACAGTTTTTTTAAAGATCTATAAGAATAATTTATTAATAATATTAAAAAAAAATATATAATTAATAATAAGGATAGAAAGATATCTTTTGATGTATGTAGGAGCGCCTAATGAAGGAGAGATAACAGTAGTGTTGAAATATGTTGTAAGGAAGGAGAAATTCCACTTACCGGATAAGATTTCATCATAGATCTATCGTGAAACGAACGGCAACCTTCGTAAAGCGATCCTTGTCTTAGAAGCACCGAGGATGTAAATTTCGGAATTAAGCGGCTCGATTTCGATCGTAAAGCTAGATTAGGAGCTTTTTGTTGGTAAGACGGCAGACGCAATCATCTCGGAACAATCGCCTGAACATTTCTTCTTTGTGTGCGGAAAATTGTGTGAATTATTGTTTCGTGCTATTCCACCAAGAGTGATTATTAAAACTCTCACCGATCGACTTGTGGAACGATGCGACGAAGATTTACGTGGAGCGATTGTAGAAAAAGCGGCATTTTACGAACTTCGCTGTCGTCAGGGAAACAAAGCGATCTTTCATCTTGAAGCCTTTGTTGCCCAAGTAATGGCGATGACAAAGAGCTCTTTCGAGGGAATGGAATGGGAATGAGTTCTTCTCTGATATCAGGTTTTCCAAACGTCATACTTTGTAGTATAATAGATATACATTATCATGAGAGATCTTGAATCTGAGACATTCATGCGATGTAAGAGTCCGCCTATTCGTATAAAGAGGTATAGAAAAGAGCATGCATTAATGGTCATTCAGATATTGTTCGAAAGCTCCACGTCTCGTGACCATTTCGCTCTTGTCACTTTGATCACCTGGACTGTACACATGGACAAAGAGTTATACAACCCAGCAGCCAACGGGTCGATCCAGGGTAAGTCAAAGGTATGTACTGCATACAAGCTTTGCCTGTTCTGATTATATAACATTCTTGTCCGAAAGAAAGGATGGCTAGAGTTATCACTCTATGAGGAAGTGTATTTGATCCGTCATCCAAAGAGGTCTGCGCTCAAGACCGATGCTTCTTCGGCTGCCAGTGATCGCTTGCAAGAGCACCGTGAATGCGGGTGTAGAGTCATCGTAGAATGAAGAAAATTTTGCCCGACTTGATCGACCTCACTTCAATCCAGCACATGACGATGAACTTCTTCGGCAATGTTGAATGGATGTCACCGGGCGAAGCAGTCAAAAAGTGTGAAGTGGGAGCATGTATCAAGAGGGCAGAAGAAAGACAAATGTAGATGTCAAGTATACCATTTCTTCTGTTGAGACTGCTCCGCTGACTCTTGACGAACTCTGTGTGGCATTTGGAGCAGTCTCTTGATGACTTCTGTGTGGCATCTTGTGTTGAGTCTTGCACCACTACCTTCTATTGAGACTGCTCCGGTGACTCTTGACGGACCTTGTGTGGAATCTTACATTAGGTTTTGCGAAACTGCTCCGGTGACTCTTGACGAACCTTGTATAGAATCTTGCGTGAAGTCTTACACTTCCACCTTCATCCCCACCTTCCACTCCCCCTTCCTCCCCCCTTCCTCCCTCCCCCCTTCCTCCCCACCATCTTCCCTTCCTCCCTACCTTGTGCCCTTCCTCCTTCTACACGAGTCTCTTCTTCTCTAAAGACTGCCAGTGCTTGCTTGTAAGAGCCCGATGAATGCGAGTGCAGAGACATCGTGAATGAAGAAACTTTGACCGGCTTGATCGACCTCACTTTAAATTAACTAATGATGACGGACTTCTTCAGTAATGTTGAACGGATGCAAAGCTAAAGACGGTAAGGTGAAAGCATAAGAACGATCTTGAGTGACGTACGAGATGACTTTTCATAAATATTGAAAGGTTTCATCCGATCGGAAGAAGAAGATCTTGGCTGATTTAGGCCCTATTCAGGCGTTTGTACTTGTGAGTGAGCTCTTTTTCATATTTGTGTTGATTACCGCGATCAATGTTGTGTGACGATTTGAAAAGAGAAGTGTGTGATACGGATTGTACGATGGGTGGATCTCGAATGAGAAGAGAATGAATCCATAAACGAGAAGTGGATGATGCCGGTCGAGCGAGGACACATATGAGATGGCGTTTATTGAATTTCCAAAAGATTCACCGTTGCATCAATAGAAGACCTTGGTTGGTTAGGGTTGCATGGCGCCGTTCGCACTTCTGAGGCTTTTCTTGTGAAGTGAAGTGATGCCATATTTGTTTGCATTTGAGTGCCACCATCATTGTTTTGTGAGAAATTTGTGATGCTGATTGGATGACAAGTGGATCTTAAATGACAAGGAGGTCCTTGAATGAGAAGAGGATTTAGAATGAGAAGTGGGCTTGGGATAAGAAGTGGGTTTGGAATGAGATGTGGGACTTGAATGACAAGTGGGTGATGTTTGGAATGAAATGTGGGTGTTGGGGGTTGGAGTCAATCAAAAAAGGGGACTTTACATACCTTTCATTCATTCCTTTCACAGTTTTCGGAATTCGTATGATCTTCCCGTATGTCAATTCGAATTCTGACAGGTCAACTGACGAAAATTCACATGCATATTATATGACCGAAAAGACCATCCAATCGCTAGCATGATCTAAAGTTCTGGACTGCCCTTGGACCATCTGATGGAATCAATATATCCCGCTCTTTCGGCTTCCCGGCAATTGATGCTTGGCAGCCTTAATAAGTATGATATGTAACTCTTACTAACCATTCGATGGATCTGAGATATCCCGCTTTTCTGTCTTTCAAACAAATACTTTTTCGACAAGTCTTCTGCAGCTGCTATTCGTAAATCTCACTAACCGTCCGATGGATCTGAGGTATTCCGCTGTTCTGGATTTCAAACGAATACTTTTTGACCAACCATCTGCAGCTGCAATTGTGATTCTGCTAACCATCCGATGGATTTGAAAGATCCCGCCTTTCTGGTTTTGAAACAAATACCTTATTGACAAATCATCTGCAGTTGCAATGTAATTCTTACTAACCATTCGATGGTTCTGAGAAATCCCGCTTTTCTAGCGTTTCGGCAACTTCTCTCCTGATTTCTTCGATGTACTCACTATACTCGGCTCTCTTATCCATTGAAAACTCTGCAGCAACGTCCCGCTTTGCAGGTGGTGGTGATGATGAGTTGCAGCTTTGTATGGTGAAATAGTTCCGCCGAGAACTGATTTGAGAGTCTGTATAGTTGTTGTGCCCGCAAGTATTGCCATTAGCATGCTCATGTCCATCACTTCTGCACTCCTGCGTGAATCCAATGATGAAGGAAAGAGTCAAGCATGAAACTCAGTCATTTTAGTGACTTTCTTCTTGCATAAAGTCACGCTAATATGGAGTATACGTAGGCGTGCGTGCGTGTGTAGGGTAGCATACATCCATTGTCAGCCAACTTGATTACTTATCCTTTTGGATGACCATGATGAGAAAAGGCTTGAATTTGAATAGCCCATTCAAAAAAAGCATGTCATATCATACCTGCTGCTCCCGTTGCACATGCATCGATGGGTCATTTAGCTGGCCATGTCAATAACGATAGGTGCATACACAAAACTTTCACCATCCAAAGGTTTAACTCCTTCACTCATACCTGCAGAGCAGAATGGTGCCGCAGAGGTCTCAACGGACGGACAATAGAGCAGGGTGCAGCAACCTTATCAAAGCTGCAAAGAAAGAACTTATCGAGAAGCCGGAAAAGCGGGATATCTTAGATCCATCGGATGGTTAGTAAGAGTCATGAATAGTAGCTGCAGTTGATTGGTCAAAAAGTATTGGTTTGAAAGCCAGCAAAGCGGGATATCTCAAAACCATCGGATAGTCAGCAGAAAGAACTGAGGATTACGGCTGCAGATTGTGCAGATAAATCCAAGCTATCAAGCAAGCCATTATGCAAACGTCAAAGAAGCGTGATATCTCATAAGGCTGCCAAGCATCAATTGCCGGGAAGCCGAAAGAACGGGATATTTATTCCATCGGATGGTCCAACGAAAGCCTAGAACTGTGAATCATGCTAGCAATTGGATGGTCTTTTTGTTCATGTAACATGCATGTGGATTATGGTAAGTTAACCTGTCTGTCAGATTCGATTTTGACATACTTAACAGTCTAGAAAAATCATCTGAATTCTGAAAACTGTGAAGAGAGGTCTGTCTTTTGTATAAGTACTCGAATTCCCTTTTCAAATTCATCCCAGAACCACCACCCACTTCCACACGCTCTCCCTTCGCAAAACGGCGCCCATCTGACTCCGTTCTGAGCATCGATGCTTTCATCCAGCCCATGGAAACATCGTGCAATAAGCTCGACAGATGAGGCGCCCATCTGACT
>NW_020289943.1:2407075-2425167 GCF_003144205.1 Meira miltonrushii | reverse complement strand
CATTCAAGATCCACCTGTCATTCAAGATCCACCTGTCATTCAAGATCCACCTGTCATTCAGTCAGCATCACAAATTCCTCGCAACACAATGACTATGGCACTCAAATACAAGCAAACATAGCATCACTTCACTTCACAAGAAAAGCCTCGCAAGTGCAAACGCCGGCATGCAACCCTGACCAACCAAGGTCTTCCATTGATGCACCGGTGAAACCTCTGAAAATTCAATGAACGCCATCTCATATACGTTCTCACTCAAGCGGCATCATCCACTTCTCGTTTATGGATCACAGCTCATTCAAGCGGCATCATTCACTTCTCTCTTGATGATCACATCTCATTCAACCGGCGTCAATCTCATTCAACCGGCATCAATTCCTTTCAACCGGCATCAATCTCTTGTCATCCGAGAATCACTCCTCATCCAAAAGGAATCATCCACATCTCATTTATAGTTGACATCTCATCCAACCGGCATCACTCTCTTTTCATTCGAGATCCACCCATCGTACGATCAGCATCACACACTTCTCTTTTCAAGTCGTCATTCAACATTGTTCGCGGCAATCAACACAAACAGGACCCGCATCACTTCATGAAAAGAGCTGGCAAGTACAAACGCCTGAATGGGACCCAAATCAGCCAAGATCTTCTTCTTCCGATCGGATGAAACCTTTCAAAATTCATGAAAACTCAACTCGTACGTCGCCCAAGATCGAATCATGACATGGCATTCGAACAAGTGGGACAACAGAAGAAATGGCACACATTTGACATCAACATTTGTCTTTCCTCTTCCATCGTTCTTATGCTTTCACCTCACCCGTTTTGGCTTTACATCCGTTCAACATTACCGAAGAAGTCCGTCATCATTGGTTGATTTAAAGTAAGGTTGATCAATCCGGTCAAAATTTCTTCATCCATGATGTCTCTGCACTCGCATTCATCGGGCTCTTACAAGCAAACAACGGCAGTCTCTGGAGAAGAAGAGAAACTTTAAATGGATCCAGACTAACGGTCCTGAGAAGGCGGAAGGACAGAAGGAGGGGAGGAAGGTGGAAGTACAAGACTTAACGCAAGATTCCACACAGAATTCTTCAAGAGTCAGCGGAGCAGTCTCAACAGACGGAAGTGGTACAAGACTCAACACAAAATACCACACGGAATCCATCAAGAGGCTGCTCCAGATGCCAAACAGAGTTCGTCAAGAGTCAGCGCAGCAGTCTTAATAGGAGAAATAGTGTAAGTCTCAACAAAAGAAATGATGCAAGTCTTAAAAGCAGAAATGGTACAAGACTCAACACAAAATACCACACAGAATTCATCAAGAGACTGCTCCAGATACCACACAGAATTCATCTCGAGTCAGCGGAGTAGTCTCAACAGAAGAAATAGCACACTTGACATCAACATTTATCTTTCTTCTGCCCTCTGGATTCTTGCCCCTACTTCACACTTTTTGACTGCTGCTCCTCCGTTCAACATTGCCGAAGATGTTCCTCGTTATATGTTAGGTTGAAGTAAGGTCGATCAAGTCGGGCAAAATTTTCTTTATTCGAGGATGACTCTACACCCGCATTCACGGTGCTCTTACAAGCGAACACTGGCAGTCGAAGAAGCATCGGTCTTAAGCGTATACCTGTTTGGATGAAGCGTCTATCCTATCCGACTTGTTGGCGTAACGAGAGTAAGATGAGCCAGAGCTTCTCGTTTCGCAACTTTCCAAAGACCCTCCTCTAAACATAAACACCTAAAGGGAGAAGAGGGAGGAGTGAGAAGAGGGTGATGACTATAAAATAGGAAGAGGATGATGACGGTGGAATAAGCAGAAGATAATGATAGCGGAGTAAGAAGAGACTATTGGTAGCCTCTTCTCATCCGTATTCAAAAGCCGACCAGATAAAACCTTTCGAGATTTATGAAAGATCATCTCGTACGTCGCTTAAGATCGGATCATGACATAGCATTCAAACAAGTGGCAAAACATAAGAAATGGCACACTTGACATCAACATTTGTCTTTCCTCTGCCCTCCTTTCTATGCTTTCACTTCACACTCTTTAGCTTTATATCCCTTTAACATTACCAAAGAAGTATATTATCGTTACTTACTTTAAAGTAAGGTTAATCAAGCCGGTCAAAGTTTCTTTATTCATGATATCTCTACACTTATATTCATCGGGCTCTTACAAGTAAATATTAGTAGACTTTAGAGAAGAAGAGGAACAGTAAATAGATCTAGGCTAAGAGCCTTAAGAAAGAGGAAGTATAGAAAGAGGATATAAAGGACTTAATATAAGATACTGTATAAAGTTTATTAATAGGATCATCGGAGCAGTCTACCTTAACCTGATTTCCTCTTCTTAATCACTATTCTAATTAGATAAATATAAAAAATAATAAATATTTTAATAAATAAGTTTTTCATTTAAAATTATTTAATAAAAGTTTATTTAATATTTATAATAGAATAATAAATCAATATAAGAATCTATAACATAATTATAAAATATTAAATAAAACTTTTATAAAAAGATATAATATAAATAAAATAATAAGTTTTTTTTAATAAAATTATTTAATTATTTAAAAAAATAATTATAAAATAAATATATTTAAAAATATTTATTTAAATTTTATAGTTTTTTATAATTTTAATTTAATTTTCTTTTTTTTCTATTATAATAATCTTATATATATTAAAATTATTAATATATTAATCTTTTCTATCTTTTAAATAAATACTTTTTCGATAAGTTATCTATAACTATTATTTATAAATCTTATTAATTATCTAATAAATTTAAGATATTCTATTTTTCTAGATTTTAAATAAATATTTTTTAATTATTTAATAGAAATAAATTTAAATAAATTTAAATTAAAAGTTTTAAAAAAGAAGAAAGATAGAAAAAGAAAAAAAGATAAAAGTATAAGATTTAATATAAGATTCTATATAGAATTCTTTAAGAGTTAATAGAGTTATAAGATTTAATATAAGATATCCTATAAAAGTTATTAAGAGACTACTCTAGATATTATATAAAATTTATTAAGAGTTAGTAGAGTAATCTTAATAAGAGAAATAGTATAAGTCTTAAAAAAGAAATAATATAAGTTTTAATAGTAGAAATAGTATAAGACTTAATATAAAATATTATATATAAATTTATTAAGAGACTACTCTAGATATCATATAGAATTTATCTCGAGTTAATAGAATAGTTTTAATAGAAGAAATAATATATTTAATATAAATATTAATCTTTCTTCTATCTTCTTAATTCTTATATCTATTTTATACTTTTTAACTACTTCTCTTCTATTTAATATTACCGAAGAAGTCTAAGCTTAATTATAAAGGTAAATAGAATATTAAAAATAATTAATTATTTTTAAATCGGTTTTCTAATCTCTCTTATTTTATTTATTCTTCTTTTTATTAAATTATATTAATAATTATCTATATTATAATATAAATTTACTCTAATTATTATCTTTAATTAATTATAGAATATAGCTAAATTATTTAAGTCTCTTATTATTTAATTATAGTCTTATAGTTAATTAAATATATACTCTAACTCTTACTCGCTATTATACTTAATAATCTAATTACCTTTATTATTATAACTCTTACTTATTATTATACTCGATAATCTTATTACCTTTATTATTATTATTATACTAGGTCTTACTATCGATCTAAGAATCGCTTATATATAGAATTTCTATAAACTTATTATATAATCGGTATAAGATTTATAGTAATAAGTTTTATTAGCTATTTTATTAAGTTTATATATATCTTAATTAATTATATCTTAGTATAAGTAAATCTAATATAGCCTAACTGAGATATATATAAAAACTAATTAAATACTATTAAAAATTTTATTTATTATATATTTATTACTATAATAGAGGTATATAAATAAATTTCTAATAAAAAGATAATAGCGATATTCTTAATAATATTTATAACCTTTATTAGTTATTATAATATATATCTCTTTACTTACTTATTACTATTAAGTAATAATATTTACTATCTTTATTAGTTATTATAAATATATATCTCTCTACTTAATTAAAAGTTATAAATATTAATATATATTATTATTTAATTTCTTTCTACTATATTAAGAATATTTTCTTATTATACTATTTTAAGTTTTATAATTATATCTTATCTTTTTTATACTCTACCTAATATAAAAATATAAATATATATTTTATATTAAAAAACCTTTAAGTCTTTTTAAAGCTATTTAAAAATAATAGCTTTGAAAAGACTTAAACTAAAAACTATAATAATCGATATACCTAATTTTCGATAATAGAGAAGAAGAAATTTTATAAAATAAATTATTAAAAGATAAGAAAATATATTATATCTAAGATTAATATAAATCTTTAAAGATAAGAAAAAATAAAAAAAAATAATCTTTATAAGATTAAAATATAATATTATATAAAAGTAAACTTTTAATTAAAATAAAAGTAAAATAAAATATAATATTATTAATTATTAAGTTAAATTATTATTAGAATTAAAGATTAAGAAAATAGAATATATATAAGATATATATAAGATATATATTAATATTTAAAGATAAGAGCTAGTATATATTAAATAACCGAAAGATAGATATAAGTTAAATATATTACTCTAATACCTTAAAGTTATATATAGCTATAACTTATATATAACTTATATATATATAAACTCTTATATATACCTTCAGAGATATTTATACTAGCCGTATAATTATATATAGTATATATATTTATACTAGCCGTATAATTATATATAGTATATATATTTATACTCTATACTATTTCCTATTATAATAGAATTAATATTATAATTTAATAGTTTATAAGATATATATAGGTAAGTAACTAATAAGTATAATAGCTAACCTCTCTCTCTATTATTACTAATAAAGATAGTTTTAAGAAAAGATCTTATTAAAGTAAAAAAAAATAATAATTTAAGATATATATTAAACCTCTAAGAAATCGATAAAAGCTATTATAGCTTTATTATAAATATCTAAAAATATTATAACTATTATAATTAAATAGATATAAGAGAAAGGTAAGTATTTTAATAGTATATAGCTATAAAAAAGTTAGAATTCGAGATATTTAGTAAGTATAATAAAAGTAGGTATAAATAGTTTATAACTTATAAATAAGGTATAAGATATTATCTAAAGAATATTTAATATATTTTTTATTTAGATAAGATTATTATAATATAATTAAATATAATTAAGCCTAAGATATCTTAAATATATATTAGGTAGCTTATCTACTTAGTTTATTCGATTTAAATCTGATAGAAAACTATTAAAGTATAATTAAGTAAAAATTAGTTTGTTAAATATTATATTATACTAATATATAAGACTTATTAGATATAATTATAAAGTACTAGATAGAACTTCTATAAGAAGATATAAATAGATAGATCAATCAGCTACCTTTTAAATATAATTACTTAATCGCCTATAAAGGCGATTATATAATTAGAATACCTAAAGGTGTTCGCTAGGGCCCTCTATACTCACCTGTAACTTTTAATTTAATTTTCTTAAGTTTTTCTTGTCAAAAAGTCAAAAAGAAATGAGGAGGTCAAAAAATGTATCCACTAAAAACACGTGTACCGTGTGTAATTGCGCGGCTAGTATGAATATGAGCTAGCACGTGCTGTGTGACCACTAAACAGGTGTAAGTCACATATGTCATATACAACTGCAATTGACACGTGACCTTTCTAAAAATAGAAACCTCATATATGCGTTTAAAAAAGGAATACTTTTGATTTCGTAAAATCTGACTATCCATTTAGTAGCTAGATTAGCTTCTTCCTATAACTAAACAGAACTCTAAAATAGCTCTTACGGCTGATTAAAAGCTGTGATAGTAATGCATCAAGTTAATCGGCACTTAAAGAGTCGGCCACGCATATAATTATATAATCAATGTATCTCCTTCGTTGTCTAATATATTAGGTTGGGTTTTTTTTGGGGGAGGTTACCCCCCCGGGGGATGGGAGGTGGGGCATAGGAGGTAAAAATCTTGCTACCCCCCGGGGGTAGTAAAAGGCGCTAAAATTTTTTGTTTTTTCCTACTGGCAAAGGTTTTATGCTTAGTCATCCAGTATGACTAAGCAATTTTTTACTGATATAAGCACGGACTACATCTTTTTACGCTAGCTACCCCCCCCCCCCAAAACCCAACCCCTACTAATATATTTAAGTTTTTCCCCCTATTAAGAGTAAGCCTGTGGCTAGGTTTTTTTAAGTTTTTTCTTTTTGGCCAGTGAAAACGATTAAAATTGCAAAATGTTGACGCATATCCACAAAAAAATCAAGTAATTTTATAAAGCACCCCCACCAGATAAAAAGGTACGCGATGATTACTTCTGATGCAAGCGTATATACAGCAAGATTTTTTTAAAGCTAAACTCCTCGAAGTACATTACATTATATGACTATTAATAGATCTAAGTCCTATATAAGCGCAGCTGACACGTGACTAATCTATTTTTAGAATTTCTAAAAAAGTTCTTTTTTTAAAAAATTAAATTTCTTGAATATAAAAAGTATGAATATTACATGTGATTTGCTGTATGATAACTGTGAGAACTGTATAACGTTCTTTTATATATCCAATAATTTAAAAAAGACAAGTAAATCTCCGAATTTCTTTCTGAATTACAGTTGAACCGTGGCCTTAAAATTCATCCTATTTTATATAAATGATATTACGTAATACCCTCTTGGCCGTATAGTAGTCTAGATAGCTTAGACTCCTTTGGAGCCGTCGTATCATTAGTATCGTTTGAAAGTGTATTTATATAGATAATGCATAGAGACTTTTTTGAAGTAACCCCCCTCCAGGGCGTGTACGCCTTGGAGCACCCTTACATGTAGGCTTTTCACGCGTTTTCAAGTAAAGGTGAGTAGTAAACATTATTATATTATATTTTTATAGTGATCTAGTAATACTGATATTTTATAGCTTATCAATTATACTACCCTCTATTTATAATACTATATCTTTATAACGAACTAAATCTCTAATATATTTATCTATAATATCTTATAGGAAATTATCTTAAGCCTTTTTGATAGACTTTTAAAGTTTATTAGTATTAGTAATAAACTAACTGCTTACCTAGCACCTAACGAGTCGATTACAGCGTTAATGGAAAGCGCGTGTGCGAAGCATACAGGCTTTGCCTATTAGGGTTCCTCTAATAGGTACTGATATATTAATATAATATAGCGTTTTAAGCGGGAATTTTTTTCTAATTTTTACGCGTATTCTTGGAACATTTTTTTAAATGAAAATCACCGCTTAAACTGTTATATTAATATGTCTTATATTGTATTAATGTGTTAGTATTAGTGCCTATTAGGGGAACCCTAATAGGTAAAGCCTGTGTGCTTCGTATACGCGCTTTCTATTAATACTGTAATCGACTCGTTAGGTGTCGGGTACCCTTTTTTTTTCTTTGATTCTAGTTTAAACCTATTTAATAGGATTTAAATTAGATAACTTAGATAGGTGATAAGCTTTATTAATTTGATAAAGAGTCTAATAATTATTAGTATAGTCTATATTATAGATTCTAATATTATCCTCGATACTTTTATACTAATTACCAGTAGTTTTTTATAAGGCTATTATAAATAAATATAATTCTTTTTAGATTATCTTTTTATAATAATAAATTATATTAATTTTATCTTTAAGATATATAAGCTAGCTTTTATAATCTATTATAACTATATTTTATATTATAATTATATTATTAAATAACTTATTCTATTATACTAAATAATAAATAGTTCTTATAAACTCTTTTTACTAACTTATCTATTTCCTTCTATTATTCTTATAATTATCTATTATAAAGTCTATTTTATCAGAAAATATTAATAAGCCTACTTATATAATATTAAACCTATTAGCCTACTTTAAATATAATAGTAGGTAATAAAGAAGAAATAATAATTAAAAGGTAGTAAAGCTTAAATATCTATCTTATAGATATTTTATAATAGTAAAGCTATATAGATATTTTAAGATAATAAAGCTAAGATATCTAATATTTATATATCTTAGAGGTCTATAATAATAAAGAATATATATAAGTAAGGTACTTTCTTTTATTATTATATAACTTTATAATTATAAATTATATTAAAATTAATATCTTTATTTATTATAGAAAGGCTATAAAATAATCTTAGTCTATCGGTTACCTTAGCTTATAAAAGTTTAATTCTATTATACTATATATAGTAAAACTCTATTAAAACGAATTAAGAATTTTTCGTAGAATCTTCGTTATAATAGTATATTTAGTTTATCGAATATACTTTAGAGTAAATTAAGAAGCTTTCTAGTACCGATATATCTCTTTAATACTTACTAAGAGGTATATACTAGTATCCTATAGAAATAACGCCTTACCCTTTAAGGCATATATATAAGTAAGGCTAATTTCTATCGTACTTTTATATATAAATAGATATAGATAAGTGATATTATATTTTATAGTGTTACTTAGGCTTTTAGCTTATTAACAACTCCTCTCTCTACTCTAATTATATTATCTTTATAACAAATTAAAATATTAATATATCTATCGATCTTTTCTTATAGAAAATCGTTTTATACTACTTTAATTTAAATTTAAAGTTTATCTATATTCTTGATAAGTAGATTATTTGTATATCTTTTCTCTTTAATAATAAGTTAAACCTATTTAATTAGATTAAGATCTAAGGATTTAGATAGGTAGTAGCTTCTCTTAATCCTATATTTTTCTCTTTAATCGACTATAATATATATTATATATTAAGATATTATCTTCGATACTTTTATAGATTTTACCGATAGTTTCTTTAAATACTTCTAAGAAAAGATATAATTCTTCTTCGATTACCTAGGAATAATAAGCTTTTACTATAATTTTACCTTCTAAATAAATTAACCGACTCTTATACCTAATAGCTATAATATATTAGATATACTATATTCCGTATAAGCTAGATACTTAGGAATGATGATAGTATTAGATAGAATATAGATACATATACTTTTACCTAACACCGAACTTCATATAACTTACTTTACTAGTAAACATAATTACACACTTGTATAGTATAATTATTCTATACATATAGGAACATCCTGCGATTCAGGATCTACTAAGAAGCGGTAGTTCCGCCACCGCGAACCCCGCCATACACCAACACTTTCTCTAACATAATACTCTATACTATAATATCCTTACCTTTAAGAAGGTTATATTCTTTTAAATATCTTATTATATAACTAACTCCTTTAAGCTTAGAAACCTATTTACTCTTTTTTCTATTATAGTTATTTAAATAGAATCTTAACTTATTTAAAAATACCGATATTATAAATATAATTAAGTCTAATTAATTAGTTTAATTTATATATAAAAGCTTATAACAAGATAGTAAAACAGATATAGTTAGAGTAATAAAATAAAAGATTCTATTACTATTTAAATAATATTTAATTATCGCCTTAGAAACTTTCGGTGTTTAACTAGTCTCGATATTAAAATAGATAATTATCGATAACTTAATTTAGGTTTATCGAAATTAACCTTTAATAACTTATTTATTTAATCTAAATTATATTTTTTTAAGGTATTTCTACTAGCTTTATTATCTACTTTCTTAGTCTCTTAAAACTTCTTAATTAAACGATAGATTATCTTATAATCCCTATCTACTTTTTTAGTGATAGCTTTTACTGATTAACCGGCTAAATACCTCTTAATAATCTTTTCTCGCTTATTAGTAGCGATCTTACGATATATAGTTTTTAAAATTCGAGGTATTTTATCGGTCTAAGATAGCGGTAGTATAACACTTAACCAACACTTATATATATATGTATAGCGCGTACAATACATGTATATACTGATGTGTTTTAGGGGGTAGGGCGTCATTCCTATAAGACACTAGTATATACGCTATAGCGTGTATAACGAATACTTGTCTAGTGTATATACATTATATAATATACGTATAAGCAGGTAGAAGTATATAAATGTTTCAGGTATTTATTCGCTATAGTATAGTTTCGTTATACGAGAAATGTTCGTTATACACACTCTCTAGAGCGTGAAAAGTAAATTTTTTCCTAAAATGTTCGCTACAACGAAGTATTCGTTATATATAGGTTCGGTATAGCAAAGTTTTACTGTATACGAACAATATTAACACGAGGCTAGGGTTAGGTTTTAGGGAGGTAACCTGAAATTTAACCCTTTACCCCCTATCCCCCGCCACCGGGGGATAGGGGGTAGCTAGCGTAAATAGAGGTAAAGCGTGCTTACATCAGTAAAATGTTACGTTTTATGTCTCCAGGCACTGCTTTCTGATTGATGATAATAAATTAGTGAGGTAGAGAAAAAGTGAGTAAAATTTACATGTGATATGTGAGTATTTATATTTGATATATGGGCTAATTTAGGGCACCAGAACTATGGATCGTCAGCCTTTGTGGCGAATCAGGCGTTAAGGCGTGATACGGCGTGATACGGCAAGTGACGCCTGTACACGTGCTAGGCGTACCGTATACGTCATATCCCAACATAAAAGTTAGCTTAGTCATACTAAATGACTAAGCATAAAAATTATATAAAAAAGTTTGTTTACATAAAACTTTTGCTAGTAGGGAAGAAAATTTAAAATTTTAGCGCCCCTAAAAAAACCTTAACCCTACTATACGAGGCACCGCCTAGGATGTATATAAGCCCGGATGATTGATTATATGAGCTTACTAAGCCTATACGTATTAGTCAGCCTTATCTAAACGTGTATGTGATTATTTAAAAAACTTATACGCTAAGAAACTAAAAGTTCTTACGCGTCGCATGCTTATATAAAAGCTTTTTACGTTAATGATAAGCTAAAAAACTTATACGTAAAAAAATCCTTACGTGTATACTAACGCGTATATTTTTTTTACACTTCTTGTACAGATAGAATTTATTAATTTCTTTTACTGAGTCAAGGCATAGTATATTTATTTTAATCTTTTTATTTACTCTTTTTAAAAAATTTTAGCAAAAACAGATAGAATCCGTTGAGAGCATAGAAATCTATTTATAGTAACAACCCAATCTATTTATAGTAACAAGCCCTACCTTTAAAGGCCTACACACTTCTGCGGCGTGATACTTGGGCCTGAGTTATTATAATAGACGATAGAGATACTTATGAAAGTATAATTCAGATTAATATATTAGTGAAAAAGTAATAATCAGGCTAATATATAAATGAAGAATCTTAATTATTCTATATACAGTAAACGTTAAAAGAAACCTACCTTATATCCTAAAAGGCGGGGGCGGAAAAAACCTGTGAATCACTAGTTAATTAGTACTGTATACGCGTATAAACCGAATAAGACCTTTTTCTATTATATAATGCATGGAGACTTTTTTGACGCAACCCCCCTCCAGAGCGTGTACGCCCTGGAGAGGCTTTCCACGTAGGCTTTTCACGCGTTTACAGGTAAAGGTGAGTGGTAAATATTATTATATTATGATTTTATAGTGATCTACTGTTACTGATATATCTTAGTTTATTGATTACACTACTATCTACTTTTAATACTGTATCTTTATAATAGATTAAATTATTAATAAATCTATCTATAGTTACTTATAGGAAATTATCTTAGGCCTTTTTAATAGACTCCCAAAGTTTATTAGTATTAGTGATATACTAACCTTTTACCTTCTTTTATTCTTTAATTATACCTTATACCTACTTAATAAGATTTAAATCAGATAATTTAGTTAGGTGGTAAGCTCTATTAATTTAGTAAAAGGCTTAGTATCGTTAGTATAATCTATATTATAGATTTTAATATTATCCTCGATACTTTTATAATAATTACTAGTAGTTTCTTATAAGGCTATTATAAATAGATATAATTCCTCTTAAATTATCTCTTTATAATAATAAATTATATTAATTTTACCTTTAAGATATATAAACTAGCTTTTATAGTCTATTATAATTATATTTTATACTATAATTATATTACTAAATAATTAATCCTTTTATACTAAATAATAAATAATCTTTATAAGCCTTTTTTACTAGCTTACCTTTTTCTTTCTACTACCTCTATGATTATCGATTCTAAAGCTTACTTTATTAGAAAATATTAAAAAGCTTAATTATATAATATTAAAACTATAAGTCTATTCTAGATATAATAGTAGGTATTAAGAGAGGAGTATAGGTTTTATAAGTACTATAAAATAATATATTTTAAATATCTTTAAGTATCGTTTAATTATAATATTATATACCTTTAGATATTAACTAGTATTATATATAAAAAAGATAATTAATAATAGGTAAAACGAGGATTCCTAAAATAAACCTTAAGTAGATATTCTTACTACTCTTAACTAAACTTTTTTTTTTCCTTCCTCTACTTTTTGAAATATAGTTTTACCTATTTCTTACTATTTCTTAATAAGCCGATTAATTATACTTAATACTTCTACTGATATCTTTAATAATTAATTTATTTAATTAACCGCTTAAATACCTACTAATAATTCGTTCTCGATTAATCGATAAGATCTCCTGATATACTATCTTTACGATCTTAGGTATTTTTACTGTAGAATATAGTAAAAGAGTAAATTTATCTTATACCTATATACACCTATATATACTAGTATATAATTTTATAGAACTGATAGGAAACGATGATATTTATAGAGAAGGTAAGAGAGGGTAAAGGTAAGAGATATATAGTAATAAAAGGTTTATAAGTTTAATATATATATATATATAAGCTATATCTGATTAGATTAAAGTTATTTATATATATATAATAAACTAAATATAAGGTTAGAAATATATATATATACTAATACCCTTTTATATAATAAAGACTAATTAGAGAAAGATATTAAATAAGTAATAATAAAGAGAGAAAAGTAAAAATTAAAAAAAGAGGTTTTATAAGAGTATCAGCTAATTAATAAAAGCTTTTAATTATTTTAAGATAAATTATATTATTTTCGATATGATAATAAATAAAATAATAATAAATATTAATATAATATATATATTAAGAATAGTTAAGTCAAGAATAGTTAAAAATATTAAATTAAATAATTACTACTTATTATAGACTTAATTAATACTATCTCTTATAGACTTAAATAAGTTAAAAATAACTATCTATTATAGATTTAACTAATACTATCTTCTATAGACTTAAATAAATTAAAAATTATCACCTGATATAGATTTAAAATATACCATTTCTTAAATAGACTTAAATTACTATCTAATATAGACTTAAAATATACTATTTCCTAAATAGACTTAAATTACTACCTGATGTAGACTTAAAATATACTATTTCCTGAATAGACTTAAGCAGTAGATAATACTAGAGCTATTAACTCTGATAGGAAATAATGATATTCATAGAGAAGGTAAGAGAGGGTAAAGGTAAGAGATATACAGTGATAAAGGGTCTATGAGTTTAATGTACGCGTATACATTATAAATGCACGTAGGCTGTATCTGATCAGACTGAAGTTACGCCAACGAGGAAAACGTAACTCAGTTCATATACATGCGGTAAACTGAGCACGAGGTCAGAAATATGTATATACTAACAAGAACACGTACATTTCACGCGAAAGCCTATATACAAGGGTACTCCAGGGCGTGCACGCCCTGGAGGGGGGTTACGTTAAAACTATTACTATACATTACTATTATTATAGACGTATCGCCTTATATATATACTCTAGTATAATTAATTATATAAGCTTCTAATATATATATAAGCTAAGATGACCGATAGAATAAGATAAATCTAAATACTTATATAGTAAGAGCGCTTATATAATTACTTACTCTAAGGTAGTATATATCTTAGAGAGATAAACCTTTTCTTATCTTTATATCTTATATCTTTTACCTATAGGAACTTTTTAGATATCGATATACCTCTTTAAAATTTAAAAGAAGATTTCTTAAAATATTTATTATATCGAAGTATTTATTATAGATAGGATTTAATATAGTAAAGTATAATTATTTTATTTAATTAACCGCTGAAGTACCTACTAATGATTCGTTCCTGATTAATCGATAAGATCTCCTGATATACTATCTTTATGATCCTAGATATTTTACTATAGAAGATAGTAATAAAAAAATACTTATCTTACACCTATATATATCTATATATACTAGCGTATAATTTTATAGAACATATATATTTCATACGAAAGCCTACGTGTAAGGGTGCTCCAGGGCGTGCACGCCCTAGAGGGGGGTTACGTCAAAACTATCACTAACCATTATATTAACCTCGATATCACACTTTCATCTATATGTTAGCCTGATTATCACTTTTTCACCGGTATATTAATCTGATTATTATACTTTCATAAGTGTCTCTATCGTCTATAGTGATAACTTAGGCCTGAGTATCATACCGTAGAAGTGCTTAGGCCTTTAAAGGTAGGGGTTGTTACTATAATAGATTGGATTGTTACTATAAATAGATTTCTACGCTCTCAACGGATTTTATCTGTTTTTCCTAAATTTTTTCAGTAAGAGCAAAAAAAACATCAAAATTAAACATACCATACCTTGACTCAGTAAAAAAACCAATAAATTCTATCCGTACGAGAACTGTAAAAAAATAGACGTGTTAGTACACGCGTAAGAATTTTTTTACATATAAGTTTTTTAGCTCATCACGCGTAGGGTTAGGTTTTAGAGGGGGTAAACTGAAATTTACCCCCCCTACCCCATCCCGGGTAGCTAGCGTAAATAGAGGCAAACCATGCTTACATCAGCAAAAATAGCTTAGTCATCTAGAATGACTAAGCATAAAACTTTTGCTAGTAAGAAAAAAACAAAAAAAATTAGCGCCTTTTTATTAGCATATACACATTCCTGACCTCGTGCTCAGTCTGCCACATACATACGAACTGAGTCACATTTCCTCGTTAACATAACATCAGTCTGATCAGACACAGCCTACATATATTTATACATGTATACATCAAACTTATAGACCCTTTATCACTATATATAACTTACCTTTACCTTCTCTATAAATATCATTATTTCCTATCAGAGTTAATAGCTCTAGTATTATCTACTACTTAAGTCTATAATAGGTAGTATATTTTAAGTCTATAGAAAGTAGTATTAATTAAGTCTATATCAGGTAGTAATTTAACTTAATATTTTTTATTATACTTAATATATATTATTATTTTATTTTTAGTTATATCGAAAATAATACGATTTATCTTAAAACTATTAAAAGCTTCTATTAATTAGCCGATACTATTGTAAAACCTCTTAATTTTCCTAATTTTCGCTCTTCACTCTCTTTATTATTACTCACTTAATATCTTCCTTCTGATCATATAACTTATACCTCTGAAGGTATATATATATAAGTTATATATAAGCTATAACTATATAGGATTTTAAGGTATCGAAGTGATATATCTAACTTATATCTATCTTTTAGTTATTTAATATATATTAGCTTTTATCTTTAAAGATTAATATATATCTTATATATATTCTACTTTCTTAATTCTTAACTCTAGTAATAACTTAGTTTAATAGTTAATAATATTATATTATATTTTACTATTATTTTAATATAAAGTTTAATATTATTTAATATTAGGTTTTAATCTTATTAATAATTATCTTTTTTATTTTTTTTATCTTTAAAGATTTATACTAATCTTATATATAATCTATTTTCTTATCTTTTAACTCTAATAATAATATAGTATAATAGTTCTATAAATCTTTTTATAAAACTTCTTTTCCTCTATTATCGAAAATTAGGTATATCGATTATTATATTTTCTAGCTTACGTCTTTTCGAAACTATTATTTTTAATAGGATTTTAAGGTTTTTTAATATAAAGTATTAATACTAATATCTTATATATATTTAATTTACTCTAGGCGCTATATATATACTCTAGAATATATTTTTACTACTTTAGAGTACTTAGATATTACTTTAAATAAAGAAAAATTAAATATTATACCGATATCTTAAGATATTAATATAACTTTTCTTATTTTATATATTAATTATCTAAGGTTAATAGAATTTTATTTATATATATTCGTTTTTAATATCTAAGTAGTAGTATAGCTATATAAATATTATATAATAGCTATAATAAAAGCTATATAAAAGTATAATTTATTATATAATATAAAAATAGATAAATTATTTAATCTTAAAATATTTTTAATAAATTTTTAATTAAATATTAATTTATTATTTTTTTAAAATTCTTTTATATTAAATATTTATTTAAAATAAAATTAATTAATTAATTATTATTAACTTTTTTCTTTTTATTTTATAATCTTTATATTATTTAAAAATCTATCTAATATTTAAATAAATTTAAAAATTTATTTTTATAATTAAAATTATTATTTTTAAGATAAAATTTTAATATTATTATTTATTATATGATATATAATTATATTATAACTTATATAATTATTCTTAAATTAGATATCTTGAAAAATATTAATATTTATTAGTTTTACTTTATTTATCTTAATTATTAAAGGATTAATTAAATTAATAATAATAGAATATATTTATAATCTAAATCTATATCTTATTCGTATTTTATTTATATTTCTATATAATATATAATACCTTCTTATACTATAGAACTTCTACTAGAATACTGGTTTCCCGTATAAAAATCTCATTAAAATCATAAAAATTTCTCGTGCTAACACGCGCCTTAAGCTCTACCATAGGAAAAAAAGCTCAACCAATGGACGTCCGGACGCTCCAGCTTAAGCGCGCCCTAGGGACGTTTGGACGCCGGCCAGGAAAAACGCGTTATTTAAAAAGTAGCACAACAAGAAAACGTTCTGAATCATTCTTAATATGGCAGAAAGAGGTCACCATCATGTGTGTTAACATTTACGACCTTTGGTCAAGTGGGGAGATACATATCGTAATGACCAATAAAGGTCGTAATTGTTGTCAAAAATATCGCCATCATCTTTTTGCTGTAGATTTGTTTATGCGCCTCCGCTATGGTAGTAAGCACACAACAAGTAGAATTTTTATTAGCATCCAATCGGTTTTCATATGTGCCTTGGATAGGCCACATTAGGTTCACTCACACTAGGACATGATTGATCGGGATATGTATGAGCTTGACAAAGTAGCCGATAAAGCCCATTACCACGAATCCCATACCGACTGCGCGACAAGTTTGTAGAAATTCTGCATGCGAGCGATTCCCAGATCGACAGTGAGGTCCGACGAAGGCAATGAGACCGCCGAGTACGGTAGCGAGCAAGAGTCGGAGCGCATGTTCGATCAACCACAAGACCATAATTGAATAACGAGAGACCCAAGTGATATAGCCGTATTCCACAATTGATTGAAGGTGACGATTGGGTTGAATTTGTATCAAAGTGTGGGTGATCATTGGCAAGATGAGGTGAAAAGAAGAATGAATGAAGTGAGAGAGATCAGAAAATCGATTCGAAAACGACGGGTCATCTTTGCTATTCTACTCACCTTTACGATCTGGCTTTGTGCATCTGTTCATGAATTGTGTTCCTTCACGAACGAAGCCTTGAGGCAATTCGATCCATTCTCGAATATTATCAGCCATGCTGAAGGATCAAAAGAAGGAGAGTTGTATGCTGAAGGGAAAGGGATGGTGTCAAGAAGGAAAATTTGGCTGGACAAAAGAGCGCTGACGAACGCTGCGCTGCGTGACGCATTTTATGCATTGACCAACAGAATTAGATGAATACGATTACATAAGCACAATGTTGGGATATGACGTATACGGTACGCCTGGCACGTGTACAGGCGTCACTTGCCGTATCACGCCGTATCACGCCTTAACGCCTGTTCCGCCACAAAGGCTGACGAACCACAGTCTTGGTGCCCATAATTAGCCCATTTGTCAATTATAAATAGTCT
>NW_020289943.1:2402373-2407065 GCF_003144205.1 Meira miltonrushii | reverse complement strand
TTCTCTACCTCACAAATTTATTATTATTATTCAGAAAGCAGTGCCTGGAGACTATAAAACGTAACAGAGTTAACAGCTCTACTTGCCCGGCTCTGAAAATATCACTGTTCTCTGACGAATCAAGTATAATATTAACGATTTATCATGAATCAATGTAATTCGGTAAAAATATTAATAAATACTAAAGAATCAATAGTATTAAAGGTAAAAGCCTTTATATTAAAAGAATATAAGAATGACTTTTATATATAAGCGTTAGTATTTAAAAGATAGCTATAAATAAAAGATTATTAAGTATATAAGGTTATATTTAAATATACTAGTATCTTAGAAGAATCAAAGAAACTAGATATAAGTATAACTTCTCTCTCTAGAGAGTTTAATTAGAGTAAAATACTACTGGTTAGAGTCTTAATTCGAAGTTAAGAATTATAATAAAATACTAAGTTAGAAGTTATATTTAAATAAATATTAATATAATATTAATTATTATAATAATAAGTTAATAAGAATAATATAGAAGAAGTTTATCGATAAAAACTAGAAAAATATAAATGAAAGAAGATAAAAGATAAAGAATCGAATAAATATTTAATTATATATTTAATTTATTATCTTAAATCGCTTATAGATAATATAGGAATCTTATAGAGTCTTATATAAGGAGAATCTATATAGGTAATTTTAATTAATTATTTCTCGATTTCTATCGAATTACTTTATAAAAAAGTATAATATAAATTCTTCTATTTCTACTTAAATAAAGATAAATTAATTAATAATTATTATTAATATTTTTAAATCTTAATCGATTATTTAAAGTTATATAAATACTTTATTTTATACTATAAATATATTAAGAAGATAATTAAAAAAATATTATTATTTATAAATAATTATTATAATATATTATTAGATAAAATCAATAAAATAACTAATATAATATTAGAAATAAAGATATTTTTATTATTTAAATATAAATTATAAGATTAATATTAATTATAATAAAATAAATATAAATAAAGAGTTAAGAAATAAAGTTATAATAATAATAATAATTAATAAAATAATATAAAACGATTAGAATTAATAATAAAGATAATAGCTTATACTATAACTACTACCGAATTATTAAAATCATTAAAAAATCTAGTAAATTTTATATGTAGAAACTATATAAATAAAAGTTATTACTTAAAAAGTTATTTATTATTAAGAATTTCGAGTATCGAGTATTATTAAAATATAATTAAGATTTATAAAGAATTAAAGAAAAATAAGATAAATAAATAAAATAAACTAAAATAAGATAAATCATTAATAAATATAATTTAAGAAATAAATAATTTAATAATATTAATATATATAGATAGACTAAATACTATAATTACCTTAGAATATATAGTAATATAAGTTAATATAATCTAAGAAACTAGTATATAGATAATTAATTATAATATATCTAATTATATTATAATATAATATAATAAATTTATTAATTATCGTCTTAAATCAGTTTTAATTCGAGTTAGTAGAAACTAAATCGTCTATAAGATTAATCGAGGAATTATAAAAATCGATATTTTAGATAGAAACAGTAAAAATAAATAAATTACCTTAAAAAATATTATTTATATATCTACTTTTATAAGAAATCTCTTTTTAATATATCGATTCTATATAAATTATTATAATTAATATAGTAAAATTTATTATTATATAAGTAAAAGAAATATTTATTTTATATATTATAAAGATAATAAAAAGATTATTACTAGTTATTATTATAGAATAAATATTTATTTAAATATAGTTTAATTAAAATTAAATATTATTATAATAAATATATAAAGTATCTTAATTAATATATTATATAATCGAATTAAATATTATTTATATTATATTCTCTTAAAAATAATCGAAAATATAAGTAGATTAACGATTTAAAGAAAATCGGTAAAATAATATTATAAAATATATATAATTAGAAAATATAAAAGAATACTATTTAATATTAATAATTCTTAGATAACTAAACTATTTAAGTTAGTTTATATAGATATTATTAACTCTCTTCTAATAAAAATATTAAATAATAAATATTACTTACTAACGATTATTAATAATTATTTAAGACTTATTTCGATTATCCTACTTATAATTATTTCTTAATTATTAAAAGAAATTATTATTTAGATAAATATAAATAAATATATATAATCCTATTAAGTTAAAAAGATTTATATAGATAATAATATAATATTTAAGAATAAAGATATATTAGAATATATAATAAAAATAGAAATTAAATATAAATTAATTATATCTTATATACCTTAATAAAATAGTTAAATTAAATATTTTTATTAAACTTTATTTAATAAAATCTAAACTTTACTTATATATAGAAATCTACCTTATTTATTTTAAGTTTATACTATTATATATATCTATATATTATATAATATAATTATAAATAAAGAAAATAGTTATAAGACTCTATTTAAGTTATAGATTAAACAGTAATTAAATATTATCGATTTTTAAGTATTTAGCTATTTAATATATATATACTAATTTAAATAAGATTATAAATTAGCTTTAAAATTAAAGAAATTTATATATATTAAGAATAGAATAAATAAAAAAATAAAAATATAGAAATTATTAGATCTTATAATTAAACGAATTATTATAAGTTATAATATTATTTTTATCGAAATAGATTTTCTACTATAAGAAACTATAGTAAATATATTAATTATATTAAATTATATCGAAAATAATATACTAATAATAAAATATTATAAAGAATTTAAATTTAAAATAAAATTAATAAATTAAATCGAATTAATTATTATATATTAAATATATATTAATAATAATAAACTAAAGATAATTTATAAAGCTTTTAAACGATTAAATATAAAATAATAGAAATTAATAATTTAAACTAAATTATTATCTCTTATTATAAATAATATTTAGGTTATTATAAATCGACCTAAATCATACTAGATTATAGGATATCGTTAGGTTTTTAAGATTAAATAAAAGGTAGATAATATAATTAATAAATATAAAACTTATTTTATTACTTAAAGATACTTATAGATTCTTAATATCGATTTTAATAAAACTTATATACCTATTATATAAATTATAACTTTATACTTTCTTATCGCTTTTATAATATTATAAAATTAGTTTATTTATTAAATAGATATATATATAGTATATTTATATAATAAAATTAATAAAGAAATTTATATAGAATTACTATTAAATATTAATAATAATCTTATATTAAAAAATAAATACTATTTATTTTAAAAATTACTTTATAATTTAAAGTAAATAAGATAATAATAATATTTAAAAATCGATTCTTTTTTATATAAAATTAATTTTATATATTTTAAAGGAGATTTTAGTTTATACTTAAAATATAATAAATTAAGAAAAATTATTTTAATTATTATATTTTATATCGATAATTTAATAATTTTTATTATAAATATTATTATATTAAAGTAAATTAAGTTATATCTTACCGAAATATTTAAGATAATAAATAGAGAATAAATATATTATATTTTAAGAATTTAATTAATTTAGACTTATAACTTTATTAAAATTTATTAAATAAAATATATAAAGTTAATTATTAATTAATTTCTTATAAAAGCTTAGAAAATACTTCCTATCTAAATCTCTATAAATTATTTAACTATAAAAAGATTACTTAATAATACTTTATAAATCTTAACAATAAATAAATATATAAAATACTATTTAATTATTAGAAAATTAATTTATCTAGATATTTATATATACCTAGATCTTTCTTTTATTATTAATCGACTTTTATAATTTTTAATTAAGCTATAACTTTATTATTTAAAAGCTACTTATTAAGTTATATACTATCTTATTTAATCTTTAGAAATCGGTATCGATTATAAATATAATATATCGAATCCTACCTTATCAGCTTATTCTGATAGTGATTAGGCTAGAGATTCTTCTATATATTCTACCACTAACATTATTCTATACTATAAAGATATATTAATTAATTAGAAATTATAAAAATAATCGATTATTATACTTTCTTCTACTAAAATAGAGTATATTATAATAACTCTTACTACGACTTATATTATTACTATTCTCGATCTTATAGAATACTTATAAATCGAGATAAATCTACTAATTTTATTATTTATTAATAATTAAATAGCTTATATTATTATCACCGATTATTTAGCTACTTAATATATACAATATATTAATATTCGTTTTTATTTTATTCGTTATTACATTAATATAAATATAATTAAACTATAACTAATTTATACGATAGCTTAATTAGCCGATACTTTAACAAAACCTCTCGATCTTCAATAATTCTCTTTATCTTTATATTTATTATCTTTAAATTAACGGATTCATCAACCTTCGTTACGAGGAGAGGTGTTAGGATATAACGTATACGGTATGCCTAGCACGTGTATAGGCGTCACTTGCCGTATCACGCCGTATCACGCCTTAACGCCTGTTCCGCCATAAAGGCTGACGAACCACAGTCTTGGTACCCATAATTAGCCCATTTGTCAATTATAAATAGTCTCATATCACATGTAAATTCTACCCACCTTTCTCTACCTCACAAATTTATTATTATTATTC
>NW_020289943.1:2400089-2401171 GCF_003144205.1 Meira miltonrushii | reverse complement strand
GACTGAATGACAACTGGATCCTGAATGACAGGTGGATCTTGAATGTCAAGTGGATGACGATTGGAATGAGAAGTGGATGACGATTGTGGGATGAGAAGTGGATGACGATTGCGGGATGAGAAGTGATGACGATTGCGGGAAGAGAGGTGGATGACGGTTGCGGGAAGAGAAGTGAGTGTTGGTGGTAGAGATTATATGGAACGAGAAGTAGGTAATGCTGGCTGGATATGAAGTGATTCTCAAATGAGAAGTAGATCTTTTCTTTGATTTTTATTTTGATTTTTTATTGATCTTTTCTGTCTCTTCATCTTTTTTTTTTTTTCTTTTTTCTTTTTCTTCTTCTTTTTTTCTTCTATTTTTATGCAGTTGCAAAGCAAGATATTGCTTCAGGATGTGTGAGAGGAGGAGTGAGAATAGCAAAGAACGAGTTCTTTGATCCCAAGAAAGGATGGCGTAAGGATGAGAAAGCAAATGTCGTGTAAGATGTTGCTTGCAAGGGTGATCATGTCGCCACTTTGATTGATGATCAAGTAATGCCCCCTGACCATGAAAGTTGTTTGTGAATTGATCTTTGGAACCGTTGAGTAATGGCAATGGCAAGTGCACCATTCCGGCTGATGTTTCACTTGTTCGGATGATACGTTATAAATTTTGATCTTGCATGCATCAGCAAAGGAAAGAGCGATGTTTTTTGACTGCTCTCCTTGATCTTTCGAAGACTCTCTCGAATTGTCCGGGGAAACATTTGGTTGATTTGGGCCCCATTCAGTCGTTTGTAGGAGAAGTGTGTGATGTTGATTGTACGATAGGTAGATCTCGAATAAGAATAAGAAGAAGAAGAATCCATAAGCGAGAAGTGGATTATACCAGTTGAATGAGAACACAGATGAGATAGCGAGCATCAATGGAAGACCTTGGCTGGCTAGGTTGTATGCTGGCGTTTGCATTTGTGAGGCTTTTTTTGTGAAGTGAATTGATGCCATGTTTGCTTGTATTTGAGTGCCATAGTCATTGTCTTTTGAGGAATTTGTGATGCTGACTGAATGACAAGTGGATCTTGAATGACAGGTGGATCTTGAATG
>NW_020289943.1:2395576-2400079 GCF_003144205.1 Meira miltonrushii | reverse complement strand
ATTATAAATAGTCTCATATCACATGTAAATTCTACCCACCTTTCTCTACCTCACAAATTTATTATTATTATTCAGAAAGCAGTGCCTGGAGACTACAAAACGTAACACACAAAAGACTCTATTTGTATCACTTCCGATCATCACCAACAGAAAGAGTTGCCACCAATTCATTTCATCATGTATAGATATAAATATACATAACCATGTACACATCTCCTTTCTTTCGATCGATCCTCTCTCAGGTCTGTCTTGTGATAAAATGAACATTTTGAACCCACTCCATCGAGAAAGTCCTTACAAAAAGAAGCCCTACAAAGCACGTGCAACCACTTGTCGAACTTTGACATCGGTTGAAGTTCCTTCTTTGTCATTTGTCCATGAGAATTGATGATCGATATCCGAATCATGATCATGAAAAGGTGTTTGACTAGAAGTTGATAAGAATTGACTAACACTTAATTGTTGATGAAGGATGGACGAATCAATCATATCTACAACGGATTCCGATTGATAGTTGTGCACAATAGAGGATTGTCTTTGATGAAGGGTATTGTTGTGTTCACGAAATGTTGGAGTGAGATCGTAAATACGTTCATCTTTGGGTTCGGGTAAATGAAATGAGTCATCTTTACCTTTTTGTTGCTGACTTTTCTTGCTTGTCGTTTGTTGCATTTTTGCTTTTGATCCGAATCGAGTACTGATTGTATCCAACTCGCTAGCAAATTGCCCACTTTCATCGTCATAGTTAAAAGCGGATGTGTCATATTTCGATTTGCAACTTAAAGATGATATTTCGCTATCATGCTTTACACGAATGCTTGACCATGTAGTCGCCAATAAACCAAACAAGACAGACGTATTAACCACACTTCCTGCCATTTCTCTGTAATAACAATATTTCGTTGCCGGACAATCCAAAACGCTTGCTGCCGCGATACTGAAAACAAAAGGTGGAATGAAAGTCATCAATAAAGCTTCAACAAAGAATCGTAATCGACGTCGAACCAAGTCTCGACGTAATTGTGCACTTCGCAAATTGGTAAATGAGAGTGATTTGTATAAAAGAATGATTGCAGAACCGGCGCAATAAACTGCCTGTAAACCGTATTCTGCTTGTGAGGTTGCTCGTAACATTGGTACCCAATTGAATCCTAAAATTCCCGGAAATGATTTATCGGGACTCCATTCAACCGATGATTCTGAACGATAGACGGCATACGTATTTGCTATGCTAAGACCGAGCCTTGGAATTAAAAGGCTAACAAAAGGCAAGAGGATCAAAGTCTGTTGACGGAAAGAGTATAAAGGATGCGGATAAAATGATCGTATTTTGCATAAAACGGCCAAATCGGAAATCAAAGGAATGAAATGCTCCAAGCTGATGTCCAAAACGTGAACACGTAAATAGGTTTCATAGTGAATCGATTCATCTGGAAAAGCAAAAGTGCCGGTAAAACGATGAAATCCAATAATGGCCTCTTGCAAATTATACGTTATAGCTAAAGGGAAACTGATACATTGGATGAAGAATACCGGTCCTCTTCTTTGTTCTCTTGTTGAAAGGATGCCAAAAGTGATTGCAACAGCAGCAAAGATGCCTAACCAAACTGAACTGAAAACCATTCGAATTGCCGATTTACGCATCATACTTTTGTCCCAAATATCCAAATGAAACTCTTCATCGTCAGCGTTCCATGCGCTGCCTCCCATCTTTTGATGATTTGTGAAAGAATAAACGAATAGAGAGAAGGAAATCTTTGTTGACGTTTGTTAAAGTTGTGGATGGTTGTGAAAATGAAGAGGAAAGAGATTTTGCGCGCATCAAGAAAAGTCTCATTATCGTCTCATTCTCGTACGCGAAAACCGATTACGGTGCCGTTCCTTTGTTCTCATTTTGCAATTTCATCATCAAAAAAGGACGGCTACTTCAGCCCTCATGTACATAGCCTCCAAATGGCAATAATGAGAAAAAAAAAAACAAGGCTCCGTTTGCCTTTAAAGAAGAAAGGAAGATCCAAATGAACAAGTTTAAAATGAAGGCGCCGCGTAGTCTTGGTCCGAAGCATTCCGATGAAGCTAATCCGGTGCCGACATTATCATGATTGTTTTCTTGGAGCGATAACCAGAAGCTCTTTACCCTGCCGAATTGTAGATCCGATCTTTCACAGCTGAAAAGAAGACCAAATTCTCCTTGAGCTGGCTATGGAACCTTTCTCAAAGGTAAATGGTGACCTTTCGACTAATTTTCACGGTGCTGACTGCCACAATTTGAGGTATGTATGATGATTTGCACAGTATGCTGGATGATGATTATCATGTGATTGAGTGAGTAAGTGCAGGCAGGCAGGCCGTTGGTGTAATGCAAGCATAATGATTGGCGGCGGCGCGTCTATCATACTAGCGCTAGAGCCGGCATTTGCACGGCAATACCCTAATCATCTTTTTTCTTCTCATCACCATCGCCTCAAACTTACTCTTGGCGAACGAGTGCATATATTCATCCTTTACTTTGCATCTTTCTTCAACAAGTATACGCAATAATCTTGATTCGTTTTAAAAATGGAAGGAAGTGCAACGAATCACCTTCCCGTTTCCGCCAATTTGGATCATTCAAATGATGGCGCTCAATGCCCTGTCGCACATGCTCCCGATCAACCTCTTCCGCCAGGGCATCCTCCTACTCCTTTTGCCGCTGCTTCAACATTAAAGCCGCCAACGGGCGCAAAATGTGTATTCTTTCGAACGCATGAGGATTTATCACAAACGCCACCTATCTCACGTTCTGCTTCGATTCAATTGGACGACGTTAAACGCCTAAAAGATGCTCAGATACGTTCGACTTCCGACATTGACCCGAATACAACTTTTGTTCTCGCTAGTAGAAATAGCCAATTGGCATTAGTGCAGACTTCGCAAGTAAGTGCAATGCTTTCTGCCCATTTCGGGAAGCATTCTCCTGCTTTTGCACAAACAAAAGAACGTTCTAAAGATGTCAAGAAGGACGATTGTCAAATCACTCCGCCTTTATCGCCTTCTCCCGTCTATGATCAAGACTTGATCGCTGAACATCAAAAGAAAGCAAAACAGCTTGGGATTACAAGCTCACTTTCATTCCCTTACACTTCCATGTCAACCGGAGGCGATCAAAATCACACTTCTCCTTTGTATGTCATCGGAGGCGAAGGTCGTGCAATTTGGACAAAGGAATTGGAAGTCGCTCTTGCTGCTGGGGCGGTCGATGCGATCGTGCATTGCTTGAAAGATGTTCCTACAACCTTACCTGAAGGAATGATGTTAGGCGCAATATTGGAAAGAGAAGATCCTCGTGATGCGCTTATCATCAAAGAAGGGCTACCATATAAAACTCTAGATGAATTACCGCCAGGCTCCGTGATTGGTACATCTTCAATCCGTAGGGTCGCTCAATTACGCAGACGGTATCCCGATCTCGTTTTCAGTGATGTGCGTGGAAACTTGATCACCCGATTGGCAAAACTGGACAATCCAAATGGACCTTATACAGCTTTAGTATTAGCAGCAGCTGGTTTGATTCGTTTGAACATGGGTTCACGAATCACTGCCTTTTTAAGCGCACCTGTGATGATGCATGCAGTCGGTCAAGGTTCATTAACGATCGAAGTGCGCAAACCTCCTCCTGGCGCTTCGCCTTTGACAAATCGTGATGCTCGTATTCTAGAAATGGTAAAATCCATTGGCTGTTGGCGATCCACATGGAGACAAGAAGCTGAACGTAGCTTATTGCAAGAACTGGAAGGTGGCTGCAGTATTCCCGTTGGTGTTGAATCACGATTTGATGATCACGATGTCGTAGAAGGCGATCGCAACGAAAGAGAGGCGATTCGTCAGGTAGACATTGGTAATGGTGATCGGGAGGCTAAACGTGCACCGATTAAACAAAATGGACATACAATCCCAGCAAGTCAATTCGAACAATACCCCTTGGGCTCACAGCAGAGTAAGGAGCATCAAAAAAGCAATGACGATCAACCCCCACCTTTGAAAAGATTGGCAACAGAGAAGGATGTTCGCAATGGAAAACATGACGACCTCGGAGGAGCGATTCCGCCGGCACAACAGTACATGCCTGAGTCATCTGGTAGTTTAGAAAAATTGACGCCAGAAGACCGAGCGAGTGAACCAGAAAGGCCTGTCCATCTAACCTTGACTGCTACTGTGGTATCTCTCGATGGAAGTCGTCATTGTGAATACTCACTACGACAAGAAATCTGTTCGCTCCAACAAGCACGTCAATTGGGAATTGATGTTGCGAATGAATTAGCCAATAAGCGAGGTGCAAGAGTCATTTTAGACGAAGTTGAAAGGCACAGAAAGTTGGCCGAAGAAGCTGATGATTTACGCCGTAAAGCTGAACGTGAAAAGCGAATTCGAGCAGCTCAAGCTGATTTGGCAGCCGCCACTGCAGCTTCAACGACTGAAGATGGCATTGAATCTGATGAAGAACGTGAAAGTAGACGAAAGCTG
>NW_020289943.1:2394437-2395566 GCF_003144205.1 Meira miltonrushii | reverse complement strand
TTCAGATGATTTTCCCTAGACTGTTAAGTATGTCAAAATCGAATCTGACAGACAGGTTAACTTACCATAATCCACATGCATGTTACATGAACAAAAAGACCATCCAATTGCTAGCATGATTCACAGTTCTAAGCTTTCGTTGGACCATCCGATGGAATTAAGATATCCCGTTCTTTCGGCTTCCTGGCAATTGATGCTTGGCAGCCTTAACATGTCTGATATATTGCATCGCTGCTGATTTATGTTTGACCATCTTGAATTCTTATCAACCATCAGATGGATCTGAGATATCACGCTTCTTTGACGTTTGCACAATGGCTTCCTTGATAGCTTGGATTTATCTGCACAATCTGCTGCCGTAATCCTCAGTTCTTTCTGCTAACCATCCGATGGTTTTGAGATATCCCGCTTTGCTGGCTTTCAAACCAATACTTTTTGACCAATCATCTGCAGCTACTATTTATGACTCTTACTAACCATCCGATGGATCTGGGATATCCCGCTTTTCCGGCTTCTCGATAAGTTCTTTCTTTGCAGCTTTGGTAAGTTTGCTGCACTCTGCTCTCTTGTCCGTCCGTTGAGACCTCTGCGGCACCATTCTGCTCTGCAGGTATGAGTGAAGGAGTTAAACCTTTGGATGGTGAAAGTTTTGTGTATGCACCTATCGTTATTGACATGGCCAGCTAAATGATCCATCGATGCATTTGCAACGGGAGCAGCAGGTATGGTATGACATGCTTTTTTTTTGAATGGGCCATTCAAATTCAAGCCTTTTCTCATCATGGTCATCCAAAAGGATAAGTAATCAAGTTGGCTGACAATGGATGTATGCTACCCTACGCACGCACGCACGCACGTACGCCTACGTATACTCTATATTAGCGTGACTTTATGCAAGAAGAAAGTCACTAAAATGACTGAGTTTCATGCTTGACTCTTTCCTTCATCATTGGACTCACGCAGGAGTGCAAAAGTGATGGACATGAGCATGCTAATGGCAATACGCCGTAAAGCTGAACGTGAAAAGCGAATTTGAGCAGCTCAAGCTGATTTGGCAGCCGCCACTGCAGCTTCAACGACTGAAGATGGCATTGAATCTGATGAAGAACGTGAAAGTAGACGAAAGCTG
>NW_020289943.1:2392356-2393924 GCF_003144205.1 Meira miltonrushii | reverse complement strand
ACCTTCCTCCCCTCCTTCTGCCCTTCCTCCTTCTCAGGACCGTTAGTCTGGATCCATTTACAGTTTCTCTTCTTCTCCAGAGACTGCCGTTGTTTACTTGTAAGAGCCCGATGAATACGAGTGCAGATTCATTATGAATGAAGAAACTTTGACCGAATCAACCAGTGATGGACTTCTTCGGTAATGTTGAACAGATGTCAAGCCAAAGAGTGTAAGCTGAAAGCATGAAAAGGAGGGCAAAGGAAAGACAAATGCTGACATCAAGTATAGTGTACCATTTCTTCTCTTATACCACTTATTCGATTGCCACGTCATAATCCGATCTTGAGCGACATACGAGATGACTTTGCATAAACTTTGAAAGGTTTTATCCGGTCTGAAGAGGAAGATCTTGGTTCATTTCGCTGAATTTGGGCGTTTCTACTTGTGACCTCTTCTTGTGAAAGGATAGGGATAGCGTTTGTATTTTATTGCTATAATTAATGCTGTGTGATAACGTGAGAGCGGAAATGTGTGATCCTGGTTGAATGTGAAGTGGATCTTGAACGAGAAGAGAATGATACTGGTTAAATGAGAGGCGCCTTTTAAATGCGGATAAGAAGAGGCCGCCAATAGTCACTTCTTACTCCGCCGTCATCGTCCTCTCCTCATTTCACCGTCATCATCCTCTCCTTACTCCGTAAGTATCATCCTCTTCCTATATTACAATCATCACCCTCTCCTCACTCCTCTATCATCACCCTCTAAGTGTTTGGAGGAGGGTATTTGGAGAATTGCGAAACGAAAAGTTCTGGCTCATCTTGCTCTCGTCTCGTTAGCGAGTCGTACAGGATGGACGCTTCTTTATAAAGTGCATTTGTTCTGTCATCCGAAGAGGGCTGCGCGCAAGACCGATGTTTCTCTTCGACTGCCAGTGATCGCTTGCAAGAGTCCCGTGAATGCGAGTGAAGAGTCATCCTCGAATGAAGAAAATTTTGCCCGACTTGATCGATCTCACTTAAACCCAAGATTTAATGATGAACTTCTTCGGCAAAGTTGAACGGATGTCACTGGGAGATGCAGTCAAAAGCGTGAAGTGGGAGCGTGGAAAAAGAGGGCAGAAGAAAGACAATTGTTGATGTCAAGTGTACCATTTCTCCTGTTGAGACTGCTCTGCTGACTCTTGATGAATTCTGTGTGGCATCTTGTGTTGAGTCTTGCACCATTTCTCCTGATGAGATTGCTACGCTGACTCTTACTGAGCTCTGTATGGCATCTAGAGCAGTCTCTTGATGAATTCTGTGTGGCATTCTGTGATGAATTCCGTGTGGTATTTTGTGTTGAGACTTGCACCACTTCCGTCTGTTGAGTCTTGCACCATTTCTTCTGTTGAGACTTGTACCGTTTCTCCTGTTGAGACTGCTCCGGAGACCCTTGACGAATCCTGTGTGGCATCTTCTGTTGAGTCTTGCACCATTTCTTCTGTTGAGACTACTCCGCTGACTCTTGACGAACTCTGTGTGGCATCTGGAGCAGTCTCTTGATGACTTCTGTGTGGCATCTTGTGTTGAGTCTTGCACCACTTCCTT
>NW_020289943.1:2376968-2387706 GCF_003144205.1 Meira miltonrushii | reverse complement strand
CGACCATTTTTACGAGAAGATGAAGGTCAAGAGTATAAGAGAATGATTTGAATCACAAAGGTACTCTAGCCACCGCGAATGTTTGGCTTGTGCAGCATTTAGGCAGGAAATGTGGGCAAATTATCGGTGAACTTTTCATTCTCGTTCACACGAATACACATTCAGTATTAATATGCATGATCACCATCATGACGTGCGGCATGAAAGCAAGATCACGTTGTTGATGGCAAGAAGGCTGGCTTATTCTATTCATATTCATGCAAAGATGATCGATCTTGTTCACGTGACTCTTTTAGCTTTCGGCCCTCACTCCGAATAAAAAAGGGCCCCACGTTACCGGTAATCACGTTGCACCTTTGAACCGGAAAAACCCACTGGCGATGCGCATAAGCCGTTGGATGTATGTCGGTAAGCAAATTTGTGGCTATCTGATGAAGTAAGGGGGAAATAACACAGTTCCAATGCCTTCAACGACATAACCATTCATCATTCACTTTTTTCCTCCTTTCCATCATCTAAATTACGCACAAAATGGTACCTCGAATTAGTACGCCTCTTACCGAAGCATTCGGCATCGAAAAGCCAATCATGTTGGCAGGCATGAATGTTGCCGCAAGTCCTGAATTAGCAGCAGCAGTGACCAATGCAGGCGGTTTGGGCGTTTTTGGTGGTGTAACGTTTACACCAAAGATCTTTCGATCGAAATTAGAAGAATTGAAGGAGAATTTAAAGGATAAAAATGCTCCTTTCGGTGTCGATCTCTTGTTGCCACAAGTTGGTGGAAACGCAAGAAAAACAAATTATGATTATACCAAGGGTCATTTAGCTGAATTGGTCGATATTACGATCGAATTTGGAGCAAAATTATTCGTTTCTGCTGTTGGTGTACCGCCACAATGGGTTGTGGAAAAGTTACACAAGAATGGAATCTATGTTGCCGGCATCATTGGTCATCCAAAACACGTTCAAGGTGTGTTAAAAGCAGGTTCGGATATGATTATTTATCAAGGTGGCGAAGCTGGCGGTCACACAGGCGATGTCCCTCTTTCGGTTTTAGGACCAAGAGTTGTCGATTTGTGTAAAGGTCATACATCTCCTTTGACGGGTAAACCAATCTTGACAATCGCAGCAGGCGGAATCTGGCGTGGAAAGTCATTGGCAGCTTCATTGATGTACGGATCAGATGGTGTTTGGGTCGGAACACGATTCGTCGCTTGTACGGAATCAGGAGCTCCAAAATCTCACAAAGAGAGCGTTTTAAGCGCAAATCATGAATCCGACGCACGTACGATCATCTTTACCGGTAGACCATTGCGTGTAAAGACGAGCGATTATATCAAAAAATGGGAAGAGCAACCGCAAAAGATCAAAGAATTAACATCAAAAGGTATCATTCCATACCAATACGACGTGGAAAAAGACCAAGTAGACGAATCCGTTTGGCCTCATTTGATGGGCAAATGCGCCGCTGTGATTGATGACATCAAGCCTGCCGCAGAAATTATGGACGATTTTATGGTTGAAGCCGTTGATGCTTTGCAACAAGGCCATAAGTACGTCCAAGGCCAAGCAAGATTGTAGAAATTCAACATTTGTAGCGGCAACTTGAATATGACTGAAAAGGAAGACTTGTCTTCACTTTGTTTTGACCGATTAATATATTTCATATCTTTGTTTTGACCGATTAATATATCTCATCAAACGGTCGGGTATCGTTGAAGCAGCTTTCGAAAACTTCATCTACAATTCGCTCTGCCGTTCCTTCATCCGGACAATCTGGGTTACTGACCATAGAAACAATCGCTCGCCTTCTTGCGCACGTTTGATGATGCTTTCGTACTCCGAACTTTCCCCTGAGTAATTCGTTGAAGAATCTGCAATCGCCTGAAAGAGAGGCTGCACGTATTTCACTACACGCAACATGTCGTAAATTTGACCAATCTGCTTTGAATCGACAATGATCGAACCAATGAATCAATTCATGCGCCATAGTTTGCTCCATATGCGATTTGCTTTTGATCCTATTGTAGCAGATTAATAAACCAGATCTCGATTTTGGTTCACCCGGCTGAGAAGGTCTAAAACCACCGGCTATATCACCTGAGCATTTCCCAAAAAAAATCTTGTCAACAAATCCATCTTGATCAAAAGGTGAGCAACCAACAACGCTCAAATGCTTGATCATAAATCGAATCATAGGACTATATCTGATCAATCTGTCCATGTATTTTTCACTCCTTTCCCTTTGCGATTTATCCAGATCTGATTCCTGCACTGGATCCATGCTGGCTAAAAGATCGTCAAAGATACCTATTTTGCCTTTTGAATCTGTAGCAGTATCTATTGACCTAGAAGAAGTAAACTGTTCGCCTTTCAAATCGTATTTATCATTCTTGCTCCACCATCCCCAAATCCAATTTTTAGTCTTGATTTGATCTTTGCTTTCGCTCTTTGTTTCCACGATTGAATTTAAAAGAACACGATCATTTGCTCTCAATGCTTGATGGATGTCGAAAAGCGGTCGAGGCTGCAATGCAGATTCACATTTCCGTAGCCATTTGGTGAAGCAAGGAGATACGATGGTGTATTGACTTATCTCTGAATTTAAATCGGCTTTCATTGTTGCTATGGAGGTTGTAAAGATGACTTGCAAAAATGGTTCAAGGTCATCCATCCATCTTTCTTCCAAAATTTTCAAGTGCCAAAGTGCCCGATTTCCGAGCATTACGAAGTAATCTATAGCGGGGGGGACCTCTGCACTTGCCAAGTTGGCCGATATACATTAGGTAGGCCATTCAATGTACGCCGACCGCATTCTCATCGTGTTGGGCTTTAATGCGGCGGCGGCGTTGGGTTAATCAAAGGTTTGCATGAATGAATGTCGTGCGAGAGGAAAGAGTAAACATACTGATAAAGTGCTATATTGTTAAAAATACAATAAGAATGCTCGCACATGAAGCTAGTGTATGTGCGTGTACCTTGGCAAGAAAGACATCCCGATAGGCACTTTTACAGTCAAACAGGGAAAACGATTTCATTCTTCCTATCTCGCTCACCATCATCATTCTTTATCGAATGTCTTTCCGATTCATCCTTTCCAATCCCTCTTTAAACACTGCTATTCGATTTCGAAGTCGTATCGTACATCTTTCATCTATCCAACAAGCTCAATCAAGATTCATTTCACGTTCTTTCATCTCTAGCACGATTAAAATGTCAAACAATTCAGTAACAAAACTTTCACCTCAAGAAGTTTTAAAGCGAAACGGAGAATGGCAACAAGAAGCAATTCAAGTTGATAAAGATCTTTTTACTGCAAACGCCGCCGGTCAAAGTCCTCCAATCTTATGGGTTGGCTGCTCGGATTCTCGTGTACCGGAAAGCGTTGTTTGTCACGTAAAGCCAGGAGATATGTTTGTCCATCGTAATATCGCCAATCAATTCAACGAAGATGATGATAGCGCAAATAGCGTTTTAACATACGGTGTAGAAGCATTAGGCGTCGAACATGTTATCATCGTTGGTCATACTTCTTGTGGTGGTGTTTTGGCTTCTTTATCGGGCGCAAAAGGGGAGATTTTACCAGAAAGTCAATCTTTGCAACGTTATTTGACGCCATTGGTAAAGCTTTGCGGATCCGTTCGAGACTCTATGGGATTGCAACAAGGTCAAGATCCAAAGGACGACAGTACACGGGATGAATTATTGAAAAGAGCAACGGAAGAAAATGTCAAAGAACAAGTTCGTAAAGTGGCCGATTCCAAAATCATTCAAGCAAATTGGGCAGGTAAACGAACAGCATTCCCCGGTCAACCGAAAGCAAAGATCCAGATTCATGGGTGAGTTTATAAGATACAGAGAAGGTGGAAAAGATTTGGCAAAGATGACTGATTTTGATTTTCCTCCATCGTTTGTCAATTTGTAGCTGGATTCATGATATCTCAAACGGCAAACTCCGTGATCTCGGTGTTACGATTAAAGCACCAGGTGAGAAATAAATACTTCTTAGCATGAAGCAGCAATTCCTCTGTACAGACCATTATCCTCATCTAGAAGTACCGGCTCAGACGAAAGGGTAGAATTGTTTAACGATGATGATCATTGATACATGAATTGTGCTGCTGTACAGTGAATGATGAGTAGAAAAAGAGAAGATTGAGCAAATCGATAGCGAATTAAAGAAAGCATTTAGCATTCTAAAAGCGTGCGAACCATATCAGCATCATGGCCTTGTGCTCCAATCGTATAACGAACTTGACTGGTTTGTAAGCCATTAAAGCCAGAAGCGGCGCAAATGGTGTATGCACCCATGTTCTCGTATAACAACCAATCGGATACCTGAAGTTGATTCGGCAAATACGTCATCGGTCGTACGCAATCAATCGAATCACAGGTAGGACCCCAAATGCTGCATGCCTGTAGTTTTTGATGCTCAACACCGGGTGCAGGCAAATCAGGACGATAAGCGAATTGACGTTGCAATGTCAACACTTTTGGTTGTACGATTTGATGATCAAAAAGGATGCAGTTAAAAGCGCCATAAACACCGTCATTTTGATAGTACATCACTTGTGGCTTATCATCGGTTGTCACGCTTGACGTCAAAGCTGCATCAGAGATTTGCAATGGGTTCGATTCTTGTGCCGTTTCTGCATCACTGGTTCCATCACGTCTTGCAATGATATTGGCCGCTAGAACAAAGGCTTTCTGAACGTAATAACGTCCTGGTTCTCCAATGATTCGCAATCCGTCTGGGCAAAGTCGACCTCCAGGTGCGAAATCAACATCAGGGAAGAAGTCATCCAACGCTGTACGCAAAACCTTTGCGATTAATTCGAAATTTTCGTGTGCATAACCTCCTCCAACATCCAAGAAGTCTAGAGAATAACCTGCTTCTGAAGCCATATCAAAAGCATCGCGCGCCCTTTGAACGGCATCGCGAAAGCTATTTGCATCATAACAGCCACTACCAACGTGAAAGCTGACTCCTACGACGTCCAAATTCAATTCTCGAGCTCGTTGCAACAGCTTAGGCACAACCTGCATTGGTGCACCGAATTTGAGTCCTAATTGACATACACTCTTGCTATCGTCAGTCAGGATACGAATGACCAGCTTTGCAGTAGGATGGAATTTTTTGATCTTATCCAATTCGTCAAGGTTGTCAAATGTTGTAAGTTTAACGCCTTGTTTGGCAGCATTGCGAACGAAAGAAGCGGCCTTGCATGGATTGGCATAGATGATTCTATCGGGATGAATTCCCATTTGCAAGACCGATTGAATTTCTCCATTGGACGCACAATCGAAACCGGTACCCAAAGAAGCCAAAAGGCGCAAGATGTACGGATCAGGATTGCATTTGACAGCGTAAAAAGGCACCACTCTGGGTAATTCTCGCATCCAACGTAAATGTTGACGATATACTTCTGCCATATCAGCGATGAAGAAAGCATTTTCTCCATTTGCGGCGCATTCATCAACATTGATTTGTGTAAGTACTTTGTGCAATTGTTCGCTTACTGAACCGGAATAGATGGGCTCATCTCCATCCTCTGGCCAGAAATGAGCTAAGTGAGGTCCAATTTTGCTTGAAGATTGTTCATTTAACGATACCGAAGAGCTAGAAGAAGCCGAAGAAATATCGCGAACATGCGAAGATGAAGAGGCGTATCCTGAGCGATCAAGAGAAGAGCATCTTGACATTTTCGGAGATGATGGAGCTGTCAGAGGAGGTGAAAATGCAAGAGAAGGATGAACACTCATTTTTGTCGGCTTTGCAGTGAAGACAAAGAGTCTAATATGCTAATGCTTGACTTGTGTGAATTGCACCTTGTCGCTGATCGTAATTGTGAGCGTTAGATGTACACCTTTTTAGCATTCACTGTTATACTATTATATCGGTCAATTGGCTTGATCGATCAGAGAAGCGTATTGAGAAAACAGAAAATCGAACTTGATGATAGGAAGGTGAAAGAGTTGTTGAAGGATGATGAAAGAGTTGGCAATGAATTCAACTTGTTCTTATATGCTAATCTTCTTCTATAATGCATGTGTGAAATTTTGTATTAATAGAATGCGCGTGCAATTAGTTTTTATATTTCCTCGGCTTCTTCGCCGCAATAAAATCTATATTTTATATAATGTACATTTACTACTGTATTCAGGTATATAAACAACAGCCATCGGAAAACGCGAACTAATGAATTGTACATTTGCAGCAATCATAACTTCCTCCTCCTAAAAATGGATTCTTGATCTTCACTACATTCCATTGGGTACCGGGCATTCTTTCTTTTTCTATTGCCCTTTGCCCCCCCTTTCAAAGGTAGATGCTCCTAAACCAATTTAAAAAAAGATTTCTTTTTCGTGGTTAGAACTCCTTTGGTCATAGGGTGAGAATACCCTAGGCCCTGGTCCTTTTAAACACAAACCCGCGGCCCAAAGGTGCAATGAATAAATTAAGATTATGAAGTCATCATGCTTTCACCGCACGCGTATCCCCTTCTTTTGAGCGCACGCACGCAATTTTTACTCGCTTCCCACATCCTACCTTTGTTCACAATGACATAAGAGCAATGAAGATCTGGCCAAGCAACGCCCGATATATGTAGTCAGTTATCAGTCAAACAATCTTACCATGAGAGAAATCATATCGTGGTAAGCAGGATATGATTCGATCGTTAATATTGCCAACCTCATCTGAACCTCTAAGCAAAAATTTTCGTCAGCCTAGCTTGTTGGGCGGCAAGGAACTGACGATAATCGATGATTTTATTGGATCGTTTGTGCAAATAAGAAGTTGATGTCGAATGAATAGTTTATTGATCGTGAAGAAATATCATACAATTGCTCTCTGCTGTACCGGCCCGCCATTGCGTCCAACTATAAATTGCTTCGGTTTCCGCTCTCCTTTCATCACCATTCGCTTTGACAATACGTCATCTTCCCGATCCCTCTTTCTTCGAATCGCAAGTACTTTGCGCCATTGATCCTTCGCTCTTGCAGTTTGCAATCCTTGCCTTCCTATCCTTGCCTCTAATCGTAATCTGCGAACATCTGATCGAATTCTAGGTGCATCACGGGCATACATCTCCCAAGCCAAAGAATACATATCACCGGTCGCTGGATATGGTGATGGAATGTCGGTATTATACAGAACTCGCTGCCCTGCGCCGGCGGGTGTGATTGTTGGATGACGGATGTATACGGCTGAACAAGTCGTAAAAGAAACTTCCAAATAAGGCGGAACAAACAAAAAAGGTGCAGCAAACGAAGGCAGGTTGAAAGGCAAAACGCCTGGTAAGAGTACATCCTTGTCCCGCTTCTCTTCCGCATTTCCCTTACCGTTGATTGTAGAAGGCTTCAGAGATGCTTCTGAAGATCGGATCGAATTCGTCGTTTCGGGAATGGGAGTTTCTGTTGTTCTGTCGTGGGCTTGATTGTCTTCTATCGTTGCTTGATCTGCTGTTGAAGTAGATGTTGCGCTTTCCGATTCTTCCAATTCCGTCGTTGTTGCACTTTTTCTCGTATTCAAGGCAAAATCGGCAGCCTTTTGTTCGTCAGCTCTTCTTGCTAGATCTTTTGAGAGCATTGGTACAGCACCTGGCTCAACGGAAAGCAAATCACCCGGATTCAGCAAAGTTCCCGCAACTGTAGTTTGTATCCCATTTAGTTTCACCTTCCCGTGTACAATCAATGCACGAGCTTCACGGGCGCTCCTGGCAAAACAACAACGATGAACGACAGTATCCAGTCTCCTCTCAACGTCACGCAAGAACAAAGTGATCACCGGCAAACGTTCTTGTTCTGTCATTCCCCTTTCGGTGGAAGAGGAGGCTAATGATTGACCTTGCATTCCTAAACGTGGAACAGAAGTGGGCAAGTACCATCGCCTGAACCGTCTCTCACCAATCCAATCACCATGATATCCTCGCAAAAATCTTTTCGATCTCCATCTCTGTTGAAACATTGTCAAAGATACCTGCTTGAAGGAAATTTGACTCACGTTTGGTGGGACGGTAGATCGGGAGATGAGATTATATAAGTTATGCGGTGACCATGACATACGAGGTATGATTCCTTGCTTATCGTGTGCAAATAGCCTCAGTGGCTTACGCATTTTAGGCGAGATTGATTTGTGATGGAAAGCGAATAAAAGTGACGATGTTGATAGTGATGGGAAGAAGGGAAAGTACTTTCTTCCTTCACGCTTTACCCAAAAAAAAGCGCAAGTCAAATCTCACGTGCGCGGCGTACGCTTCTAGGTGCAAAAGATATTCGGTGTATGAATATCATCAGACCAACACTGGTAGCGCACTCTCCAGAAGCTGAAACAACAACACCATTAGCAACCATGTAATGGAATGCAATCGTGGTAACAATGAGTTTGACATCACGACAAACAAATTTTTCAGCTGCCGGACAAACGGCTACAAGTATAGAGACATGTATTGCAAGTGTTGAATTTGCATGTAGAACGGTAAGTGTTGAATTGAAAAGCGAAGAATGAAGAACAAAAAAATGTAACCTGGCTTCGTCATCGTTTGATTTTCCTATTCTATTCATAGCTCGAAGCAAGCAATGCAACATTGACGGATGAGACGAAGGATCTTGCAAGACTTGCTAATGCCGTACGATCGAAGCGATATTTTGACTTGATCTCTGAACGGGAAATCAAAGATGCACAAGATCATTTGAGCGTAGAAATTCTACCTCAATTGAAAGAACTTATTCTTAAAGCGGAAGAGGCTTTGCAAAAAGATGAAAGAAGGGCAAAAATCCTTCGTGGAAAGGTGAGTGAAGTAATTCCATCGCTCGTTTTGCAGGCAAGCTTGCTGATCCGCTTCTACTATCTTTGAAGTCCGCCCAACAATCCACAAGGTTGGAACAATTTGCCCAATTATATGATGTTTCAATCGATAAAATACGTAAACTCTCGGACGAATCCAAAAACAATGAAGTCATCGGATCGAATGAAAATCAAAAGAACAAAGCCGAAAAGATGAACCAGCACTTGACTTCATTGCGAGAAAAACGCATCACTCTTCAAAGAGAGATGGCAAAGATGGAAAGAGAAGTAAGGCAAAAAGGACACGCAGTTCAGTGACATACATGAGATTAATTGTACACTATCAAATGATGTTTTTTTAATAGATGTAATACTAGAATGATTGATCGTGATCACCAAGTCGATCCCAAATGCATATAGCCGGGTTGGTTGATGCGCAGCGCTGCGCATGCGACGCGTATAATGTACGCGTATGAATGTCGAGACGCGTCTTGCATCTTCTCATAATTACAATCCATCATTAACACTTCCATCCTTTTTCTTTGGCTGACAGGATGTTGTACGTTGACAAATATCGACCTAAATCTCTCTCAGAGTTACACTATCATGCCGGATTGAGCGAACGTTTGACGTCTCTTGCATCTCATGAGGACTTTCCTCATATGCTCTTTTTCGGTCCAAGTGGAGCAGGAAAGAAGACGAGAATCATGTGTTTGTTAAAAGAGTTGTATGGAAATGGAGCTCAACGATTAAAGATCGATCAAAGAATCTTTCTCAATCCCAGTAGGAGAAAGATTGAAGTGAACATTGTGACGAGCAATTATCATATCGAATTAACACCTAGCGATGCGGGAGGATACGATCGTTTAGTCATTCAAGATATCCTCAAGGAAATTGCACAAACACAACAAGTAGACCAAAATGCAAAACATCGATTCAAATTGGTCATCATTCACGAAGCAGATGCTCTTTCAAGAGACGCACAATCAGCCTTACGCAGAACAATGGAAAAGTACATGTCAAATATGCGTTTAATCTTGTGTGCAACCAGTACGTCAAGAATTATTGCACCAATCCGTTCAAGATGTCTTTTGATGCGTGTAGGAGCGCCTAATGAGGGAGAGATGACAGCAGTGTTGAAGCATGTTGCAAAGAAGGAGAAATTCCACCTACCGGATGAGATCTCATCACAGATCTATCGTGAAACGAACGGCAACCTTCGTAAAGCGATCCTTGTCTTGGAAGCACTGAGGATGCAAACTTCCGATTTAAGCGGCTCGATTTCGATCGCAAAGCCAGATTGGGAACTTTTTGTTGGCAAGACGGCAGACGCAATCATCTCGGAACAATCGCCTGAACGTCTCTTTTTTGTGCGCGGAAAATTGTATGAATTATTGGTTCATGCTATTCCACCAAGAGTGATTATTAAAACTCTCACCGATCGACTTGTGGAACGATGCGACGAAGATTTACGTGGAGCGATTGTAGAAAAAGCGGCATTTTACGAACTTCGCTGTCGTCAGGGAAACAAAGCGATCTTTCATCTTGAAGCCTTTGTTGCCCAAGTAATGGCGATGACAAAGAGCTCTTTCGAGGGAATGGAATGGGAATGAGTTCTTCTCTGATATCAGGTTTTCCAAACGTCATACTTTGTAATATAATAGATATACATTATCATGAGAGATCTTGAATCTGAGACATTCATGCGATGTAAGAGTCCGCCTATTCGTATAAAGAGGTATAGAAAAGAGCATGCATTAATGGTCATTCAGATATTGTTCGAAAGCTCCACGTCTCGTGACCATTTCGCTCTTGTCACTTTGATCACCTGGACTGTACACATGGACAAAGAGTTATACAACCCAGCAGCCAACGGGTCGATCCAGGGTAAGTCAAAGGTATGTACTGCATACAAGCTTTGCCTGTTCTGATTATATAACATTCTTGTCC
>NW_020289943.1:2374805-2376093 GCF_003144205.1 Meira miltonrushii | reverse complement strand
TCCGCTGACTCTTGACGAACTCTGTGTGGCATCTGGAGCAGTCTCTTGATGACTTCTGTGTAGCATCTTGTGTTGAGTCTTGCACCACTACCTTCTGGTGAGACTGCTCCGCTGACTCTTGAAGAATTCTGTGTGGAATCTTGCGTTAAGTCCTGCACTTCCACCTTCCTCCCTTCTTCCCTTCCTCCCTTCCTCCCCTCCTTCTGCCCTTCCTCCCTCTGCCCTTCCTCCTTCTCAGGACCGTTAGCCTGGATCCATTTACAGTTTCTCTTCTTCTCCAGAGACTGCCGTTGTTTGCTTGTAAGAGCCCGATGAATACGAGTACAGATTCATTATGAATGAAGAAACTTTGCCCGAATCAACCAATGATGGACTTCTTCGATAATGTTGAACAGATGTCAAGCTAAAGAGTGTAAGCTGAAAGCATGAAAAGGAGGGCAAAGGAAAGACAAACGCTGACGTCAAGTGTAGTGTACCATTTCTTCTCTTATGCCACTTATTCGATTGCCACGTCATAATCCGATCTTGAGCGACACACGAGATAACTTTGCATAAACTTTGAAAGGTTTTATCCGGTCTGAAGAGGAAGATCTTGGTTCATTTCGCTGAATTTGGGCGTTTCTACTTGTGACCTCTTCTTGTGAAAGGATAGGGATAGCGTTTGTATTTTATTGCTATAATTAATGCTGTGTGATAACGTGAGAGCGGAAATGTGTGATCCTGGTTGAATGTGAAGTGGATCTTGAACGAGAAGAGAATGATACTGGTTAAATGAGAGGCGCCTTTTAAATGCGGATAAGAAGAGGCCGCTAATAGTCACTTCTTACTCCGCCGTCATCGTCCTCTCCTCATTTCACCGTCATCATCCTCTCCTTACTCCGTAAGTATCATCCTCTTCCTATCTTACAATCATCACCCTCTCCTCACTCCTCTATCATCACCCTCTAAGTGTTTAGAGGAGGGGTTTTTGGAGAATTGCGAAACGAAAAGTTCTGGCTCATCTTGCTCTCGTCTCGTTAACGAGTCGTACAGGATGGACGCTTCTTTGATAAGGTGTATTTGTTCTGTCATCCGAAGAGGTCTGCGCTCAAGACCGATGTTTCTTCGACTGCCAGTGATCGCTTGCAAGAGTCCCGTGAATGCGAGTGAAGAGTCATCCTCGAATGAAGAAAATTTTGCCCGACTTGATCGATCTCACTTAAATCCAAGATTTAATGATGAACTTCTTCGGCAAAGTTGAACGGATGTCACTGGGCGAAGCAGTCAAAAAGTGTGAAGTGGGAGCATG
>NW_020289943.1:2319601-2372525 GCF_003144205.1 Meira miltonrushii | reverse complement strand
GGCTTTCGTTGGACCATCTGATGGAATAAATGTCCCGTTCTTTCGGCTTCCCGGCAATTGATGCTTGGCAGCCTTATGAGATATCACGCTTCTTTGACGTTTGCATAATGGCTTGCTTGATAGCTTGGATTTATCTGCACAATCTGCAGCCGTAATCCTCAGTTCTTTCTGCTGACTATCCGATGGTTTTGAGATATCCCGCTTTGCTGGCTTTCAAATGAATACTTTTTGACCAATCATCTGCAGCTACTATTTATGAGTCTTACTAACCATCCGATGGATCTAAGATATCCCGCTTTTCCGGCTTCTCGGTAAGTTCTTTCTTTGCTGCTTTGGTAAGTTTGTTGCACTCTGCTCTCTTGTCCGTCCGTTGAGACCTCTGCGGCACCGCTCTGCTCTGCAGGTATGAGTGAAGGTATCAAACCTTTGGATGGTGAAAGTTTTGTGTATGCACCTATTGTTATTGACATGGCCAGTGAAATGACCCATCGATGCATGTACAACGGGAGCAGCAGGTATGATATGACATGCTTTTTTTGAATGGGCTATTCAAATTCAAGTCTTTTCTCATCATGGTCATCCAAGAGGATAAGTAATCAAGTTGGCTGACAATGAATGAATGCTATGCACGCACGCCTACGTATACGCCGCATTAGCGTAGGGTGACTTTTATGCAAGAAGAAAGTCACTAAAAAGACTGAGTTTTATGCTTGACTCTTTCCTTCATCATTGGACTTTCGCAGGAGAGGCACTATATCAGAAAGGATTGGTAGAGGTGTTATATCAGACAGGAACGTCAGAGGTATCGTATCAGAAAGGATTAATAGAGATACCTCATCAGAAAGGATCGTTAGAGGTATCATATCAGAAAGGATCGGGAGAAGTATTACTTCAGAAAGGATCGTCAGAGGTACCACATTAGGAAAGACAGGTATAGTTACCACATCAGAAGGAATTATGAGAGATACCACATCAGAAAGGATCGGAAGAGTTAGCACATCAGACAGGTATACCAGACGTACCTAATCCAAAAGGACCATTAGAGGTATCTCATCCAAAGGGAAAGTTGCAGGCTGAGGTTTAGCGGTGGCGATGCCTGGTTGTTGATTGAACAAATCCTCTGAAATGGTTGAAACGGTTCTTGATCTAGGAAAAGTGATCGAGTTCATCTTTCTATGTATCGCTCTTATCGGTGCTTCATCAGTTCCAGCCTGTCTCTCAACAGGTTCACGAACCGACATACTCGATTGCTCATTTTAGTTCTTGCGACGAGACGGAATATTGCTCGAAATTGCCGAAACTTTTCTTTGTACCTCTTGTCACACCAGAAGCAGGATCAACTATAGATTTCGAATCCGATCTATTTCAGCATTGTCCCCTGTTGCTTCTGCCACGTCTATAGCACTCGATTTACGCTTTCCGGATGCTTTTGGCAAAGCAGGATGGATACCTTGCAAGCCTGCTTTCGACAAATTGGATGAATCAGTAACCGTTACTACTTAAAGATGTTCATCTGACTCAATGTTGATCTTTCCGATAATCTTCCACTACGTCACTTGTCAATACTTTCTACTCTTCTCTTCTCTTCTATTCTTCTACTCTATTCTTTTATTCTATTCTATTACATTCTTCTACTCCATTCTTCTCTTCTTCCCTTCTACAATTTTTTGTCGATTGATTAAAATACATTGTGCTATCATACATTTGTCGAAAAATTCATCGGCCACTGATATTGAGAGCAGGCAGATGTTCAAAGTGATCGCGAACCAATTGCGTATTTAGTTTGATGGCAGAAAGTTCGATCTTAGGATCTGCTGTGATGACCATGATGTAGGTATTAGGAGTCAGGATATCCAAATAAGCAGAGAATGCATTCGTACGCATCTCGATTGCTTGAAATTGGGATTGAAGTTTTGAGCATGCTAATCTTAAACCTTTGATCAATTGACTTATCTTGCCGAATCGACCAGGATACAAGCCACTCTCATCGATTGCCACAGTAGCGGTTGAATCGGCGGGTGGATAACCTTCTTCTTCCATTTTCATCTCTATTTGTCGTTCTTGTTCGGATTTGGATAAATCGTTCGATCGTTCAGTGCTTTTTGAAATGACCAAGAATGTAGTTCGCTCAAAAATTACAACTTCTTTTGCGCCATTCGCTCGTGCGAAATAGTCTAGCCTTCGTTCCAGATCAGTGACGTTGGGAATGAGAGTATGAATGATCTTAGACCAAGCTTTATAGATCGTCTCATCCCAAATGCTTGTAGCGAAACAATTGATTTGCGTACCTTCGCTCTTCCTGCGTAGCTCTTCTACCCGGGAAGCATAGACGGATCGTCTCCTTGAAGCATCAACCAGATCCATCTTGTGCAATAAGCAAAACACATGTGCATCGGGTGAATTATCTTGTAGTGCAGAAAGGCATTCTTTGTAACTTCGAACGTCTTTATCCCATTCTTCGCTATCTTCACCTACCAAGTCAAATACGTAAATCAAAACGCCCACAGCACTGAAAACTTGATGCCTTTGACTATCCAAATAATTATCCATATAACTTTGTTGACCACCACAATCCCAAAGGTTCAGAACGAGATTGCCCAAAAAGCGAACGTGGGAATGTTCTACGTCCAATGTTTGTCCTAATCGATCGGTGTCAGCTGCACGATAAGCAGAAAAGACTAGAGCTCGCATAGAAGTTTTACCTGAACCAGATCGGCCCATCAGAAGGATCTTCTTTTTCATCTTGAAAAGCCTTTTCGATTATGATGGAAGTTGGACAGAAAAGACATCATTGTTAACTTTTACGCACTGTCCCCCCCCCCTTTATGCGCAATGTGATGCGCGTTTACTTGGTCTAATTTGACTACTAACTCACCAACTTTTACTCCTCACCTTCACAATCATGACAAAAGACGGCGCTCACGTCTTTCTAAGATCATGACTACCCTACCGCCTTTGCAAACCGCATCAACAACAAAGCACAGCGGGAACGACGCCCGATTTGGAGAAGGTGATAGCAATCGAAACAATGAAGCAGAGAAACAAATTTTTTCTTCTGATATGAACACGAACGCAAATAGCTCTACCGATCATGCAGCCACTTTGTCAAACAATCACACCAGTACAAAAGATGCGAACATTGGCTTCAATGATTCGAGCATCAGTAGTCCACACGAATTGACAGATTGGGTGGATAATGTGTTAGATCAACTTGAATCACGCTTTTCTGTAATGAGCGGACAAGTTGAAAGTAGAAGTGAGCAAGCGATGAAGAGTCGATTGAAAGTTTTTGTTGTACTAATGGGAATGCTTCTCTCTCAATCTAGTGAAAGAAATGTCAGAGCGAATCGATGCACTGGAATCATCAATAGAAGGTCAGTAATTCTTGAAGTTGGTGGCAAGGTGTATGCTTAGATCTGACAATTTGTTCTCATCAGAATTGATCACAGGCGCTTCAACTTCTTTGAGGGATCAATCGCAATGAATTTAAATATACCCGCTGTATTCAACGGCTCCTCTGTACAATATCAATCCAGAATCAATCACTCTACTCAGACTTTCGTCCTTTAGGTAATCTTTCAATAAGAACACACTATCATTTGACAAAACAGAGATAGATGTACAAATTACAGGAATTAAGAGAAAGAATGGCAAACAGATATATGAAAAAGGAACTGGTATTGTTACAACAATGGACGAACGATTGGACTGGAAGCAACAAAGCGCTTTCTAGGTAAATATTGCGAAGCACGATCAACTTCAAAACCTTCCACTTCGTTATTGTTATGGTTTGCGTTTACCGGTGTGCATGATTCGTCATGACTATAACTATTATTGTAACGTGGACGAGAATCGAAGTTGTTGATCGAACTCTTCTCATTCGCAAATGCGTTCAAAGGCAAAGGAGTTGATCCGTTATTCATTCCACGTAAACGTGCAGCTTGTGGTAAATGAAGTGGAAAAGTTGAATTACCGGATTGGTTCATCGGATTGAGAAAAGCACCCGTAGTAAGATTTGTCAACGAAGAAGTTGTGGTATTGTTTCCATTCATCTTTTGCTGTCCTCCAGGTGATGTACTCGTAAGGTGATATTCTCCCACAACATTGTTTCCCGTTTCACTAGATCCATTCGGTGTTCTTGGTGATAAGATAGAGGATGTTGTAGCCGTCGATCCGTTTGAAAGGATAGCTAATCCATTTTCGCTGTTGTGCAAACGATGATGATTTGAGCTTGCGTTTAAAAAGCCGTTGGATGGATTGTGTTCTCTTCCATACATAGAAGGAGAAGTACTTGAAGCTGTATCATACGATAATGAATTTAAAGGAATCGTTGGCCTTTGTACAGTTGCAGGAGCAGATGTATTATTGATCAATGAATCAGTAGAACCGTGCGGTAAATGGTCGATCGGTGAACGTGAAACGTCATTGAAAGATGTCTGTCCTTCGTTCAAATTAGAACGCATTGGCTGCGTTGTTGAATAAAGAGGAGCAGAATGCAAGGCCATTCCATGATGATGATTGTGATGATGATGAGGAGAAGTGCTGTATCCATTCCCGTGTCCTAGCATCATTGAGGATGAAGAAGAATGCAGATAAGAATGATTGCCCCAATTCGTTCCCGTTGGTTGAGATCCAGTTGTTGCTCTTCTTTTATAAGGTCCCCTTTTGATTCCTCTCTTTCGCTCTTTACGGGCACTGTCCATACAAGTAGCCGTCAAGCCGTATTTTATACAACGTGAGCATGGTCTTCCTTCATCGCATCTCTTGCATGCTTTTTGACAATTGACGCAAGCATTTTTTACTTGTTTCCTTTTAGCCTTCACCGGAAACATGCCAGGATTATCAAATGGATGAGAAGAGATTAGATCCGAATGGCTTGGGGACTGTAAGCTACCTTGATGATGGAAATCATACGAAGTTTGCATTGATGAAGCACTCATTGACATAGTAGAGCCATTATTGAAATCACTATGACGACCGTTGTGAAAGCCACCATGAGAACTTGCACCAGCGCTCAAAGGATGATTGTTCGAGTTGGAATACAAAGGAGATCCGGACATGTATTGCATCGAATTATTGGAAAATGGCAAGTTGTATGATGGTCCATTGACTTGCGTTTGAGGTTGGACAGAATGATATTGGCCTGATGAAGTGTTTGTCATGTTCCCAACAGGTAGATCAGATCCTTGCGTTGCTTCTGCAGCCGCAGCTGCAATATTCAATGAAGGCGCATGACGTGGTTGATGGTTGTACGACATCTTGAAAGAATTTGCGTATGTGTAATGTTGCGAATGTTGATATTGAGGGTCCCACTGCGTGAAGTCTGTTAAACGACTAGACATGAATGATGAAAGCTAGAAAGGATTGAAATGTAAGATTGATTGTCAACGAAGAAAGAGGAAGGAAAAAAGGGTGAAAGTCAGTAAAGAATTCCGTTGTACTTTATACGTTTCCAAACTTCGTCTGGGAATAAAAGAGGTTTGTGGAGAATCAAAAAAGCAAGGAAATGGTGCAATACAACAGAACAACAAGAATCGAATCGGACCTTCATATCCCTTAAAATTGCTTCAAAAAATGGACACGAATTGTCTGCAAGAATAATATCGGCAGTCATGCTTCCGCTCCTGATTCAACGTTTTTTCTTGCATGCATGCATGCATTGATGCTCAACATATGCATTGATAACCTCCATTGTTGATCATTGTTAGAGGAATTCGTCCAATCCTTCACGGCACCGGCAATGGTTACGTGCTTGAACGCCCATCAAAAATGACAAACGCCAAACAAAACGAAACCATTGGGTAAAGTTGCAGAGCGATGAAAGTAGCATTGGTACTTTGCACTTGGAAAGTAGAGCGAAAGAACGAGGAACGTATACCAGATCATTTCACTTTGATATCACATCCGAAAATTACGAAACGAATTGCAGTCCCACACGGTAAGCTTGCGTCCCGTCATGTAATTCCGTTGATACAATAATTGTCGGAATTGACTGTGCCATACTGCGATCGGCGCTTTTGCAGTTGTCCTCCTTGTCTTACTCTGTCGGACTTTGACGGAAGCTTAGACAACGATTCTGATTTGCTGAGCAAAACTTTTGCCTTGAAAGTCCGAAGAAGGAGTGAAAACCAGATGATGAAGATCGTTTTAAAGGCTCGATCAGACTTGCAAAACAAGATGACCTTTCTGTTCATTGCTTCATTGAGATATTCTTGAAATCCTGAATACTGTGCGCAAGTTGACCTTTCAGTTTCGCTTCTTGTACTTTCATGTATTCCCTTCATACAAAGGATGATCAACTCCCTCCAACGCAAAGCGGTAGCGGTCATCGAATTGATGAACTTAATTTGGCTTTTTTATTCGATGAAGTCACAATTCTCGATACGCCAAAAAGAGTCAATTTTCTCGTACGTCTCCGCTCGGTGCCGAAACGCCAAGCTGTGTCTTTTGAGGTGAGAATGACATGGAAAGAATGACAACAGCAAGTCTTTGCTTCATGCTTATGCCAACGGTTGTAGTCCGACAATGATGAAATGGATATGGTAATACCGTGATTGAGAATCATAATCTGTTTGAGCGAAACGATCCGAATGGCCATCAGTACGGTACGCGATTGGCGTACTGATAACGAACGAACGAGTGAGGCGTAAAATGTATGCTCCGATTTCTACACAGAAATGAATTCTAGTTCCGTTCCTTTTCGCCCTTTTGTATTGAAGTGATGGCTTGTTGAGTGATGATGGTTAAGCCCAAATAACGCCAACACTTTTCAACACCAGAACAAGTTGTATACATGCCATTAAGTTTGTTTCAAGTCCGAACAGCTTCCACCAATGACGAAATCGAACACTCTTTTCCAATGATACATCTTACAAGGACAGGTAGCGGAAAGAAGGGAGGATATGAAATGAATAGCAAATCTGATACTTACCTAATGACGAGTTGAGACAAATGAGGATGTTTGTATTCTGGCCAAATGATAAAAGAAGAGTCGAGATGAAATGGCTGATCTTATCGATAGATGTTTGAGTGTGATTTTCGTTGTTCTCTCTAGGATGATGAAGATGATGGTGTTGGAAGTCAACTCAAGGCCAAACGGATTGTTGTGGTTCAAGATGAAATTGTCATCTTTCAAACGTTCCTGATGCTAATGAATTGCTTCGATCTTATCGTAAGAATCAGGAACGTTTGTCAAAAGAAGATGATTGTATCAGAGTGAGATTCTTACTGGAATGCATGAAAATTCAATCTTACTTCACGTTCTTCTACAATTAGAACAACAGTCTAAAAGTCTAAAGCTATTATTATTCATTAGTTGTGGCTTTGGTTGCGTTTTCTTTCCCCACGTATGCATGATACACAATCGCAAACTCGCCATTTCGGAAGGGAAATCAATCGCCGCTTTTGTATGCTTTAAGTTGAATGATTGTATGTAGGTAGTGTGAATGCAGCATGAAACCAAATGACGGCGTATGAAATCTTTTCCTGTCATCCTTTTGAACTTGTTTTGCATGCATGCATGTATGCATTTCGGTCTGGATTTATGTTCCTTAATAATTGCAAAAGAAAAAATAAAAGGGCATTCGGTCAGTGTATCCTGTCAAGGCCAGAGTTTTTTTTTTTTTATTGAAACGCGTAAAATGAGGCACTGGAACTGTCAGGCTTGTGCAAGCCTTTATTTAGATCTTGGGCCTAGAATGAATTTAGTGGCTTATACTTCTTTTGATGAGATGCACCTTCGTTTTGACAGGCCTTGTTCCCACACCAGAAGTTGTCAATCTAAATGCATAAAGAGTCTATTCGATATGCTTCAATTTAAGATCAAGAATTAATCCTTTACCCCGATCAAAATATACACACATTATTCGGCTTCCGAATCTTTATCTCAAAAAAAACAAAACGGAGAAGGCCGTCTTTTTAATGGCATTCAATTGCCGATCAAAGGAGTATGAATCTTTTAGACAAGCGGTGAATGAAAAGGCCCAGAACTCCGATCTTATCAATAAATGGGGTTGGGCCATTAATGCAATCCCGCCGCACCTTCTCTTTCATTGAAGTGGAGATATACATTGAAATGGCGATCACAATAGAGTACATAGAATAATATACAATTCACCTCACCATAATACATAGAATTTCAATCTCATTTACCATTCGATTGCATTCTTTGCATCAAAGTTGCCAAGCCAGATAATTGGGATGGACCTAATTTGCTTAAAACTAAACTAATATGAATCATTTCAGCATCATTTTGCGATGAAGCAGATTGCTGCTTCTTTAGGGAATCTTCTTGTGACTGATTCTCTTTCATAGCAGAAGTTGATGTGAATCCCATCAAAAGAGCAGGTTCTTGTTGATCAACAGGCGATGGTCTAGGCGCCGTATCGAATTGATCCATCGAGAATGTGGCAGGTGATGATGCTGCTGCTTGTCTTGCTGCGATTGCTGGTAATAAATGAGAAGCGGGAATAGGATTAATTCCTAAAGCTGATAATTGTGTCAAGGTAGAGAATGGCAAAACCAATCGAATAGGCTGTGATGGAATGACATAAGACGAAGATGCAGTACTGGATTCACCGCCTTGCTGCTTTTGTTCTTCTTTCGTCGCAGTACCTCCTTTCATGTTTGAAGCAGGTGAAGGAAGCGAAGGTCCTGCATTCGTACTTTGAGTTGATTGTTGATCTGCACTTGAATGAATTGTTGGCATCGTTGTCGAAGTGGACGGTCGAATAATTTTACCATATTCGTCACGCTCCTTTCGCGGTCTACCTCTCGGTTTTGTAACTTCTCGCATAAACTTATGTTGTGCTGTCTTGTTCTCTCCTTTTCTTATAGTGGCACTTTGGTGGCCATCTTCACTTCCCACATCGCTGCTATCCACATCATCCTCTTCATCTTCGCTCCTTTCTTCTGAATCAGATTCATCTCCAGATCCTTTTTGCAATTCTCCGGTCAGAATCGGAAGAATAGCACTCCAAGGAACACCTTTTGCCATTGCATCCTCTCGTACTACCCTCAAAATTCGTTGATTTTCCACTAATGCTTCCCTCTCCTCTTCCCACGCCATCTTTTCTAAGTGATATCTGCTTTCTTGTGCAAATGGGGCAGGTGCCTGTACGGACTGTGCTCCTATCAACGTACTTTGCAATCCTTTTGCACGAGAATGGATATCCAAATATTTTTGCCATGAATGATCTGCTTCCGCAATGGTTGGATACTGTTTTGCGATCTGTTGAATAGGAGAAGCGCCCTTTCCTCTTGGCCTCTTCCTTCGCTTTACTAGTGATACAGATGCAGAGAGAACCTTTTGAGCTTCGTCTGCCTTGCCCATCGAATTATCTTCGACATCGACTCTATCTTCTTTCAACCTTTTCTTGGATTGACGATCATTGAGGACATGCAGAATATCTTCATCGCGAACATGCCAAACGTGATAGGGCAATAGGCGTTTTACCACATCATTCGCACTCTTGAAAGAAGTACGATAGTCTGGCTCAGAAGCGGCAATTTGATCGTTTGCAAGGGCTTTGGAGAATGCCAATCGTGTTGATTGACACTGATGTATCAAAGATGGATCGACCGTTGGAGGTAATCGCCCCGCATTACGTTGTGAAGATGATGTTTGAATGAATTGGTCTTTATTGTTCGATTTCGATGAAGGAGGTGGCGTTGGTGAGACGTTGGTCATTTCTGTGACTCTTGCTGGAGATGATGTGGGTGAAGCATGAATGAAGGATATGACATTCTTATTTTCGTGATCTTTTTTTCCACTAATATTTGAATGCATTGATTGAGCCCTTGTGAAAGCCATTTGGCTGGATTCAGAGCTCATTTTGGCATTTGATAAATTTGAAGCCCCAACTAGCCATATAGCATACTGTCGCAAAATGACCGAAAAAGAGGAAGAGGTGATATGGTTTTAGTAAGGGGAAAAGTTGAAATTTACGCTACGCTGGGATGCTGCAAAAGTTGTTCCTGGGCGTGTAATGTATATAATGTATTATTACTAGTACGCTGTGTACTACAAAAAAATGTTACCTCTACGAATTTTGAAACAAATGACGAACACTTCTTCTCAACTATCATCGCACACACACTCTTCTTTGGCAATGGGTAGGAAAAAGGTTGCACAGCAATGGGATCAGTCCGACATCGAAGAAGAATATGATCAAAACCTATCTTCACCAGATCAGGAAGAAGCGTTGAACACTAAAAGTCAGGGTGAAGAAGAAGCCAAATTTGCACAATATATGGATAGCGATGAAGACTTTGATAGCGATGGAGAAGGAACATCTGATGATGATGAAGGCATTCTCAGCTCTGAAGATGTTCCTCCACAGAATCAAGATGAAGAATCATCTCTGCGCGAAAAGATGGAACGCATCCCTTTTTCCGCTCTAGCAAAAGCAAACAGAACGATGAGACAAGACGCAGATATCTCGGATGAAGGTGATCAAAATCATTCGAGCTCTGAAGTTGATGAATTCGAAGTTGATCGAAAGACAGAACGTGAAAAGCAAGAAAGGAGAGCGATTGAAAAGAGAGAGAGCAAACATGCGTGAGTTTATCAATTGCATTATTCAACTTTATTGATCGTACTGACTCCTATAATCCAAATTTGCCTTATTCACAGCCCAACAGAGCTATCTTCAAGGCGACCGGTTTCACGCAAACGTAGCGTAGTGGAAACAGCATCCACAGAAAGGCGTGATCCTCGCTTCTCATCGTTAAGCGCTTCAACGACTAATAAAGGTCTTTTCCGTTCTTCATATGGCTTTCTACGAGAACAACAATCAAGCGAAATACGAGAATTACGATTTGCACTGGCCAAATTGAAGAGACAAGAAAAGCATCAAGCCGGACCGAAAGCAACGAGCGAATTCGCTTTACGACTTCGTCAAGAACGTGAACAGATCGAACAAGCTTTAAGACGTGAAGAGGGAAGAGAAAACGAAAGGCAAAGACGTGAAAGGAAGGATGAAGTTTTGCGGAATGCACAAAAGGCGATTGAAGAACGTGTACAAAAAGGAGGTAAACGATATTATCTCAAAGAATCCGATAAGAAGAAGTTGATCTTACAAGACAAATTCGAGCACCTAAGCAATGGACAGAACCCATTAGACTCAACTTCATCTGCAAAACGAAGTAGTCTTCAAAAAGCTGTCGAACGAAGGAGAAAAAAGAATTCCGCAAAGGATCGTCAAATGCCTTTGGGTGGCGGTGCTAGCGGAAGCTTTGGAGATGGTTTGGAACAGATACCAAAGAGGAAGAGGGTACGGAGACATTAAAGGCGATATAGATACAATTTATCCATTTGTACATTATACAACATCTAGTTTATGTAGATTTATATTATGAATCATGACCGTGTGTACGATGTCTTAGCGATCGATGTGTAGCAGATGCAGGTCCAGTGCCAGATGCTGCAGCATGCGATCGCCATGCTTCTACTGTTGGCAAGCCACCCGGTAATGCCTGATCAGGATGCGGTGGAGGATGCAATATACCAGGGAAAAGTGGTGGAGCCGTTTCAAAAAAGACTCCCTGCCTTTCTCCTCGATTCGTTTGTGCATCTCCCTGTTCGGCCATCGTATCGTCTGGACCTCGAATTTGTACAAGACCTTCATCGTTATTGTTGTTATTAAAGTTGTTTGCGGCGACTGCACTCTTATCGTACCTCCAATCATCAACTGGAGTGTTAGGACTCTGTTGGGCGAACTTCTGAACGTCAATCGTATCCTTTTTGTGCACATGCCGCGGAACGAGATTTGGCAAAGTGAGAGTCCAGTACTTTGGCCAAACGAAACGATCGTGTATGTAGGTCCGTACCCTGCCTACAAGCAATTGTTCAATTTTTGGAAGATCTTGCAGCTTTGCCCTTGAGCCTACCAAAGAGGAAGCTGTTGCGTCAAGGGTGAAATCAGGATGTAAAGAGAAGTGCAATTCGTGTCGGCTTCTAGGAGGTTCGCTCTTTGATGCTGTGGGAGGGATTGGAGAAGCTTGAGTGGATGAATTGGAGAAAAGCTCGATCGCCATGGTTCCCGAAAATCGTTCGATAGTCAAGCCAAGGGAAACAGGTAAGACTGCAAATCTGGGCCTTGGAAAGTTGATCAACAACTTGGTTTCGATTGCCAGTGACATACAGTCTGCATAATCGATATCCACCTCAATTCGCATTCTGCCCATATCATCTGCTGGCCGTACTTTGGCATTTGAAAATATTGGATATGCATCTCCAAATTCAACTTGGGTAACCTGAATAGGATCCAAAAATGTCATTCCACGTCCAACAGTATTCAAGTTAAGAATTTCTTCCATCCAATCGCGTGCTGTTCTTTGCATTATAGCCTCTTCTTTCCCTTCCTCACCATCAACCTGTTTCGTTCGCTTTCCATCTTCTCGTTCATCATCCTGATCGTGTGACCATCCACCGGCTTTAATGTCTTGTCTGTAACCTGCCAGTGCTTGTGCTACAATCACATTTATCCAATCGATTGATTCGCTTGCATGACTGTCCATTTCATATTGAACTCTGTTCATTATATCTGCCATCATTCTTGGTACATCTGCTTCACTATCCTGCATTCGAGTCGAACGAGAAATATCTTTCAATGTCGAACTGGAAGATAAAAACCCACTTTTGCGATTTTTTGATGTGCGGATAGGTATATGCAAAGGTCTCTTAGTAGATTTTTGTGATGTTTTTGAATCTTCAAAGATTATATAACGAATGGCAAAGAGAGCAATAATGATTACACTTAATTGACCGGCTAAAAAGCCTTGAGCAAACGTGAATCGAAAGCCGAAAAATGAAGATGATTGTTGTTGAATTCCATTTTCATAAGCATCGTATAGGTGTGATTGACCATTAGAGGTCATATTGAAGTATATGTATACATTCGTGTGAAAAGATTGAATGGTAGAATTGAGAGAGAAGGTTGTTGCTCACTTTCTGGGCTACCATCAATGCTCATGCCGCGCCGTAAAACAAGAACGACGTGTGGCATAAAGCGTATCGCTAGATTCAAGAACGCGCGCGTTCGAACATTCACATACGTTAATTAATGTAATGTATATATACAACAAATAGTACCTCTTAACGTATGATGGTTCAGGTTACAGTTTTAGCATTTATCATGACGACTACCTATTGACTTTCACGAATCACCGACTTATTTTGACGATTTGTTACCTCTTATAGCTTAGTGGTCTGGGTTATAGGTACAGCACTTCTCATGACTGCTGGCTTTCACTGATCACTAACAACCATTGACGGCATGACACTTCTCAACGTATCATGATTTTCAAGCTATAGGCCTAGCACTTTTCAGTATGGTTTCGATTAATCACTGACTTATAATGATGGAATGGCACTGCTTTCGGACTATCGTCGTGTCACTCTTAATCTTTCATCAGCATAAATCATCTGATTGCGTACAAATACAATTTTTTTACCTCATAGTGATCAAGGATCATCTGCTGGTTCTCTGCGGAAGCTGTGAAGGAGATATAAATCGATAAGCCCATAGATCTTCATCATGATTAGTATGAATCATACTCACTACATATCAATCGCTCCACTAAATGCAGCGAATGCGATTCCTCCTCCTACCGCTGCTCTTGGTCCTGCATTGCGAGCCAAAATACCACCAGCCAAGAATCCTGCATAAAGTGAATTGTAGATATCATTCTTGGCTCGATACTGTTTAAAAGAAAGAGAAAGGTGAGACAAATTAGTGGTTGACTACTTCCCTTTCACACGGATTCACTTACCCCTTCAATACAACACTCTATACCTGAATATAGCGCTCCCACTTTTCCAAACCCACGAGCACTTCTATACATGCTCCTTCCCGTTTCGCGAAAGAAATCTTTCGTTTGTTGCATCGTTGTTGGCTCAGGAGGAGGAGGTAAACCTCTCTCTTGGGCGGCTAATTGAGCAGCAGCAAGGTTACTCCTTCGCAATGGATCATCAACCGAAAGACTTGCACTGAACAAAGCGAAAAAGCCACCTAAAGCAAATCCTGCTCCTCCACTTAAAGCACATTTCGTAGGACACCATTCCATAGCACCTGTCATTGTTTTTTGCCAATACAATGTTTGTGCCATGTTTGCCCGATCTTCTTCTGTGAAACCTGGAGGCAGAGGCTCCTGCCCTGGGAGATATATAGGAGCCATCATGGCCTTCAAAGGAGAACTTTCGGCCATATTTTCTATCACGATCACAAGATGATGATGAGCAAGAGAAGAAGTCCAACAAATGTTCTTTTACATTGAGGGTCAAAACTTTAGAATTATTTGTTTTTGCTTGTATCAAAAACGCGGCACATCATCAGTCAAAAGAAGTGAGAATTAATGTCCGAAAGCCGATTAAAATTTTTAGACCATTTTTACGAATCAGACAATCCTTTGTTCTGCATTCATTCTTACCATCAACACTGCTCTTTGCTGTAATGTCCATCTTGCGTTTATGCGTTGTGGTTTATTGAGCTATACTCGAATCTTGCTTCGTCCGGTAAACTATCCCGCATCAAATCGAGCAAGCAAACCTATTCTCTCATACCGTATCAAGCAATCGCTCCTTGATCGTTTCATCATGTCTTCTGCCGTGCCTGCAAGCGAAACGCACAATCACGATCCATTCCCAAATAAGCGACCAAAACTGGAACCTATGGACATGAATGGAATTCAAGTTGATCACGAAAGAAAAATAGAATTAGAACAGCCTATAGCCCCGTCAGATCAACCGCAAAAACCGATCGAAAACGGAACACAATGTGCCGAAACGGGAGATATACCGCTCCCAACTCATTCCTCTCATGATCTCGACGAGATCAAGCAGCTCCTTTCTGTTACCAAGCCGCTGCAATCGCAGCACAGCTTATCGTTTGCAAATGGGTTGTTCTTAGCACCAATGGTACGGATAGGAGCTCTTCCAACTCGACTGTTATCGTTACAGTACGGAGCAGATCTAGTATGGAGCCCAGAGATTGTAGATAGGGCGATCATTGGCTGTGATCGAACGGTGAACGAAAAGACAGGTCTGGTCGCATATAGCAGAGAGGGAAAGCACATCTTTACAACGCATCCTATCGAACGTGATCGATTAATCTTTCAATTAGGCAGCAGTTCTCCTGAATGGGCTTATAAGGCCATCAAATTCATCACTGCTCATGATGAAGTGGCAGGTGTTGATTTGAATTGCGGCTGTCCCAAATCTTTCAGTACGATTGGAGGAATGGGAGCACAATTATTGAGCACGCCAGATCTATTGTGCGATATCCTACGTGCAATGCGTATAGCCGCACCATCACACGTTTCGGTCACATGCAAAATTCGTCTTTTGCCTACGAAGGAGGAAACGCAAAACTTGGTTCGAAAGATTGTTCGCACAAATTGCATTGATGCCTTGACCCTGCATTGTCGTACCAAAACGATGAGACCGCGAGAGCCTGCCTTACCACATAGACTGCAAGAAGTGAAAGAAATTGTGGATCAAGAGAGTGGCGGAAAATTACCTTTGATCTGCAATGGTGATGCTTGGGATGCAGCTGAAGCACGTTCATTAATGCAAAAAACCGGTGTGAGCGCCGTGATGATGGCACGTGGACCTGAAGGCAATCCGAGCTGTTTTCGGCCTGAAGGTGTTTTGAGTGTCCCGGAGATCATTGCACCCGAATGGGTGAAATTGGCAATAGCATTGGACAATCAATATGGAAATACAAAGTACTGCCTTCAGTCACTGGCAATGAAACCTTCATCCTCTATCGTGCCTGGTGCTCCGCCTTTGAAGACCAATCGATTACGTTGGAATAAGCAGAAGCTCGGGGATCTTCGCGCATCAGTTTCCCAAGCCAAATCAGTGGATGACATGGCATCTGCTTTAGGAGTAGATGCGAATGTGATTAGATCGAGAGGAATCGATGAAGTACTCAAGGAAGTCAGCGCTTCCTTAAGCCAAAAGCGAAATGATACACAAGAAAGTACCATTTGAGTTCTATCGCATGCACTCTCTTATTGCTATTGTTCATCGAAAAACAAAGCTTTCGCCGTCAAAATTAATATCAAATTGCTGGAATACAATATTGGACCGTATATAGTACAGATATGCTATTGAATACAAGGTGAACAGGAGTTAGGCAACTTCAGCTTTCCTGCCACGCTTCAGTAAATCTCGATTACTGATACCTTTGCTGTTCCCCTTCTTCACGCCCATTCCATGACGAGGAGTCCAAGGTCCGAGGCTTCCGTCAGCATAAAAGTCCATGGGATAATCGCCTTCCATGGTATTTTGAACCTGCGTGCCTTGCTTCATACGAGACGTTTTCTGGCTTATATCCTTCGACGGTACATGCCATCCTTTTGCCTTTCCCAAGGCTACAGCAGCCTCGTAAGGGCTCAGTAATGGCTTTGGAAAAGCATCTCCCCAATCAATCGAAAGACGGGGACAACTAGTCTGAACATAGGTAACAAGATCTGGACCAAAGAGGGCAATCTTCTGCGGTGACAATTCAGAGAGCAAGATCGGTATTGAGGGCATCACGTTGGATGCCATCATCGAGCGTAGATGGGCCAAAACACGGGTTGATCCTTGTCTACCCAAAGTGCCCAAGATTAAGCCCCAGCCTTTCAATTGCGAAGTGGTATCTTCATTCTGCTCCTTCGGTGCAAGAACAGATGCCAGCGTTTGTTTGGCCTCTTCTACAGCTTTATTTCGATTGCTGCGCATCAGAGTATGATCATACATTTCTCGTACAAATCTCTTCTCGTATGGATCATACCGAAATGCCGGAATACTCGGATTGGAAATCATGATGCTTTCAAGATGAAAACGTCCGTCGCCCACATAGATAATACCGTCGACTCCATTCATCTCGTTCAAGTCAAGTTTGGGAGAAGTACAGCCCAGGATCTCTCCCGCGCTCAAAGGTTTGACTTGTGGAATGGTGATCCGATATGGCGATGAATGCCAAGAAGATTGAGAAAGCAGCTTCTTTTCCCCTCTTGATCCTTCATTTGAAAGAAGCCTTTGCCCGATATCAAGTGCATCATTAGATTTCCCAACGTCAAAGAACTGTTCTTGGGTTTCACTTTTCTCCAATCTATCCTTCAATGCATGCAACGAATTGATGAATTGCACCGTGGCAACCAATACAAGGTGCGTAGGTCGCTTCTGGTAAGCTTGATGACCATCTTCTTCAATATCGATTTGCAATTTTGATTTTCCAACGGCATTTGTGCGACGATCTAGATCTTGAATGATGGATTCCTGGAATTCGGCGTGCAGAGCTGGAAAATTGGTTCGAATTGTAGCGCAAATGTGATCGGGATCGATAGCGATCTCCACAAATACATAGAGAGTTCGAATGGAGGTTTGATCAACAGGCACTGTCATAAAAAGGAAGAAAAAGTCAGGAGAAAATTTACGGAAGTTGAACTTTTCCAAATTTGTATGCTTACCCAAACAACTGTGTCCATAATGAATCAACAAATCAGCACCTAAAGCCCTTGCTGTATAATCGTCCACGCAACAAGCACCATACGTGACATCACCCATGATTACAGTTTGTGCTCTTGTGAATCTGTTGATAGGTATGAAGAAGACAAGATTAGCTTTGATTACGCTCCAGAAATTTTTCCTGATTGATTGACAAACCTTTCAATTATATCAGAGATGGCTGTTGCCCAAAGTGTGAGTCCTTCGGGCATTTGTAAAGCAACACATGTACTGCCGTAATGTCTGACATGATGGATAGTCTTATGAATCTCGAAATTGTAGTTGGTCGGCAAATACGTTTGAATGGCAGCATTTAGACGATCATCATTGAGAATATCCGATGATATTTGAGCTGGTGGCGCTCGAAGAGCTCTTTTTGAATCTTCCTTTGTCGAATGATTTGAGCGATTGGCCAGATTTGATGGACCCGAGTCAGTTGATGTAAGGCTTGCCACCATTATTTGTGATCATGGTAATGATGATCGAATTGAGATTCTTATTGCCAAAATTTTTATGAGAAAAAATCGCGAAGATCAAATTAGCGTAAGATTACGTAATACAAATTTTATATGCAATTGGTCCTTTACCGCATGTCAAAACTTTCTTCTTTGAATGACGGACGACAACCACCCTCCTTGTTTTGGCTCGACTCTTGGCTGAAAACCCTAATCGTCATAATGGCAGCTTTGTCTTCTGAGTATAAGTCTGGTGCATCACAAAATTCAGCCAAATTGGAAGCATATCAAGAATCCTATCTTTACGTATTACTCTCTTCTTCTATACTCAAATTTGGAGGCCCTTTCACGTTGAAAAGTGGACGTCAATCTCCATACTTTTTCAATGCAGGCCTTTTTTGCACAGGAGAAAGCATTTCTACAGTTGCAAGCTGCTATGCACAAAGGATCATCCAATCTGGCGTACAGTTCGACGTTCTCTTTGGTCCTGCTTACAAGGTAAGTCTGGCATTGTAAACGGAAGCCGAAGTGAATAGATAATGGGCTGAAATTCTAATACATATCATCCTTTACATCTCTTGATCTTCCAAAGGGTATTCCTCTCGCAGCAACTGTTGCTATGGCTCTTAAATTGCATCATGGTATCGATGTAGGATTCTCTTATAATCGTAAAGAGGCTAAAACTCATGGAGAAGGTGGTACTCTGGTTGGTGCACCTCTTAAAGGTCGTGTATTGATCTTGGATGATGTTATGACTGCTGGAACGGCTATCAATGAAGCAGTATCTTTCATCGAAGCAGCTCAAGATGCCACCTTGGTTGGTGTATGCATTGCTTTGGATCGTCAAGAACGTATCAATGATCAAGATGAACGAAGTACTGTAGAAGTCGTTTCACAGAGACTCAATGTTCCCGTACTCAGCGTTGTTGGCCTAGACCAAATCATCACATTCATGGAAAGTCGTGGAGGGTATGCTACAGAAATTACTGGAATGAAAGAATATCGCAAACGTTACGGTGGAAGTTCATCAATCGCAAAATAGACGGAAGTAGAAGGCTCTTTGTCAGAAATAGTAGTCATTGTTTATCGGATGGGTATCTTTATTGTACAAAAGCTAATTATAAAGGGTATGCCGTGCATGCTGTCTGTCACGAGAAACAAAATGAGGAAAGATGATGTATCCGAGTGTCAGTGAGCTTTGTCATCTTTCACGTTGGCACAATATCTTTGAAAGCTCAGCTGGTGCTGTGAAAATAAATGATGAACCAAATGATTGTCAGTAATGATTCGGCTCGCCGGGGGTGAACGATAAAGCCTACTCACATGCATGTTTGAGCGGGGCTCCCTGTGTCTACTGAGTAGATCACTCGCCATGCTCGAAAAAAAGGGATTGTTCTCATCTTCGCTGTGTCGACCTCGAAGTAGGACTACTTACTGGACTATCTTTTCATTCGACGGTCTTCGTAAAAGACTTGCAAGCATTCTAGTGGAAGGAAAGAATGAGGCACTATCAGTATTATTGTTACGATGATCGTTGTCCGATGGAATCGATCAGTGAGAAGATTAAAAATTCATTGGGCAATCCGTTGTGCACGTCATCCAGACCTACTACATCCAAAATTAGCGTATTTGCATATCCTTCAAGACGACTTTCACCTTTCTTCTTCTAGGGACAATCTCGCCCGTTTCACTGTGGTCGAACAACAGGTAATCCGTTACAAGAGGTCACTTGAAAAGAAAGACTAATCGTCGGCCTTCGAAAGGATGCAAAGCCTGATCGAATGTAGTCACCGCTTGTCATGTCATCCGATCAGCAATCAAGCCACTTGAAGTGGATACTGCTTCCTTTCGGATAGCACAAACAAGCGACAAAGCCCTTTTTGAAGACAACGTGGCGATGCAACGTAGCCCTCCTAGAATGGATAAACTAGTTGTCATCATGGAAGTGTTTGAGTCGAATCGTATACGTACCCAAATCAGAGGAAGTTATACATGCCTGCTTTCGAGAGACGAAAAGAATGAATTGTCAGTGATTTCTCTTCGAGAAAAAGGCTCAAAGTATAATCAAGTCATACAATGGTAAGCTTGGTAAGGGTTATCCACAAAGAAGCGAAAAACTTCCTTTTCGGTAGCAGAACTGAAAATTGAGAATAATCATAAAAAGGGAACGAAAAATTGAAACTCACCTTATGTTGACGTTCTCATTGTGATTTCACATATTGGTCATCGTATTCAGGATCTACGATGGGATCTTTGCGTAATTCCCAAACGTCTTCGCTACTCTTTTCCAATCGTTTGCTAGCAGAATCTTCTGCTCTTTTGCGAATCCACTTTGCACGAAATTCTTCTTGGGTTAAACCTTTAAGCGTCAAACAGTATTTGAAATCTTCCATCTTTCCTTGACACTTGTTGATCGATCCATAACGATAGACGTGTCGGATTTGTGGACCCAGTGCTATAAAAATCATGAGATCGACAGAAGAATATCAGTAAGTCAAACTGTCAAAGATCAGGCTAAGAAATAATTCATCGCTCACCAAAACATGCAGCCCATTTATCGAAACAATTCATACAACTCGGCACTTCATCGAGGGGCATTGCTGCGGCTTGAATCAATTCTTCTTCTTGAATTGTTGCTTCCCATCTGTTGAGCTTTTTGACCGATGACTGGGAGCCAATGATTGTGTCATTCTCCTTGACTTCTTGAGCCATGAAGTAAGTCTATTAATGTGACATCAAGTCTTTGTTTGTTGAAAGAAGAGAAATTAGCTTTCCTTTGGCATCGAAAGAAGAGCGAAGATCGAGGAGTCAAGGAAATGCTTATATCCCTTCCCAAAAAAAAGATGCAAATGCAATTTTTAACATATTGTCACGTGTCGCGTTTGTACATTTGCACTTGTTTGTTGTCCTCCACCCACCCACCCTTACTGCCTGTATGCGCTGGGCTGGGCTGGGCTTATAGAGGCGAATAAAGGACCGTGCGAATTTGGCAAAATTGAACGGAAGATGCGCCCGAATCAAAACTTCCCTTGTCCTTATCCTGAATTTCGGCATTCTCTGACCAATACAGTTGCATAAAAACCTTTCTTCTTCTTCATACCATCACTACGTATCCTTTTAAACTTCTCATCTTTTCAAGATCCAGCAAAGATTTACAAAATGTCACAACATCCTCTTGCTAGTTCATTGCAAGCATGGAAAGAATTGGAACAATTGTATGCCAGCAAAGGCAAACAGATCAATCTGACTAAAGCCTTCAAAGATGATCCAAAGCGATTCGAAACGTATTCACGTTCGTTCAATTCTTCAAAAACTGATGCGTCCTTCTTGACTGATTTCAGTAAGAATTTGATCGATGATGAGATCTATAAAAAATTATTATCCTTAGCCAAAGAAGCAAAAGTTGAACAACAACGCGATGACATGTTTGCCGGCAAGCCGATCAATTCATCAGAAGGCAGATCTGTTTTACACATCGCATTGCGTGACTTACCACAAGATTTCAATCCTCCAGTAGAAGGAGTAGATGAAGTCAAAGGCGAATTGGAGCATATGAAGCAATTCAGCGAACAAGTTCGTAATGGTCAATGGAAGGGCTACACGGGCAAACAGATTGATACCATCGTAAATATCGGAATTGGTGGATCGGATTTGGGTCCCGTCATGGTTTGCGAAGCCTTGAAACCATATGCAAAACGTGATTTGACCGCTCATTTCGTATCCAACATCGATGGAACACACATGGCCGAAGCATTGCGTGCAAGCAATCCTGAAACAACTCTTTTCATCGTCGCTTCGAAAACCTTTACTACTCAAGAAACCATCACGAACGCAACAACTGCACGAGACTGGTTCCTTAAAAGTGCCGGTGACAAAGCTCATGTCGCCAAACATTTTGTCGCCCTTTCCACCAACGTGAAAGCGGCCACCGAATTCGGTATCGATAAGGCGAACATGTTTAAATTTTGGGATTGGGTAGGCGGTCGTTATTCACTGTGGAGCGCAATCGGCTTGTCCATTTGTTTGGTTATTGGTTACAACAACTTTGAACAACTCTTATTGGGAGCTCATGAAATGGATTTGCATTACAAGAACACACCCCTAGACAAGAACATTCCCGTTTTGTTGGCTTTGTTCGGTATTTGGTATACCGACTTTCACGGTTGCCAAGCACACATGCTATTGCCTTATGATCAATACATGTGCAGATTTGCCGATTATTTCCAGCAAGGGGATATGGAATCGAACGGGAAGACCATTACCAAAGATGGGGAACGTGTCAATTACGAAACCGGTCCGATCATTGCTGGTCAAGCTGGAACGAACGGTCAACACGCATTCTACCAAGAAATTCATCAAGGCACCCGCCTCATCCCGTGCGATTTCTTGGCACCTGCCCAATCCCATAACCCGTTGGGCCCACATCATGACATCTTGATCTCAAACTTCCTCGCTCAACCCGAAGCTTTGGCATTCGGTAAATCAGAGGAAGAAGTTAAGAAAGAATTAAGTGCACAAGATCAACAAAATTCATTCTTGGTCAAGTCGAAGATCTTTGAGGGAAATCGCCCAACAAATTCAATCATGTTCCCCAAATTGACACCTGCAGTTTTGGGAGCCTTGATCGCAATGTATGAGCACAAGATCGCAACGCAAGGTTTCATTTGGGGAATCAACTCATTCGACCAAATGGGAGTCGAACTAGGTAAAGTTCTCGCAAAGAAGATTTTACCCCTTTTGCAAGGTGGAGATGTCTCAAAAGTGGACGGCGCTGGTCATGATTCGTCCACGAGCGGATTGACGAAATACTACTTGACTCATCGACAAAAATGACTATACAGCAATCACGCCTCCCGATTTTGAGATGAATGTAGGTAAATAAAGCGAATAAGATTACAAGATTGATTTATGAATACATCAAGTCATTTCCAGCACTTAAAGCGTTCCTTTCGGCATCTTGCTGTTCCTCAATACCTTCCACCGTACGTAGAAGATCGCCCAATTGTTGATGCAATTTACGAATGACAACTTGATCTACAGGATTGATACCTGCTTCTACAGAAGATGATTGAACAAATTGAGCGAGTTCATTCTGATTGGATTCCAAATTGTCTGAACAGCAGCTTTTTATCTTTGAGGATTCTTTTTCGTTTGTAGTCACAGATCCAGTTCTACTAGCAGCACGACTAACTTTTGCGATCGCATCGCGTAAATCACGAAGTTCCAGTTTCATAGCAAAGAGGGCGATCCGACGAGCGTTTGTCGCTTTTGGCTTGTACTGACCTATGCTCACATCCCATTCGCTTCCTGTTGCATGTATATGACCTCCATTCTCCGCTCCGCCGATGCTTTCAGTGAAGTTCGAGCGGGAATCACCTGCACCGAAACCTTGTCGAAGTGTTCTAACGGCTCGTATATAGATTTGCAAAGCGGTCGAGACCAAGAGTGAAGCGCTTAATGAAGTGCTAGGATCAGTTCTGCACGTTGGACAAGAAGCACTACAAGCACATTGGGCGGCAACAGCTTGTGAAGCGGATAAAGTTAATTGCAAAGTGGAAGCTGCCCTTTTATTATCATCCTTGATCGGTAAAGGGTTATCGGCACATTGGTCTTCTCTTGTTTGACGTAAAGTGGCTCGCACATTGATCAAAGCTACACTCACGTCGCATAAACATGTACATCCTTTTCCGGTGGGATCGGGAACACAATGAACTCTAGTTGATGAGTTTTCGGAAGGTAAAGTGCGCTGTTGTACATGCGATTGTGGTGTTGCTTGTGTTACATTTGCATCATCCTTTCCGCAACAACAAGAGGTGCTCTTTTCAGGCTCGAAGACTGTTTGCATGCTCCTTTCTTGTTCGTCTCTCTTTCGGTTCATGGATGTTGATGAAATTTCATGACGCTCGTCAGTAAATGGTTCGGCCGCTTTTTGCTTATTCATCTTGTCCAAAGAGGATGCTGATTGAGCGCTGATTTGGTCTAACCAAGAAGAATCGGCCCACGAAAGATCGGCTGGAACGGCATAAGATGTGCTACCTTGCAAATTTGCCGTGTTTTGAATCGAATTAACGGAAGACGAAAGACTGGGCAAAAAGCTTTGTTGATGAATTTGAGCGTGCGTAACATCTTCTTTCAATGAACTTGCTGCCAAAGCTTCTAGCATTGCTGCTGTTAACCCATCTTCCGTATTGATTTCCAAGGTGTCCAAACTTTCCAAAAATGCTGCTAATCCCAGGTCTGACAAATTTGGTGCATCATCAATACTCGAAGGCCTTATTGTTTCAAACGTAGTCGTAGAGGAGGAAGGCGTCATTCCATGCGAAGAGGTAGCGACAGATTGATTGGAAGGTGACAAGGATTGCGAAGTGGGTTGAGCCGCATAATTGTTACGCAATTGAGCATTTTGAGGCTTTCCGACGTTGTAAATGTTGTTGTACTTTGGTGGAACGGCATTCAAAGGAGGCAAATTAGGCCATTGAGAGGAGGATGCAATGGCTGATGAATATGAGGCATTGATGGGACTAAATTTATTCGTCAAGCTAGATAGTGATCCATTACTTTGTGGTTGATACATTCCTGCTTCCGCATACGATCGTTCAGGATTGAAAGAGATGGTATTGCTTGTTAAACCTTTCGGAGTGATACGTGCCTGTTGAGGAGATTGATGAATCGTAGAAGATGAACTTTGCACAGGCGATGCATCTCCGGTCATTCTGCGTTTTTTCGGTCTCCCTATCGGATCTCTGACATCGTAACAACACATTATTTCTTCACGTTTACACCTTGCACAACCACCATCTTCGATTGCAGTTTTATCACATTTGATCTTTTTTGACCGACAAAAGTTACATGCCGTTCGGATAGGCAGATCAGTTGCAGTTGCCAACGGTTTTGGAGGACTTGAATGGTGTACGGATGACCTGCTAGGGCTAGATGGATGATTAAGGATGCTTGAAGGAGAATTGATTACCATCTTGATGTATTTGTTCACATTCGCGTCTGGAAGATTTTCGTGATACAAAAATAGTCGCCGAGCAGTCAAAATTGATAAGAATGATATACGTTTCTTGGTGATTCAAGTATCTTTTCTGATATTAATTTCCACCAACAGATCTGGAAGTGCCAAACGATTGGTAATGCCTCCTCAAATTATCGATGAGAAGGACAAGTGTATGGAACAAGAAAAAGTCTTTCCATATAATAAGCACAATATATGCACTTTTCGTTCAAAGGCTCCGGGCGCAAGAAAAGAAAAAGGAAGAATGCTCCGCGCGTAAGATCTTCGCACATTTTTCGGCTCTTAAATGCCAACAGACAAACGATCACAATGCAAAAAAAGATGTTGTTGAGGTATTTCATTACTTCTGTACAAATATGACACCCTCCTTTCGGAAAATACACAATATCACAAAACTCTCCAATCATCACCTAGAAGTTCTTCGTGAATGCTATAATGACGGATGATGTTTCCTTCTTGCGTACAATCTCCGGCAAGTTTGGGTGCTTGCCAAGTTGCCCAATATCTGCCAACTAATTCATCATTCTTTTCCATCCGAGTAGAAGCGACAAGTCTTGTAATCGGAAATGGACAATTCTCATCTATATCTTGTGGAATCGGTGCTTTACTCGCCAATTCCCACGTGGCCAAAGGTCTAGATGTTGGTCGGATAAGATCAGGCTCATAAATTGTGGTTTGCAATTTGCGCAATCGCCAATCGATTGTTATCGTTTGTAAGGCAGGTTTGGAAATGGACAGATCTATGCCGTTCAATAAAGATGTTTGATTGCTCGTTTTGCCAATCATCTCTTTGCAGTCTTTCTGTAAGGATTGATTTGCAATACTCGGTGATAGAAGTCGCATTGATCCAACGTACGGTTTGCCTATCCAAGCAAATATTGCTGTACTTGCACCGCTTGTAGCCAATGCTGTTATGCAAAGTCCAATTCGACCTGACCAACCAATCTCAGCAGGAGCAAGCAAAAGAGCCGGTGTCAATGTAATTGCTGCTGCCAACGAACTTAGGGAAAAGATTTTTAATCGGACAAAAGTTTTGCTCAGTGGTGCTGAATAGGTTGCCAATATGGAAGGTCCAACATCTTTGGCCGTTGGTTGGGAAAATAAATCATCTTTGGCCAATCCTTGGGAGAATGAACATGACGACGTGTGGAATGATGTTAACTTGATCGGATGAACGGCTCTCGGCTTGATAAATTTGGAAGAAGTCGTCCGTACTAGAATTGACTGGAGCTTTTGACAAGATCCTGGAATGATCGGATATCGTATCATCATCAATATTGATGATGAAAGAAGGAGTCAGGCAAACAACTCTTTTTTGACATTCTTTCTGCATGAAAAGTCACGCTAATTCGGCGTACAAGCGTAAGACAAAAGAAGAGTTATATAACCCAGCAGCCAACGATTTGATCCAGACTGACTACTGCGTACAAGCTCAGTCTATTCTGATTATATAACATCATTGTCCCAGAAGAAATGATGGCTAGAGATATCACAATAGAAAGGATCGTTGGAGGTACCGCATCAGAGAAGGTCGATAGAGGTAACACATCAGAAACTATTGGCAGAGGTACCGCATCAGAGAGTGTCGGTAGAAGTATCATGTCATAAAGGATCGGGAGAGGTATCACATCAGAAAGGTATATCAGAGGTATCTCAGTAGAAAGGAAAGTCAGATGTACCCCAGTAGAGAAAATTGTCAGATGTATCTAATCCAGAAGGACCGTTAGACGTATCCTATCTAAAGGGAACGTTGCACTTCCACAACATCCGTCTGTCACTGCATATTTGATTCTGATCTCCCTGCCATATGTTGTATGCTATCTGTGTGTGTATGCAAATGCTTTGTTTATGCAGGGCAATCTTACCGAACGCCCGCACCTTCTTCTATGTACGCGCTGCGCCTTAGTGTTCTTTGTTCCACATCAACACCTTCATCCATCATCATCATCATCTTCTTCTTCTTCTTCATAAAGATGGACGCCAAGTCACAACATCTTTCTGAATGGCTTAAGGCTAGACCGGATTTTCAGGATCCTTCCTCGGCAAGTTCTAGCTTGCCAGCTTTGTATGCCGATCTAGCCGCCCATCGATCATCGAACAAAGCATCTTACGAGGCAAGTCTGGAATGGTGGAGGGAATTGTTGAGCTCTGCATGTCTTGCAGGTGTTCTTGACAATCAGAAAGTATCCTCTCAAACAGCCAAAGGCAAAGAGCCAGAGACTTCAACAGCCGACAGACTCATTCTACATGTGAATCAAGCATTATTAGATGACCTAAGTTTGGACGACGTTGGTCGTCCTTTAGGATTGGGAACTGTGATCATGGAATTACAGCAGAGGAAAGAAGTTATTGAAATGAAACAATTCTTATCTTCACGTGCACGTTTCAAGAGACCATCATTGGGCCACCATTTGCAAAAATCAACAGCTTTATCTTCTCGTGCTGCATCGCTTGCTATGGCTCCTCTAACATGGGCAATCTCTCAATTATCGCTAAGCTTAGGCTTCGGAGAATCATCAAGTGACGCTAGTGATGAAGATTGGGAAAAGTCTAAAGGAAATTGGGTTGTGCTTGAGAATGTTGAAAGAGTCGCAGAAGCTGTTCTGGCAGCCCATCGTTCATCTCCACGAATATCTGCTTTGGATTGCTTGTTCTCACGAAGAACGTTTGTTGAAGAAGTTGTCAAACCTGCCATTGCAGCAACGCTTCCCGATTCATCAACTGCAAAGTCTAGTCTATCGGAAAGTGATTTGGAGGTGTTGCTGAAATATCTAGCACGGGATCGAAAAGTAGCACTTGTGGATAAAGAGGTGATCAAATTGGAGCTTGAACATGGATCGATTGAACCCGAATCAAAGATCACCGAACATGAGAAAGGAATCATGGATGTACGCGATACACATGCAAAAGTAGAAAAGCAGATTGAAGAGATTGAGAAGCGTATCAAAGAGCGGCAAAGCAAAGTGGAAAAATGTTTGAAAGAGAATAGCAAGTCACAAGCATTATCCTATCTACGATCCAAAAAGACCCTAGAAGCTTTGTTGGAGAAACGAGTTGGCACATTGGAAACTCTACATGGCATTTTGGTAAAGATAGAACAAGCGGCAAGTGATGTAGAAATCATGAAAGCTTATGAAACGTCTACTGCATCTCTTAAAACGTTATTGGGCGATGCACGCTTGCAACCTGATCGTATTGATGCAAATATGGATGAAATGCAAGAAACACTGGCGAGTGCAGATGAAGTTAGACAAGCAATCGATCTTGGAGCGCAAGGCATGCGACAAGCAAGCGGAGTGGAAGAACCCGATGAAGCTGAAATGGAAGCTGAATTGCTAGCCTTACAGAAAGAAGTTGAAACTGAAAAGAAGGACCGAATCGCAGAACAAGATGCTCAGAAAGCACAAGATACCCTACATAATGCGCCAGTACCCCCTCGAAATACCTCAGAAAAGCAAAGTACAAGTGCGACCGAGCCCAGTCCTATGAGCAAGGAAGCCATTGCAGAATCTTCATAGACGCATTATAGGATGAAAAACTTTATTGTATCGCTAAACTATATCAGAGAATATAAAACAATTTTTGGAGAGTTTAATGCGAGATGAATCAACGAAAGAGCTTACTTGTTGAGAGCATATGCTTCTTTACGGTCAACACCTCCCAAACCCTTTTGTGTTTGGGATAACCCGTAACTCTTGATACGAATAGCACTTGTTTCGATGAATCCGCTCGTTGCCTCTGGACTGAATCCTTCAACGGTGTCCATACTGGCCAACTCAGCACTGTACAAAGTCTCTGGGGAGGAACGACCGATGATCATTGCGTTACCCTTGTAAAGCGAAAGACGAACTTTTCCATTAACGGTGACTTGGGATGGGATGATGCAAGCACGAACGTAGTTGCATTCTGGACTGTAGAAGTAGCCGTAATACAACAATTCTGAATAACGCTTTGCTAAATCGTCCCGAACACGACGAACTTCTCTGTCCATTGTCAAACCTTCTAATCCAATGTGAGCAGCACGTAAGATATGATGACCAGATGCTTCGTAACATCCACGAGACTTTAATCCGATCAAACGATTTTCCACGATATCAATTCTGCCAACCCCGTGTTTTCGACCAACTTCGTTCACAGCCAAGAAAAGTTCAACGGCATCTGTGTAGGTTTTACCGCCAATAGTTGCTTTGGTAGGTAAACCTTTTGTGAATTCGATGGAAATTTCTTCGGGTGTATCGGGTGCCTTTCTTGGATCGGTTGTTAATTTCCACATTTCAGATGGTGGAGTTTGATCGGGATCTTCTAGAATACCAGCTTCATAACTAATATGAGCAGCGTTTTCGTCAGTTGACCATGGCTTAGACTTTGTTTGAACGACTGGAATGCCTTTTGAAGCAGCGTAATCCAACAATGCAGTTCTACCGGCAAATCGGTTGTAGAATTCAGGAATACGCCAAGGAGCAATAACCTTGATATCAGGCTTTAAACCGTAGAAAGCCAATTCGAAACGAACTTGATCGTTACCTTTTCCTGTGCATCCGTGTGAAACGTATTCGCATCCATTCTTTGCAGCGGCGGCCATCATTCCACGTGCGATAACTGGACGGGCAAGGGAAGTACCTAAAAGGTAAACATCTTCATAAACTGCATTAGCTTGAACGGCAGGGAAGATGAGTTCTTCGATAAATTCTCTTCGCATATCTTCCAAAATGAAACCTTTTGCACCGCATTTCATTGCCTTTTCACGAGCAGCATCAAAATCTTCTTCTTGACCGACATCAGCCATGAATCCGATTACGTCGTAACCTTCATCGATCAACCATGCCATAATACATGATGTATCTAAACCGCCAGAATAAGCTAATAAAACGCTTCCTTTTGCCATGTTGTAAAAGTGTGTAAATGTGATGGTATAAAGTGAGAAGGAGAGAGTTATAATTTAGTTCTTCTTATCTTAGTGCATTTCCAAATGCAGATAAACAGTCTTGAGTTTTCTTTCCTTTCCTGCAGTGTGACTCTTTTTTTTTCTCTTCTTTCTTCTTGCCGCACAGGCACACTCTTTCGCGTTGACGCGGTTCAAGCAAGTAGCGCATGACAAACAAAGAGAGTTAGAAGAATAAATGCAGCATGGTAAGGTGATTATGAAAATGAGAAATTATATATGCATTGAAATGATGAAGAAGCAAAAAGCAAACATTGAGAGAGCAGATACATGACGATGAAAAGAGAGAGGGAAACTTATTATCCAATCGGATATATGATGACTTGGATCTTGATTAGAAAGCAATAGCCATTCCACAAATCAAAGCAAAGAACATCGTCATCAGTCCAACAACTTGATTGGTAACAATAGTTTTCGTACCGGAACTTTGCAGAGAACCTGAATTATTCGAATCAGCTCCGTTTGCGGGTGTAAGAGAAGGTGAAGAAGCTGAAACACTGGCAGCCGCACTTGGAGAAGGCAAACCTGAACCTGCAGCCAATGATGAACCACTACCTGAACCAGAAAGAATTGAACTGAACAAAGGAGGAAGACCACCACCACTACCACCAGAAGATGAAGATGCACTTGCTGCAGCGGCTGTGTTTGATCCAATTTTAACCGCTCCCGAAGTGGTTGAAGCAGTTTGTGCTGCTTGTCCTTTCAATGCGGCAAAACCGACGGCAGCAGGAGAATATTGATAAACACTAAAGACGTTCTTGAGGAAAACATCTCCAACAATGAAATTAGGTGCTCCACTTCCAAGATCGGATCCCAAAATGCCACCTAAACAATTTTGTCCACTTGAATCAAGTGCACCTGCATTCATATCAGCAGGATTGATGGAATATTGTTGACCGCCAAAGGTTAAAGAGATGTTAACACTTGACGAACAAGGGATTGAATACATTCCCTGACTGCTTGAGCCAAAGCCACTGCTAACAGGATTTGCGCCTGGAACTTGTTCATAAATTTGTTCGGCAACACTTGGAGGTGCAATGATCAATGTTGTACCGGTATCAATAGCAGAAGTACCGTCTCCGTTAATGTTTCCATTTTGACCATCAACGCTAAGAGCTTGTAATGGAACGGTCCAATAACCTTCTTGATTAGAAAGGTCGACGTAATTGATATTACCCGAATATTGACTTTGATCAATTTCACCCAATGTGAAAACACCTCCGGGAGAGATTTGAGAATTTGAAGTTGCTGTTCTTGAGTTACGTGCTAATTGGAAAGTGAATGCGTTTGTCTTGAGCTTGTTTTGTTGTACCAAAACTTCCCAAAAAGGCGTTGCTCGTGATTGTGCAAGTGCTTGGAAACCCATTCCCATAATACCTGAAGTTGGTGCTTGTAAACTTTGAGGTGCTAATTGAGTGGCGACTGCAAATGTTTGATTATCGACAGTGTATCCTGCCAAAGAAACGGTATCAGCAGACAATGTACCTTTTACTGCTCCTGTACCATAAGTGATTTGGAATGGATTGCTGGATGCATGATAAGTGCTGGATGCGCTAGGGTTGAACAATGCAGATCCATCGCATTGTGAACTTGTACAATCCGTATCCACCAACCAGAAATCAGCACTACCCGTATCAAGGATTACGTCAAAATTTTGCTTTGGCGTTCCTACACTGACTTGGGCAAAGTAGAAATTATCTTGACCATAATCTGATAATCCGATAATTTGACGTTTTTGGAGAATTTGATTACGTTTCTCTTTTGCCTCTTCTGTTTTTCCCCATTTTGCTTGAACGTAATCCATTTGACCTTTAGCGAATGCAAAAGTTTCATCTGGATTATTGAAATCACGCTTTGAATTGTGAAACATTTCAAGTTTAATACTTCCACCTTCACTATCCAAAGCACGAGGAGAGAGTCCAGCTCCGAATTGATGATAAGAATTAAAGTGACTGTCTTGTGGCAAAACGATTGCATTAGCCGTTGCGGCCGCACCGAGAAGGGTTAGGATGGCTTTCATATTGAATGTTAAAGACAATAGGATGAAGAGGTGGTGGTGAAAGGATTGGAATGAATCCTTTTGATGTCTTTATGCAAACTTTCCATTATGGGTGGAGATTGAATCTCATGGATAATGAAATGGAATCCTGCATGATTTCAGTATCAAGATCGAATCCTCTTTACGGAAGTATAAACCGTGAATGAAATGCTTCTTTTTCGATTCAATAAAATGACGGGTGCATGAGAGGACTTTAGAAGCAGGAAAGGAAAGTCAACGGGAACACAATTGCACAGGCACGGCTTGTTCTAAAAAGATGATTCTTATGCATCATCACTGCACTTCATCACTCTTTCTTAGCAACATGTGAAATGCCGAATTGATTACGCACTCCCGCTTTGCACACAACACAGCCTTTGTTCTTCTTCTCGTATTTCTCCACTTTTCGATTCACTCTATCCCCCTTTATGGTTTAATGAATATCCCCTCTTCGGCAACTCCAGGCTAACGCGCTTTGTAACTTGCTTTTCGGCCGAAACTTTGCGATTGCTTATATAATCTCTCTAATTTTTTCCTCAAATTTATGCATGCACTACCTTGTCGTACAATCTTCTTGTTTTTTTTCCCGAATTGGCATATCACCTGTCAAAGTTTTTCACTTTTAAAGTTTTCATTGCCATCATCCATCAGACTGAGCAAAACAATTCATCATGCCTAGAGCTCCTTCTTCAACCAAAGGAAAGAAAGCAAGCAGATCTGGAAGGGGTAACAATAATGGCCTCAGACATGATCCTCTTGGTGCGCAAATGCAAGCCGATGAATTAACATCAAAATTTGGTACGGTTTCTGAGCCAGGTAGAAGGAATAAACAAAAAGAAGTTAGACAAACAGATGGAATAGAAACCGCAGATGAACCTTCTCTAAGGATAACGGGTGCTAAAGCAGGTCAATTCATCGATCCAAAATTGAGCAGAAATATCTTAAGATTGGCAAGAGAACAACAACAAGAGATCGAAGCAGAAGAAGCACAAGCTGGATTAACAGAAGCCGAAGCAAATGGCAAAACAGATTTCAGAATTCAATCAAAAATCACTCTTGATGATTCAGACGAAGAAGATGATGAAGGAGAGGAAGATGATGGAGAGCTAGATTCAAACATGGGAGATGAGGGAGAACAAGGCGAAGAAGCATATGAAGAACTAGAAATTGATCCAGAAGATGCCAAATGGATAGACAAATTTGCAGAGAACGATGACGAAACCGGAAGACCCGGTGCACCTGCAGGAGGTAACAAGACTTTGGCAGATTTGATCATGGAAAAGATTGAAGCAGCTGAAAGGCAAAATGCACAGGGCGGAATACACGAAAAAGCAGCAAGAGGAGCCGAAGGTGGCGATATGCCCATGCCACCCGGTATTAATCCAAAAGTGATCGAAGTGTATACCAAAGTGGGTGAGCTTCTGTCGCGATACAAGTCAGGCCCTTTACCCAAAGCGTTTAAAATTATTCCCTCTCTGCCTGCTTGGGAGAATATTCTCTATATCACCAATCCTCCTACATGGACACCACATGCTACTTTGGCAGCAACAAGAATATTCGTTTCAAATTTGAAAGCAAATCAGACACAGAAGTTCTTTGAGCTGGTATTATTGGATAAGATACGAGATGAGATTGCAGAAACAGGAAAAGCAAGTTATCAAATGTATGAAGCGATCAAAAAGGCATTGTTCAAACCTGCAGCCTTTTTCAAGGGAGTACTCTTTCCATTATGCGAGACAGGGTGTACGCTCAAAGAGGCTGCAATCATTTCCAGTGTTTTAACAAGGGTCTCTATTCCAATCTTGCATTCTGCTGCTGCTTTATTACGATTAGCAGAGATGCATTATGCTGGACCGACTTCATTATTCATTCGAGTCTTATTGGATAAAAAGTATGCTTTACCCTACAAAGTTGTTGATGCTCTTGTTTTCCATTTCTTGCGTTTTTCCGATCCAACAATGGGCGTCGAAAGAGTGGAAGGAGGTGGTAGAAGGATGCCGGTTTTATGGCATCAAAGTTTGTTGGTCTTCAGTCAAAGGTACAAGCAAGATCTCACTCCCGATCAAAAAGCAGCTTTGGTCGATCTTTTACGAGTTCAATGGCATGAAGGAATCAGTCCGGAAGTACGACGTGAATTGAACAGCGGAAAAGCAAGAGGAGAGATGCTCGACGAACCTGTGGACGAAGACGATGATGATATGATGTCAGTTTAAGCACTTTTATCTCAAACACAATTGTATAGTACCGCACATACCATCTATAATCAATCGTATCATATTGAAAGTTGTGATACCTCTGATGATGAACCTTCCTGTTGTGATAAATCTATCCTTCCTTTCTGATGTGGTACCTCCGACGGTCCTCACCGACGTGATACCTTTACCAATCCCTTCTGGTGTTTTAATTCTACCGATCCTTTCTGATGCGGTACCTCTACCTTTCCTTCCTCATAGGATACCTCTACGGATCCCTTCCGATACGATACCTCTGCTCATCCTTTCTAATGTATTACCTCTACCACTCTTTCCTAATATAATACCTCTGACGGCTCTTTCTGATATAATACTTCTCCCCTGATCCTTTCTGATATGATACCTCTAACGATCCTTTCTGATGAGGTATCTCTATCAATCTTTCCTGACATAATACCTCTGGCGTTCCTATCTAATATAACACCTCTACTAATCCTTTCTGATATAATACTTCTGACGATCCTTTATGATATAGTACCTCTGACGATCTGTCCTGATATGATACCTTCACCGATCCTTTCTGATGTGACACCTCTCTCAGTCCTTTCTGATGGAATACCTCTGACGATTCTTTCTGATGTAATACCTTTGCGGCTCCTTTCTGATGGGATATATCTCACGATCCTTTTTGATAGGATATATCTCTCCATCTTTCCTGATAGGTTATATGTCCTGACCCTTTCTGATAAGATATATCCCCCGATCATTCCTGATGCTCGTTCAAATCTTTGTCACCCTGAAATGTCCAACAAACAATCTTAAATACACATGTAATGATCTTGCAGAATCCCAGCTTGAACTTTTCAGGATCTTCTTTAAATTGTTTTGAAACGTCTCTTTGCATCGTCTGCATATCGAAAAATGTCCACTTTTCTATGCGTTCATATAATGTCCAAAGCTGAACACACAGATACGGATTCTCCGGAATCTTGTCCGGTGATTTTTGTTTCCCTTTCTCAGAATCGTTTGTATGATCTTGTTCGTTGCTTTGAAAATCATCTTTCAGGTCGAAACCTGCCCGAGTTCTAAGGTATTTGCTTGCACTACCATTTATTCCCTTTTCATATTTAACGTATGCGCGGAGATGAGATCCTACTGCCCGGCATTTGATCTTCGAATAGGAAATATACGCCGCATCAATCGTCTTAGAACTCTCATTGGTTACACCATCTTTGAATGGGTGATGAATATAAGTCATCATCACCGAAGGGTACTTTTTCATTTTGTCAGATTTAAGTGATTCAAAGTCGTTGAGTTGCAACTCCTTTTTTCCGTTGACGATACCCAGTATCAGATCTTGTGCCCGAGGCTGTATACCTGCTCGAAGAACTCTCTTTTTAAAAGGATACCTCTGCCGATCCTTTCTCTGATACGATATCTCTGAAGGTGCTTTCTGATATAGTACATCTGACGATCCTTTCTGGTATAATACCTCTGCTAACTTTTCTTGATGTGATACCTCTGATGTTCCTTTCTGCTGTGATACATCTATCAATTCGTTCTAATGTGATACCTCTCTCGAACGTCAATTTGATATCGTTGAAACGAACGTTGTATCGCGCCCCCGTAGATATTATCCAATCTCGCACGGTAGCACAAAACGCATGCGTAGTTCAGCGGCTAGTGGTGTGCCAACATCGCGTAGTTGGTCATCGCGTGGGGTTTAAGCCTCAGGACACTACACTTCGGGCAGTTCATCAGAGCTGCGATAGAAGTTTTAATTCCCATACCGTCAGGTATCCTGAGTTCGAATCTCAGTGTTGGCAGATCACGCTGTTCTCAGTGCAATCTTTTTTTGTCTCTTTTGCTTACTCAATCACGAATATGATATTGATGTAAGGATGATATTACAGGATAATGCCAAAGGTGCCCTAGAGTACAGATAGATTAACAAGTCGAATAATTATTCTTTCTTGGAATCCTTCAAATTAGACTGAAGTGCTTCTTGCAAATGTTTCCTCGCTTGTTCTCCACTGATGACGTTGGATTTATTCGACGTTGCCGTTGAGGATGATTTAGTCGCTGCTTTTGCATCTGCTTCTATTTGACTGATCTTATTCGGTTCATCGTTTAATCCACCTCCAATTCCACCTTTAACTCCTGCTTGTGCAATTTTGGGATCATATGTGCCTCGTGAATCGATTGCATATTGCTTGATCAAAGGATCAAAGATGTAAACGCCACTTGCAACACCTACAAATGTGACGAGTAAGAGTGGAACTATTCTTTGACGATAAGACATCTTTGTATAGAATGGTTGAAGAGAGAAAGGTTGAATGCGTGGAGGTAAGTTGAGCTTTGATAAGATTTCGTTTATGCGCTAAAAGACCCATGATGATGCATGTGACACGGGTAAAAAATATGAATTATCTCCGGAGTATATGCTCTTAAGAGGACGCGATCTATAACCTTCTTTCGAACACCATCATTCCCGGTCAATCACTTGCTTCAAAGTTATAAACATTCTCAGTTATGTCGTTCGTCAAGCAATCCGCACAGTCGATGCGTTTGGTCCAATCAACCTCCAAGTCATTGCATCAAATTCGCATGCCTCTTTCGTCAGCATATCCGATTGCCACACAACACTCTACTTCTTCACGCAATTTGACCACTTCGGCAAGCAGACATGATGTTCGGACTCAATCGACAATACTTTCGGCTAATGCAAGAGTGAATTTGGCTCAAAATCCATCGCCATCATACTTAGCACAGCAGAAGAGATCGATATTCATTCAGACCGAATCAACCCCTAATGAAGATTCACTGAAATTTTTGCCAGGGCAATCGGTCATGTCAAACGGAACGGCAGAGTTTCTTGATACTCGTTCTTCAATGACTTCGCCTTTAGCAAAGACCTTGTTCGGAATCAAAGGTGTAAAAGGTGTATTTTATGGACCAGATTTTGTCACAGTGTCAAAAGATAGTGATTCTCAATGGAACCTTTTGAAACCTGAAATTTATGCTTCAATTATGGAATTCTTTTCTTCAGCACAAGAACTATTTCCAGATCCAAACAGTCAACAAGGTGCTTCTGATACCGTCATCTTGGATACCGATTCGGAAACTGTTGCAATGATTAAAGAACTTCTCGAAACTCGTGTTAGACCTGCGATTCAGGAAGATGGTGGTGATATCGAGTACCGCGGCTTCGGAGAAGATACAGATGGAATCGTCAAATTAAAGCTAAAGGGTTCATGTCGTGGTTGCGATTCTAGTACTGTAACGCTCAAATCTGGAATCGAGAGAATGCTGATGCACTATATCCCAGAAGTCAAGTCAGTCGAACAAGTTTTGGATCCCGAAGAAGAGGTTCAATTGGCCGAATTTGCGAAGTTGGAAGCAAGACTTGAAAAAGAAAGAAAACAGAGGGATGCTGAACGTGATCTGGGCTTCTCGCCTTGAGATGAAATGCTGTAAAAATGCATAATGATATACTTGCTATATAAGTTACAATGTGTGAGAGAAGTGAACGAATCTTGTTTATGTTGAGCTCTTTTTGGACTTCTTGCTCTTCTTAGGAGAGGAGGAAGCGCCTGTCTCAAGATTTTGCTCTACCTTAGCCTTCTTGACCTTCTTTTCGTCGCTATCATCAACTTCTTCGTCTAATGTACGCGAACCGGCTGGATTGAAGAAACCCTTTAATTTGTCCCATGGTTGTGTCCTTTGTCTTTTGGCACCTGCACTGATTGCGGTTGTTTGTTTGTTTGTGTTTAGATCTTTGGCAATCTTTTTGGGATCAGCGTCAGTTGAACCTGTCATATCGTTAGATTGAACAGGAGTTTCAATCACAAGTTGCATGTATTGACTAACTTTGACCGGAGCAAGAACATATTGCCCATCTGATTTTCGATTTGGTAGCATAACATGCAAGGATTCCATCTCCTCATTTGCAAGATTATCGTTTGAATTATCTTCATCTTTTTCTAAGCCAGCATTTCCGCCAGCCATTGCGATCAGTTGTGTTTTGGAATCTTGTTGCTTGGTTTGATCGTGCTTTGAAGCTGTTTTCCGGTTTTGTAAGAGATACTTCTGTTGGTATGATTTATTTGAATCTCCTCTGCCCGCCCGTTCGATTACAAGGTGGGCTAGAGGTGTGTTTGGATCTTGTTCTGATGGCAGGCCGATTGACAATCCGTCCAATTGAGCGGGGGATATCTGTTAAAAGAGCATTGTGGCATTAGTACATTCCTTCATCCTCATGATCTTCCATTCTCATCTTGCATACATACCCCATCCGGTAATTTTATACACCATACCTGCTTTCCGGACTTCTTAGAAACCGCATCATTGGCAAATGTTTCAAGTAAATCGTCTGAGAAGCTTGCAGATTGGTATCCTGACGGTGGCTTAAAGCTGAGGAGAGAACATGTGTTAGATACAAACTCCATATTCATTCATACCTCTTCCATACTCACGCCTTCTTTTCGCCGTGCCTTGATCGAGCGGGAATGTCTTTGGGACTTTGTTGTGACACTTCTTCGTTATCGGATAGAATATCTGAAGATGAGTCGCTGGACATCTTGCTTTGCGATCCAATCTATGGTGATGTAGTGATTGAAGGATATGTTGTCACATTTCTTCTTGAGGGCAAGTACTCCTTCCTGCATACATTCAAAAAATTGTTCTGAAACGCGTGCGCTTATATAATCTCGCAACACTTTTTACATGCGCAGCGCTACTAGAGTAACTTTTTCTTCTCTTTTAACCGAATCATCTCAACCTTCGTCGCCATTGATCACAAACATACTCAAGCTATTACACATAGCTAGACGTATACTCAGGATGTTTGGAGCTTTTAGACCTTCGCCGATATCCATGGGCGGTCTGTTGTGGTAAGTATGAGCCAATTGCGGATTGAAAGATAACAAAATCTAAATCATTTTTTCCAACTCTTTTATACAAATTAGGAAAAACCCATGGCGAATGTCAAGCTCACGAAAGTTTAGGGTACGAGAACGTCTTCGTAATGTCGATGAAGTTATTTCTACAATTCGTTCAAGTGGCGTTCAATGTCATTCTTTGGACAGATTATCACTCTTACCAACTGAAGCAGAGATGGAAGCAAGGGACAAATATACCACGTTTAGTAGAAAAGGAAAAGATTTCCGCAAGAGTGTTCATAAAGTGAGTAGCGATGATCTCTCTTTTCTTTCAGATGTTTGTATTGACGATCCTTCTTTCTCAGGTTCCAAAGTTTACCCGGCTAACCATGCGAACCAATCCAAGAGGTTTTTGAATACCTTCGTTTGTACTTTTATTTGTCTCTCTTTGTATTATTCTTACCTAATCACCGATGGCAGGCTTATCTTTTTTGATTAAATATTGCGCACGCTAGTAAATACGAATTCCCGATGGCTGAGTTATCGCGCCCAATTGGCCGCTTTAAATGAATAAAAAGTAACAAATGCCCCGGTAAAAGGCCAAGAGTGGCACCTAGCCAACCAGCCAGCCCCACGATCATCCTTTGCACAGCATTCCCACAACTTCACCTCTCCCAATCGTCACTTTGCACATCATTCGCGGCTTCGCGGCTTGATAGGATCGTTCATTGGGCGCAAATAACATACAGATTTGTTGAGAAGAATTCAATGTAAAAGGTATAAAACATTTATCACATTTAACAAAGAAACTTATTCTCCTCATCCATCACATCGAATTATCGACTGAAATTCGACAAAATGGTACATCCTATAAATTCTGCTCGTTTGGACGCTAACGTTCAACATGATCAACCTTCGGGCTCAAATGATCACATAATCAATCAAACACGCAGTAGAAGTGGCTCTGTTCAATCTAATGAACAAGATCATAGTCATCATAGAACTGGTGTTTCACCTCCTTTATCATTCACAGAGGATGATCAAGTGGATATAGAACATGCCGCTAGCAACCTTCCCTCGCAAAGGTCAAGCATTTGGCCTACTTCACCTCGTTCTCGTGAGAAGCAAAAGCAAAAGATGGATGATGTTCGTTTGCCAGAAGCAGCTCTTTCTGCTGCAGCTGCCTCTTTGACAAATGCAGCTACCAGACCAGGAGCAGAAGGTAAATCACACGGAGAAAAATTAAACGCTTGGCTCGATAGCGCAACAAGTCCTCTTCATTTGGACACAACCAAAGTTCCGCCGGTCAACATCATTCCACATCTTTCACCAGAAGGAACATTTTCCATCAATGATGCATATGCAATGGGCTACATCACTCCGGCCTCCGAAGAAAGTGATCCTTTGTTGTTGCGTAGCAAAGTGGTCAATACAGATCAAGAGCTTCGTCGAAGACCAAGTAAGGGCAGAAAGTCGGAAAAGAAGATCCGAAATTATTACGAAAAGCAGAATACGTTGATCGAAAATTTACTCAAACCGATTGCTAAACATGCCAAAGAGGATGAAGATGAGGCCGAAGCTGCCAATGGAATGGTGAATTTTCTCATCTATCTCAACATCGTTGCCAATTTCGTCTTGGCAGGTTTGCAATTATACGCTGCTATTTCGTCATTATCCCTCTCCTTGTTTGCAACGGCAGCTGATAGCGTTTTCGATCCGTTTGCCAATATCATCTTGAACCTGCTACACAGGAAATCGCATCGACTTGACGAACGTAAATGGCCAATTGGAGGTAGTAGATTGGAGAATGCAGGAAATATTGTCTATGCGGCCATTATGGGATGTGTCTCCGTCGTTTTGATTGTCGAATCGGCCAGGGATATTGGATCCCATAAACCAGGCGAGATCAATAAACTTTACTATCCATCCCTTATTGCCGTGGGAGTCGCTTTCCTCACAAAAGCAGCCTTGGGCGTATTGAACTATATGTACCGCAAGCATAGCAGTCAATTGGATATGCTTTGGGTGGATTGTCGAAACGATTTATTCATCAACGGTTTTGGTATTTTCACATCTGCTGCTGGTGCAAAGATTGCTTGGTGGATCGACCCTACAGGCGCAGTGATCATCAGTTTCGGTATCATTTTCAGTTGGTCGAGAGCGGCATACGAACAATTTCGTGAATTGTGCGGTGTTGCAGCACCTGTTGAATTCTTGCAATTATGCACTTATAATGCTTTGCATATTCATTATCCGCATATCGATATGATTGATAGCGTTAAAGCTTATCATTCTGGTCCAAAGTATATCGTTGAAGTGGATATCGTGATGAAACCAGAAACACCTTTATGGCTCTCGCATAATGTCAGTCAAGATCTTCAAGACAAAATTGAACAATTACCAATGTGCGAACGAGCATTCGTTCATGTCGATTTCGAAGTAGATCATAGACCAGAGCATCAAGCAGCAAAGAAGGTCAAATAGAGTGGTTGGGTGTATTTTTACAGTTTTTTTCTTGTACAATCTTTTCCGTTTCATTTAATTGTCGTTCTACCTATTTCATAATTGTTTTTTAATAAATCGTCTTTTCTAATTTTATGTTTGATGGTATAAGTACAATTGCTATGGATTGAAAGATTACTCTACATTACCAATGATGATCATCGAGAGTGATGAATAATTGTCGTAATTCATCTACGGTAAAGGTACCCATATTCTGTTGTAATTCTGGTCGACCTGTGGAATCACCTTGATATTGATCACGACTACGAACTTGCACCTTACCTGTTCGCATTTCCTCTGGTCCGATCACACATGTAAAGTTTACCTGCTCAACATGCGCCCTTCGAACACGTTTGCCCAATTTGTCAATTGAAGCATCTACCTCAACGTGGAATGTATGGGGCTGTCTTCGTTCACGAGCTTTTGCAGCTTCATAAAGTTGTGCCACAGCTTTATCCTTCTGATCATCATTGCTTAGATGACTTGAAGGAATGTATGCTTTTAATATGTCTAATCTCTGTTCATCTGTTAGAGTTGTATCGTGACGTTGACGAATGTTTGACTTCTTACCGGGCGTAAGACCTAATGCTAGTTGATCACGAACAGCATGTGCACAAGCAAGCAATTCCGGATCGTTTGGCGAAGTTGGCAAGATGACAGCTTGACGAGGACTTAGCCAGAATGGCCAACGACCTGCTAGATTTTCCGTCAAGATGGCCATAAACCTTTCCATACTGCCCAATATTGCACGATGAATCATGACTGGTCTGGCAGAAGAAGTCCCGTCAGATGTCATATAGCGTAAATCAAACCTGCGAGGTAATTGAAAGTCCAATTGAATCGTAGCCGTTTGATGTTTCTTGCCGGCGGCATCGATAAGTCGGATATCGATCTTTGGTCCATAAAAGGCACCATCGGCTTCGTTTAACGTCCACGGCAAAGAACTTGCATCTAATGCATGTCTCAAAGAATCTTCTGCTCTTTGCCAATCTTCCAATTCACCTAAAAATTGTTCAGGTCTAGTGGAAAGTGCGAGCTCAAACTTGGGAAAGCCGAACAAAGAGTAAGCGTCTTGAAGCATGACCAACATTGAAGCAATTTCATCGTATATTTGATCCACTCGACAAAAAACGTGTGCATCATCTTGATGAAACCTTCTTACCCTTGTCAATCCGGTTAATGCACCTGATGCTTCATTTCGATGAAGTGGTGAAAATTCCGCATAACGAATTGGCAAATCTCGATAAGAATGTTCTTGAGCAGCATATAATAAACAGTGACCTGGACAATTCATAGGTTTGAGACCGTACATTGTTGCCTGTTCTCCATTTTTGGCAGAAGCAGAAAGGCTTGCATCATACGTATGCGCCACGTCACCACAACATCCTCCCGAATGATGATTGGATGCTTGTGCACGCTCTTGCATTTCTTTGAAACCTTCAACGCCAAACATATCATCTCTATAATTATCCCAATGTCCACTCTGTTTCCACAGATCAGCTTTGAAAACTTGGGGTGTTAAAACTTCATCGTATGACCATCTTTGGTATAAATCCCGAATGACTCTTTCCACTTTTCCTGCAATTCGCATCCCATGCGGTAGCATAAATGGTGTTCCAGGTGATGATTCATGTGTAAAGAATAACTTTTGTTCAGTTCCAATAGTTCGATGATCTGTTCCGATAGGTGAATTAACTTTTTGAGATTTATCAGAGTAGTGTCTCTTACTGTGATAATTTGTACGAATGGCAAGATGGCCAAGTTGATGTGAATTCGATCGAGCAAGCAAATGACAAGATGCAATCAATCTTGAATGCATTATTGTCATTATATGCTTCTCTTCATCATTGATGTTTGGTTGCTATCTTGAAATTTTAGATCTTCTCTCTCTGTTTAAATTTTCAGCCCTGATCGGAATTCGGGCAGCCAATTGAGTGAAATAATGCATTGGAATGCACTTTAGCCGCATGATTGAACGTGTGCTCAATCTTGTTGTTATGTAGTCGATCATGCAAAATGCGCGGCACTGCAATCTGTCTGCACCCCACCTATGTATAGCACCACCCATAGGGTTATATTCTCTATTAAAGGACGCGCGCGCAAAACCTTATCATCCATTACAATCCGTGATGACCATCATCTTTTACAATCTTGGTTGATTGAATACACAAACTCAATCATCATTTCGTTCATATCGATACAATAATCACTTTTTGGGTACGCAAGCCACGCGTATTCTACCCTTGACAACTCTTTCAACTTTGTGATTCATCATCATCTCAATCGCGAATCCACGCGTTTTTGAGATAGATTCGAATCACATCAAATTTCAAACCTTTCCACAAATTCATCAATAACATCTTTATGAAGTATCTCGATTATCCTGAATTGGAAAGCCTTTCTCGCGCTTTGACGTTTGAATCGGCTGAATGCAAAGTCTTTACACGTTTAGAGGCTTATTCTTGCAAGGCTGTGAAAAGGGAAAGACAACTATTCAAATCTCTTGAATCGCAATATTTACATTCTGCTTCTCTTTCACCGCCAAAACATTTGGATGAAACCCTTGCGAGTCCGTTCGGACGTCTTGATCAAGCCCAAGCACGTAAAACGTTATTCTTACTCATTGCAACTTTGAACGGAGCATTTCCCGATCACGATTTCAGCGCTGTGGATCCTACCGATTTCAGACGTGAAGCAAATCCTGATTTTGTACTCAACAGTCTTGGTACAACACTTTTGAGTTTACGAAGTAACAGCAACGCTCCTCGTTCTTTCAGTTCGTTTCCAAGTTCATACGATGAAGATAATCGTACTGGCACTCAACCTTCAGCTCGAGGTCGTACGCATGGCCATGGCTCTGCATCAGGAGGCATCAATCATCCACAATTAGGTGCTGTGTTGGATGATATCATGTGCATATCTGATTGTGAAGTATTCACCTTTCATCCAGATACCGATTCCGATCCACACGCCAGTGCCGAACCAGATGAAGAAGGCATCGAAGTGAATGACGAACGTTATGCCGACGACGAGAGCTTGAGTGATGGTAACGAAGGATATGGCGAAGGTCAAGATACACAAATGTCCACCCCTAGAAGACGCTCTTCCAATTCTTCCTTCAATGAAGATGCCGGGATGGATGATGCACCCATGTTTGATGAAGACCTGATGGGCTTTGGATTCACTCCTGTTCAGAGTAGGATTTCATCTGCTGTCACCACTCCTCGCACACCATCATCCACTCGTGCACGGGCAGGTGATTTCTTCTCGTACAAGAAAACAGGTCGACCTTCTACACTGTCAAATAGAGATGGTACAAACCCTGGATCTTTCGTGCACACCTTGTCCAATCGCATCACTTCGTATGGAAGTAGCAGCAGTGGAATGTATCCTACATCTTCTTCATATTATTCCGATGAAGATGGCGATGAAGGTTTAGACGATGACGGCCAAGGTCCAAGTGGTTTATTGTGGGCCACCTATGCATTCTTTTACAACCGTAAATTGAAGCGTATCCTTTTCGTTTCCGTTTGGAGTCGTAGAAGCAATTTTGCTCCAAATTCTTACAGCTTTTCTCCGCCTTCATATCCGACCATGCATCGTCTTGCAGAATCCACTGTTCCTCCTTTGACCATCGATCAAGCCATCACTTCGGCCAATCCACAAAAAGGTTCTATGGCAAAGAGCTTGCCCGCTTCCATTATTCGTAAGACAGGCAAAGATATGGCCAACACTGCTACTGCTCATCCCACCGCTGCTTCACCGGCCAAACGTGCTATCGCTCGCACCAATGGTGAATCGTCAAAGATGCAAAAAACGGTTGCCGGCACAAAACGAAGGCGAGATCTTTCGGCGAGTCCTGCTCCTTCTTTACGATCACCATTCCCTCATGATAGTCAACGTGCTTGATCAAATTGTACTATACTTTTTTTTTGTACTTGTTCGGATCTTTCCCTTGTCCCGCTTCAATAGTCTTTCCCTCTTTGTCTCATGTATATCATGTACCATATGTTTGGGAATATATGTGAATTGGAATGTTCTAAGAAAGGAAGGCTCTTGTACAATCACTTCTTTCGCTCTCTGCCCCATTTCCACAGAGATTTTTGCTTCTGTTCGGGTACCTCTTCTTCATCGCTCTCATCTTCTTCGTCCGGTCCAGGCAAAGCAAGTCCATTACTAGTCACTCTTGCGCCTTTTGCAACTGCGTCTCGTAAAGTATCTTCTTTCGATTTAAGCTTTCGGACAGAAGTGCCTTTTGTTGTCATCAGATGGCGTACTGTTTCCAGCTTTTGTTGAGCTTGTTTGAGTGAATCTAGCCTTTCTTGTCTGCTCATCAGTTCAGTTACCAATTTTGTCAAAGCTTTTTCAACTGGTCGAGAGTTTGTGTTACTTTTTGAGTCATCTGCTTCGTCGAATGAAAGATCACCGTCATCATCTGCAAACTGTTCCATGGCAGCAAGGGATCCGAATTCCTCATCATATGCTTTTGCTTTACCCTTTGAAGAAGATGAGATTCCTTTCTTCTCTTTCGTTGGGCTCATTCTCTTTGCTTCTTCAACACTATCGACCCAAACTGTCTTTTTTCCACTAGATGCGATGTTGCTGTTCTCCAAAGCTTTTTTGCTCAGTCTTCCCGCCTTCTTTGAAGGTTGTAGTAATCCATGCCGTTCCAAAGCTTCTCGTCTTCCTTCCTTCTCATCTAGCCATTGCATTGGTAAAGATCCAATCGATGGCTTTATTTTCTCTTTGATTTGTTCTATTTTTTTCTCTTCAGCTCTTGCTACATTTCGTAAATAGCCAACATCTTGAGATTTGAGGATTGCCACTAAATCATTCGAAAGATCTAAAGAGCTTGTACCCGTTCTACTTTGATGATGTTTTCCACCTTTTGCTCGATCTAGTAGATTATTTGTTGCACTCTTTATCATTCCAAAATTGAATTCATCCGTATTGCGTAAAGCGGCTTTTTGTTGCAATCTTTGCAACTTTTCTTGTTTGGCATGATGATCCCTTGCACGTTCTACATAATCTTTATGCTTTTCCAATAGTCCAAATTTGCGTCTATTACCCGGCTGTGATCGCTCTTTATGATTGCGTCGATGAACGACATTTCTGAGAGCCATGTTTGGTATGCGATAGTATGACTGAGGTGAGTGGATCAGAAGAAAGGTGAAGAGTTGATGATTCGTTAAGAAATCAAAATTTTATTTTTTAAAAATTTAAGCAGGCAAGCCACGCTAAACAATTATCCAGGCTGAGTACAGCGTATCGCGTCTCCTCATCAGCTCAGGGCGCACAAGCCATATCATGCATGCATACACACAACTCCTCCTCCCTCTTGATTCTCATCATCATTCATGATACCCTCCAAATGATCGCCATACACCTGTAACGATGGACGAAATCGATGAAGTTGCGCTCTTGAAAGCGTATAATCTTGATAATCTACAACCTACAGTTTGGACAGAGGTTGATCATTCTACTTCGGGTGGTGCTCAGAGAGATTTGATCAACGATGAGCCTGATCCTCTCGGTTTGCGTGGTGTCTTACCTCTCAATCGCATGGTAGATAAGGAAACAATCGCTCAGGTTCATCCTTCCAGCAAAACTTTTGATCCTAAAACATTCTTATCAACCGTTCATCCTGATGCAACATTTGCAGATCTCAATTCCGGTAACGCATTCCTCAAACATTCAATCGAACAAAGATCAGAAGCATTACGAATCTTGGTGGAAAGCAACTTTGATAAATTCGTAGCAGTGAAAGCAACAACAGATGGTGTTTATCGAGAAATGCGAGAGAGCAAAGAAGGACCTTTGCATGAGGAGAACGAATACGGCATTGGCCGCTTAAAGGGCATCTTGGGAAACGCAAGTGCAAAAGCAGATCAAGTCTTCATGCCCGTGTTGGAGAATAATTTGAAAGCCGTAAAGCTAAGAAGCACACTGAGCGTCTTTGAACGATCTCGATTCTTCTTCAATTTACCCGGTAGTCTAGGTGAAGCAATCGAGGCAGGAAAATACGATCAAGCATTACGAGACTATAAACGTGGAAAGTACTTGATGGAAAGTAGACCAGGTCAACTGCTCACGCTCACTACAAGCAATTCAGCAAATCTTGCCGGATTGAGTGACGTCAATTCCAATCCCGCCAATGCTAAGCAGCATGCTCAACAACAACGTGTGTTTGCCAAAGTGTGGGATGCCGTGGAAGCTACAATGCAAGATATGCGTGATCGATTATTGAAACAATTGCAAGAGCCTCGAAGACCTGTAGAAGAGCAAGAAAAGACAATAGAAATCTTGCAGGAATTAGACATAGGACAAGATCCAGTCGCTGTTTTCTTGGAATCACAGCATATGCATATCCGAAATCTAATGAGAAAATCGTTCGATACTGGAATAGCCAAAGTAGAAGCCGCTTCTTCGATCGAAGGCCTTGTCAATCATGGCGAGAATGAGCGTGCTAAAGATCTGCAAGCATGCGTTCGGCAATTATCGCAACCTGAACAATCATTTGATCGTATGATTGGTGTACAAGGATGGAAGGCTATTCTTGATTTGGTCCGGTTGGTGTGTGAAACAATGTCACAAACATTACCGAGCTTTTGGCGTGTAATAGCTGATGGCAAACTCAAAACTCGATCATCTGCCATTCAGGCACAAGCACGGGCATGGGCGACTGAAAATGTGGAAGCATTCGTTGCGACATTGGTACAATTCTTTCATCTTACCGATGTCAGTATTCTTGCCCGACAAGACCTTTCTACTTTGCCTGCTTGGGTACCCAAATCTTGCAGTATGACTGCCGGTTACTTTCTCAACGCTATCCTCTCCGAATTGAATGAAGCTGTCAACGATCTCAAAGCTCTCAAAATTGGAACAACAGCAGACACATTACAGAATTTATTGGTCAATTCAAGCTTTTGCTTCGTGGAGGTTCTATGCCAACTATGGCAAGAAGATGCAAAGATCTTCCATCGCTTAGAAGATTGGACTCTGAATCCTGAAGAGGAGGCTACTACGATATTTTTGGGCGAGGTTGCTGCATTCCATACGAACAATGCCCGAACAGCTTATCAATTGGCAAGCACGAGCGGTAAAGATAATGCTGCAGCAAGTGCAAATAGCACCACTAAGGCTGTTTCGAGCTCTACTTCGTCCTCTACAAGTATAACAATACCGACTGAGTTCACTTTGCGTATTAAAGCGACGTTTGTGGATGCAATCTATGTCTTCTTGGATGGTTTGGTACACCTTGCCTTCTCTGAATACAATCCTTTGGATACAACTACATCGGTTTCGCAAAAGCTGCTTGTCGATCCGTCTACAAAGCAAAGGAGCGTGATCGATGTAAAAGAATTGGATACTCGAATCTTGCTTGCAGTTACTAATCTATCTCACTTCACACGTGTGATCGTGCCTGGGATGGCAAAGCAATTCCATGAAGCCTTTCGAGCCAGGATGGGAGAGGATCTACGCACGATTGATGAGGTTGCCGTGGAATTGGACAAGATATTATTCAGCAATTTCATCGAAAGGAAGAGCAAGATCGTCAATGACATTTTCCAGAAAGGCATTTTGGAAAGTGGAATCGAATGGAACAAGTTACCAAAACCTGCTGAAGTGCATGCATACATCTATGAAGCTTTATTGGCACTCGTTCAAATTCATGCTCAAGTAAGAGCTGTTGCCAAACCGCTTGTTGCAAGAACGATTCGAACTCTATTAGAGCAATTGGCATCCATTGTCTTGGAATCATTTGGCAATATTGATCGATTTGGAATGGGAGGAATGTTACAGGCCACTCTAGAGATCGAATTCGTTCATCAAACGTTAGCCGTTTACGTTACACCCAACTCGGAAAAGATTTTGAAGCAAATTTATGAAACTATCAGTCAAAAATACGTTCGTCAATCTGGCGCGAAAGGGGAAGAGGAAAATGCTTCTTTGCAAACTGAGCTGGAGAGTGTGAAGCGAATCTTGGTGGCCAGTAGAAAAGCAACAGCTTTGGAATTCTTGTGTTTCAGAAAACCAAGAGAAACGGCAACTCCATCAACCGCTCCAGCCGGTCAAAGTCAAGGTGGTGTTGAACGTGAGAAGACATTAAACGTCAATCCTGGCCGGAAAAGATGAGAACTTATGACGAATGAACTGACACGGAAAATGTTTCACACATATGTATTATACACAAATGACATACAATTATCATCATCCTTTATCTAGTCCAAAATTGTACGGGGATATAGATGCTCATCCAGAGGGTAAATAAGGTTGCTCAGCGCGAAGCCACCTTTGTCTATGCGAATCGCACACTCTCTCCGCATCCGCAAGCTTCGACGACGTTGGGATTATTAAATACGAATTTGGCCGAGAGGCGATCTTCTTGCCAATCCATCTCTGATCCAATGATACTGAATAAAGCTTTGCTATCGATCAAAACTTCAACGCCATCTTGTTTCACTCGCTCATCGAATTTGCCTGCTTGATCTGGAGTGACGTATTCCAAATGATAACTCATTCCAGCACAACCTTTATTACGTACCCCAATCCGTAATAACTTTGGTCCGCCACTTGCATCGAGTAAAGATCGAACACGTTCAAGCGCTGTTGGCGTGAGAGTCAAAGCTGCTTTTTGAGCTCGAAACTTTCCACTTCCTTTACGTCCTATAGATGGTTTGTTGACGATTTCAGGAGGGATTGCTTTACTGAATTCCAAATGAGAAGCATTTGATTCTTCTGGCTTCTTTTGCGTGCGTGGCGCTGCAGGTGAAGAAGGTGATAATGTCTGACATGCTTCTTCCGATGTGGCGAGAGAATCTTTTGATTCTTCTTTCAACCGTCCTGTTGGCGTGATTGGATTTGGAGGTGAATCGAGAGGTGTGCTGATTGCAGGTTCAGGTGGCGAAGTAGAAGTAGGCTTTGTTCTTCGCGATGAAGTGGAGAATTGTCTTATAGAATTGACATTTCTCTCATCATTGTGGCTTTCGATTGCTATTCTACTTGAACTTGCTTGTGTTGAAGCCATCATTTGTCTTGGTGTATTCATTCTCCAACAAGAACCATAACTTGTGGAGGCGATACCTGAAGCTTTTGATATCTGCCTTCCCATGGTGGCCAAAGCCGATTGTCTGGCCGTTGTACTAGCACAAAACATCTTAGAATACTCTATTGCAAAGCGTAACAATCCAGTGTTTGCTTTTGTTCTTGTATGCGATGATGGTTGAAAGGATGAATGTTTGCATCTTTTGTTGAACGGGGTTTGTGAATGGCGGGTGTGATTCACTGCGGGCGAGAGAGAGAGAGAATTTGGGGGGCGTGAAATGAGTCGCGCTTCGGCTTTAACAGGTGCAATAGACAAAAGCTGATTGGGCATTCTGCTTAACAGTCAATATTCGGAACTCGGCTTTTGTCGCGTGCACTCTTACAGGGGAAAGGAATCTTTTTGCTTTTGGCAGCTTACTGATTTCTCGTCATCATCATCATCATCGTAACACCATCTCATCAATCGTCTCACAATGCCACTCAGACCAAATGCCCGTGTTCTGTAAGTATGTTGATGACATCACAAAGAAGCTAAATCCTGACAAAGACCTTTTTCTTACTTTTTAGACGGGATATGACCAAAAGGCAATCTGTAACATCACATGAACTATTGAGAAGAGCATTCAAATATGTCGCACGCAATACAACTTTACCATTTCGAGTACGTCATCAAGCACAATTACAATTAAACCAATTCCCAACAAGTAGCAGACCGGTTGAAGTTAAAGAACGATGCATCGAAACAGGAAGAGGGAGAGGTATTCTGACTGAATTCGGTCTTTGCAGAGTAAGTATACCATTGCAGGATCTCTAGTTATCCAGTGAGAGACCTCTAATCTGACTCATTTCTTTCTTCAGTATCAATTCAGACTAAAAGCCAGAGCAGGACAATTGATCGGAGTGCGCAAATCGTCGTGGTAATATGTATTCGAATGATGAATGAATGAATGTACGATTATCCAATACTTTAGGTGAACATCCTCATCGGAATCCACGACAGCGACATCAGAATCTCACTCGACGTCGACTTTGCTTTTCTTAAACATGTTCTATGGTGAGTGGTAGTAGGGAACACCTGATCCTTGAAAAATCATTCTTGCTGGGTGAGAAGAATGAACAACGCAGCCTCAATCGGTTCTTATTCATGTGTGGATCTGGTCAACTAAACACAAGCCATTGTGATCAATCCATTTGGGTCTATGCTCTTACACGGAAGTTCGTGATGCAGAGATGGACATATCCCTGTGGATCGACAACGAGCAGATGGTCCATAGGTTGCGGCTGCATTTAGCATTCCATGTTATTCCGAGACATCTCACTCTGATCAAGGCGTTATCGCATGACTTTCATGGAATCATGGGTTGTGATATTCTCAGTCGGTGTATGAAACTCAGTCATTTTAGTGACTTTCTTCTTGCATAAAGTCTCGCTAATATGGAGTATACGTAGGCATGCGTGCATAGCATTCATCCATTGTCAGCCAACTTGATTACTTATCCTTTTGGATGACCATGATGAGAAAAGACTTGAATTTGAATAGCCCATTCAAAAAAAGCATGTCACATCATACCTGCTGCTCCCGTTGCACATGCATCGATGGGTCATTTGACTGGCCATGTCAATAACGATAGATGCATACACAAAACTTTCACCATCCAAAGGTTTAATACCTTCACTCATACCTGCAGAGCAGAGCGGTACTGCAGAGGTCTCAACGCACGGACAAGAGAGCAGAGTGCAGCAAACTTATCAAAGCTGTAAAGAAAGAACTTACCGAGAAGCCGGAAAAGCGGGATATGTCAGATCCATCGGATGGTTAGTAAGACTCATGAATAGTAGCTGCAGATGATTGGTCAAAAAGTATTCGTTTGAAAGCCAGCAAAGCGGGATATCTCAAAACCATCGGATGGTTAGCAGAAAGAACTGAGGATTACGGCTGCAGATTGTGCAGATAAATCCAAGCTATCAAGCAAGCCATTGTGCAAACGTCAAAGAAGCGTGATATCTCATAAGGCTGCCAAGCATCAATTGCCGGGAAGCCGAAAGAACGGGATATCTTAATTCCATCGGATGGTTCAACGAAAGCCTAGAACTGTGAATCATGCTAGCAATTGGATGGTCTTTTTGTTCATGTAACATGCATGTGGATTATGGTAAGTTAACCTGTCTGTCAGATTCGATTTTGACATCCTTAACAGTCTAGGGAAAATCATCTGAATTCTGAAAACTGTGAAGAGAGGTCTGTCTTTTGTATAAATACTCGAATTCCCTTTTCATATTCATCCCAGAACCACCACCCACTTCCACACGCTCTCCCTTCGCGAAAAGGCGCCCATCTGACTCCGTTCTGAGCAT
>NW_020289943.1:2318263-2318791 GCF_003144205.1 Meira miltonrushii | reverse complement strand
CATTCAAGATCCACCTGTCATTCAAGATCCACCTGTCATTCAAGATCCACCTGTCATTCAAGATCCACCTGTCATTCAAGATCCACTTGTCATTCAGTCAGCATCACAAATTCCTCAAAAGACAATGACTATGGCACTCAAATACAAGCAAACATGGCATCACTTCACTTCACAAAAAAAAGCCTCACAAGTGCAAACGCCAGCATGCAACCTAGCTAGCCAAGGTCTTCCGTTGATGCTCGCCATCTCATATGTGTCCTCGCTCAACTGGTATCATCCGCTTCTCGTTTATGGATTCATCCTCTTCTTATTCGAGATCTACCTATCGTACAATCAACATCACACACTTCTGCTACAAACGACTGAATAGGGCCCAAATCAACCAAATGTTTCCCCGGACAATTCGAGAGAGTCTTCGAAAGATCAAGGAGAGCAGTCGAATACATCGCTCTTCCCTTTGCTGATGCATGCAAGATCAAAATTTATAACGTATCATCCGAACAAGTGAAACATCAGCCGGAATGGTGC
>NW_020289943.1:2268829-2312678 GCF_003144205.1 Meira miltonrushii | reverse complement strand
AGGAAGAGGATGATGACGGTGGAATGAGGAGAAGATGATGATAGCGGAGTAAGAAGAGACTGTTGGTAGCCTCTTCTCATCCGCATTCAAAAGCCGACCAGATAAAACCTTTTGAGATTCATGAAAGATCATCTCGTACGTCGCTCAAGATCGGATCATGACATAGCATTCAAACAAGTGGCACAACATAAGAAATGGCACACTTGACATCAACATTTGTCTTTTCTCTGCCCTCCTCTCCATGCTTTCACTTCACACTCTTTGGCTTTACATCCGTTCAACATTACCAAAGAAGTACGTCATCGTTGCTTGTTTTGAAGTGAGGTTGATCAAGCCGGTCAAAGCTTCTTCATTCATGATGTCTCTACACTCGCATTCATCGGGCTCTTACAAGCAAATATTAGCAGACTCTAGAGAAGAAGAGGAACCTCTCTTATCCATTGAAAACTCTGCAGCAACGTCCCGCTTTGCAGGTTGTGATGATGAGTTGCAGCTTTGTATGGTGAAATAGTTCCGCCGAGAACTGATTTGAGAGTCTGTATAGTTGTTGTGCCCGCAAGTATTGCCATTAGCATGCTCATATCCATCACTTTTACACTCCCGCGTGAGTCCAATGATGAAGGAAAGAGTCAAGCGCACCATTCAGAATATTGGAAGATGTATAGATGTATATTTTGAGAGGCTACTCTACAAGATCAAATGCGAGTTCCCTTATAGAAGGATGCGTACATGTTTACGTTATCGATCGGTTTACCAGTTTCACGAATATGAACGGCTTCCACACGGAAACCCATCTTTTCAAATCTTGCATTGTACCATGGCTTTTTGGCCGCACTTCTCCAAAATACTGCTCCTCCTTTAGCGATCACTCTGCTCAATTCAACAATTTCACGATCTAAATCGCTCACCGATTTATCTTGATCACGTCTTGCTTGTTCAATCGTTGGAGCAGGTTGTGAATCCGGAACGGGATCATACCAATCCATATGGTCCATAGTGATTGCATGTGTCAAACTTCCATCTTGGAAGCCACGTAAAACGTTTACGATTGAATCCGTATGCAATCTAAAGGTGTCCAGTAATGCAGATGCATCTTTTTGCAACTTTTTGTAAGCTTGCTTTTTAAGGTATAATGGACAACTTTCTTTCGAATATTTGTGTTGAAGGCATAATTTGTAGTGATAATTATTATCACGTACCAAGTTACGGCTTGCGATTGTGTCCAAGGTGTCAACTGCAAATTGTTCAACGGTTACACCTTCGTTACGGAAGCAATTGTATTGATTCATGGGAACACCCAATGCGTTCCACAAGAAAGCCGGATTACTCAAGAAGAAACGAATCATTTGCTTGTTAATCATTGCTTTTCGCAAATGTTTATTCCAGATAGCTTGTTGCTCTTCGACAGTCTTTGCTGCACAAAAAGCATCAACGTGCTTTTGAACTCCTGCCAAAGCGAAAGCGACTTTGGCCAAACGCAAAGCATGACCGGAATATCCACGGAAGTAAAAGGCCTTGTCAAAGTAAGAATTGTTCAATCTCCAGAATTGATAGGCATGCGAGGAGAGATAAGGTGAGATACGACTGTCGAGCCATTCACGGAATTTTTCATTCTTGCCTTCTCCGAACAAAGTCCAAAACTCTTCATATTCCAACGAAGCGATGCAGGCCAACTTCAATTCCAGCAAGTGACCTTGACAAGCATTCATGTCAACACAATGGATACGTTTGGGCTCAGCGTCTACAGCATAATGCAGAGCATTATCTCCCGCAGAAGTGATACACAAGATGGAAGAGTCTTTGTTGAGTCCCAAATGTTGCATGTCCACGTGAGGATCTTCCCAAGTGAAACCGTAAATGAATGAACGGAAACTGGCGAAATCAGGATCGATGTATGGCAAGCGCCATTGACGACGTTGATAATGGAATGAGCTCAATGGAACATGAGGTCCAAGGTCGATACGGAAAGCAGATGAAGTCGAACTGACGGAACCATGCTCTGATTCACGACGGTGAACAAGTCTGTTACCTTGGTGTCCAGTGATATCAAAAGCGGAAGTGGAAATTGCCGAGTCTAAGCCACCTTTTTCAGCAATTTGTGCCGCCTGTGTTGCTTGCAAAATGTGCGAGAAAGATAATTCAGGGAAAGAAGGAGGAACGATGACACGGTTACCTGCTTCCACTTCGAATGCTTGAATGGCATTTGTGGTATCACGTTGTCTTGAACATCCCAACCAAATATAATAAGGAATACGAACGATGAATGGTACGATAAAGTCATTGCGACCGTTAAAGCATTTGATCGTTCCAAAACGGTATTCCAAGTAGTCACGTCTTGCTGGGTGCAATTCAACATGGTCAAATTCGAACCAGTGACTCCAGAAGAATCGGCTTAACCAACCACAATGACGACGAGAATCACCACCGATCAAAGCAGTCTTATCGCCTGAAAACGGAGTCTTTCCCGAAACATAAAAGTCAACCACGCCAAATACACCGGTCTCAGGGTCAAGGAAATCATTGACACGATCCAAAACGGCATAAAAAGGAGGGATCATGGAGATACTATAACTGCATGTGAACAAATCAACTTTGCGACCTTCTTGCAAATCGGGTAAATGGAATTCTTTTGCATCTTGACAAAGAACACGAACGTTCTTCCATCCACGAGCATTGAAACGTTGACGAGCAACCTGCAATAAAGGTTCGCATAAATCAATCAAGTAAACTTGATCAAGTTGTTCGATTGGAAAGTATTCCGACATTTGTTCAATGTTCCAGCCCGTCCCGCCGCCAATGTCTACCCACACCAAAGGTTTGCCTGGATTGGATTTTTGCATTTCACGTAATTGAGCAGCAACCAATTTCAACATGGTTCGACGTCCACGCAAAAGACTGTTTCTTGTAGCATCATATACTGCAAAGGAGGCGAGAAGGATTCGTTAGAGGATTTGACATGGTGAATATCTCATATTCTATATACTCACCTGTTGCTTGATTTTGGTAAAAGGCATCTAGACGTTCACTTTGTTTGGAATGTTGACCGATTGGTTGTAAAAAGCAAGTGTATGCGAACACGAGAATGGTTCGAACAGGTTTAACAAATCGAGCCAAACAGGCGATTGCCAAGATGCTTAATAGGAAGTACAATCCAAATCGGATTGGCAATGAAGCTGAGCGAGCATAGCTTGGCAAAGCATCAAAGTTGGAAGCCAAATCAGCCAATGTCTTTTGTACATTAGACATGATGGTGAAGTGACTCAAATCTTTTATCTTTTTCTTGGAGGGGAAATGAGAAGATGAAGGAAGAAGATGAAGAAGATTTGGTGATGAGATGAAAAAGATGACAATTGTCTGTTGATGGGAAGAAGAAGAAAAGGGGACAGATAGGATTTGCACTTGACATCATTTGTACCCGCCGCCGCTTGAGCCTGGTTGGGGTCATAGCATGAATGTTGAATGCTTTAATGCATCATTCTTCTTGCGCACGGTCCAAAAAGATGAACTAAAAATGTTTATTTGTCACACGCACACGATTCAAACGTATGAAAGGAGAAGGAGGAGGTCCAAGCCATACTTCCTATTCACTTTTAAGCGGTGTCGATTGCTATTATAAAAGGTAAGGGGGGAAGAATACGGGGAGAGGAGCGAACGTGGAATTGAATGAAAGGCAACGTGCTTAAATTAGTATAAGAAATTAAGCTATTCTAATTGAATATATGCATGCAAGCGTGGCTTAAATTGAATTTTAAAGGCTAAGCAGCCGGGCGGTGCATGGGCCATGCTAAGTGAAATTAGACACGCGACTTGTCCATCCGAGAATATGATCACGAGGGAGAGGGAGAAGATGATGGACGAGCAAAAGGCTGATTCTATTCTAGAAGTGTCAAAGATCGTTGTAAATATGGAGATAGAAGATCAAAATGATGGAATTCGATCCTATTCTTGTATTCTGAAATCAGTCTTAGCTGCTCAATCTCATTCAATCGAGTGGGACAGCATGCATTCATTCGTCATCATCATCATCATGACGTAAAGAGGGTAACGAAAAAGTGACATAAAAAAAAGCCCCACCCCGCCGAAGCGGAGCAGGGCAGGGCCAAACATTGGAAGGCGGTATATAGCGGAGCCATATACCGGGAGCAGTCTCGTACTGAAAAATGGACAAATGGTCGCCGTGCAATGGTACGAGTCCACTCTCGACATCGACATGCTTGAGCGACGATGCCACCTCAAGGTCTGATAGAAAGAGAGAGAATAGCAAAAAGAAGAGTTGTCAGTCAAAAGATGATCATCAATCAAATGGTTGGTATTTTGGATACGTACAAGTATGAAGGAAAGAAGTTGGATCTAATGGACGCGTGTTATTTATACCCTACGCAAATACAAGCAAAGAGTTTAAGAAAAGGCGCAGCGCATTGATCTGCTTACACGTGATTGTGCATAGACCGGAGAGAACAACACTGAACAACCATCATATTCATCATTGCCATTCATGCCTTTGGTGACTGGCTATGATTCAGACTCAGATGATGACGCTGGACCTTTGAATGCTGAAGCCTCAAATGCTCCACTGAACGGAAGCGTTACTAAGAGTGAGCCAAAAATTGAAAATGTCCAAAATGAGGCGAGAAAGGATACTTCTGGTTTGAATACCAACAAGAGAAAAGCAGAAAGACTTCAGATTCGAATCGAATCAGTTGCAGGTCAAGATGATAAATCCAAAAAATTCAAATTGAAAGCAGCTGAAAAGAAGCCTGGAGGCCATTCTTTGTTAAATATGTTGCCTCCACCAAAGCATCAAAAGCCCATCTTGCCAGCTAAAAAGAAAGATGAAATCGAAGAAGATAATATCAACAATCTTGGCTTACAGTCTTCTTCCGCTTCATCTGGTGCTCTCACGTTGGTTGACCCAGACCTAGACAAGAATAAAGCAAAGGGTAACAATGATTTCCGCGCAATGCTTGGTTTGAAAGACTCTACCAATGCAAAGACAGGACCGAAAATCAGGCAAGAAGCAACTTCTGTAGCGCAGGATGAAGAGCTCAACAAATCTCGCTCATCATCGTCTAAAGATCTCACATCGACAATCGCTCATGAAACAAGCATCCCGCCACCCACTCAATCGTTTCAACGATCAGCTTTCACCATTTCAGCAGCACCTACAATTGAAGAGGAACAGAGAATAGAACCTGATGCTATTCAAGAACAAGCGATCGATTCAACAGATCCTTATGCTGGTTGGCAACAAGGTCCGGACGGTAGCTGGTTCCCAGTCACGCCTGAAGCACATGCGCAATATCAACAATTCCTCTCCGAACAATCTCATCGAAATGACGCCGAAAAAGATTCTTTGCAAGCTGGTCAAGCAAATACCTCTCATAAACCATCAATCGATTCGAATATCGATCGAAAGTATGCATTGGCTGCTGCTAGCGTGGCAGGTCCAGGTCAATCTACTATTCACATTCCCGATGAGAAAGAAGGTGAAAAGAAGAATGAAAAGTCTCTCAATCTGCGTGCTAAACGGAAAGGTCAATTATCCAGTCTAATCGCTCAAGCTGAAGAGAAAAAGGATGAATTGGAGGAAAAGTGGGCCAAGGGGCGATCAGCTCGTAATGAAGCAAAATCTCGGTATGGGTTCTAAGCCAGAAAAAGGCGAGAATGACGCATGTATGTATAGTATAACAATTGTATTTCTAGGCTTCTGATCCGCGTGCTACCACCAAAAGCTCGTCCGTGAGGAAAGTGTACGGTGATACTATCAGAGATTATCATGCTGCAAACGGCGCTAGACGGGCCTGTGACTTGTCACTTTGAGTACGTAAGTCATATTCTCCATTCTGGGTGATGTAACGAACCCATGGCAATGCTTGATAACCAGACTTTTCGACAATTTTGAGGTATCGCACTTGAATGCCCGAAACGGTGAAATAGGGAATTTCAAATTTGACGTTGATGGGTGCCCGACGATCCAAGATTTCATCATTCTTTACACTTGGCAAGCCAAAATGAGCTCTCATTAGAAACTCTCTTCCTCCTCCTAATTGTTTGATCTTCCAAACCATTGCTGACTTCTCTGGAGCATAATGAACCGAACCGACAGCTGCACGGAATTTTGGCGAATCAGCATCATCGGGAACAGGAACGTGGATTTCTACATTATTTGCCGTTGAGCGTCGTTTGAATTGCGCTTTGACTTTGACCAAAAATTCGATCCGACTGCCTTCATGTCTCTCAATAACAGCTTCCGCCCAGACCAAAGGTTTCACTTGCGTGCTCAATCTGTAGCTCATCAATTCAAACTCTCCGTCTGGCGGAATAAAGCTGATCGTTCGATCATTTTCGAATCTTGAAAGTCGAACACATTGATGAAACTTCACATCTTCCATCTCGATCGCTTTCCCTCTTGACGCTCTTCCCGTACTTTCAAACATTACTTTGTCATTCAAACCTAGACGTAATTCTGGCATTCCGGATAGATAACACTTCATCTTTACCGCGCCCAAGATTTCACTTCGTACCACGTTCCCGTTTGCATTGACGAGCATGTTGACCGATTCAACAACATCAAGAAAGACTTCATTTTTACGATAACGTATTCCTTCGCTACGCCAAGAGACGGCATTTGTCACTGCCATTGGCGGTCGTGCTTGTACCTCCAATTTGTGTGATTCTTGTGTGATGTATTCTTGTAGAATTTTACTCTCTGTCGTTTGTGGATAGCCAAAGTCCATCATTTCGTCCAATAATTCATAAATGATGACAAAGTTGTCACGAATACTCTCTTCTTCTAGCTCTTTGAAATATTCCTCCAAGACAGAAGCCAGCTTGTGTAGGAAGAGTAAGATCTCAGATGCGTTTGAATTACGTCTTGATAGAGCGAGGACTGTGGAAAGAGAAAAACAAATCAGCTGGATGCGTTAGGATGTCACTGACTCAATCCTATCTGTACTTACGATAGAGGTTATTATGTCGAATAAACATGTAATTTATGCCTTCGCTGGTAAAACAAGGGCTTACAGCACTTCCGCCACTTTCTTCTTCCATGTCAAGCAATAAAGGTAAAAAACGTTCAACTTGTGTAGGTGCAACATCATCTCTGTACGACCTTTGAATGAGCGATTTGCCCTTCACATCGACAATGGCTACCAATGATGCCATTTTTGTGTGCTTGTAATGTCCTTTAGAAGGTCAAGCAATACAAATTGATTCGATGGCGGTAATGATGGTTGTGGTGGTTAGTATGAAGCGGCTTTCGGCATACGCACGCATTAATAGTGACAGTCAGTCTACTTCTCTCGCATTGACAATAATTGTATTCGCTAGCTCAGGGCCAAAATGCACATGCAAGCAGGCCTTAAGCGCACACGCGAAGTTCTTCCTAAAATTTTCATTTTTTATTTGGAAGGACTTAGATGATAAATGCGTCTTGACGGAAACCCATCATCATCTTCAGCATGTCTACATTTGGTAGTCATTTCCGTGTAACCACTTATGGTGAATCACATTGTGCTTCGGTAGGATGTATCGTCGATGGAGTTCCTCCAGGAATGGCATTGTCCGAATCGGATGTACAATTACAACTTTCACGTAGACGGCCAGGTCAATCCAACCTAACGACGCCAAGAAACGAAAAGGATGCGGTTCACATTCAAGCTGGTGTAGAAAGAGGAATCACTTTAGGATCCCCTTTAGCAATGTTGGTCAAAAACGAAGATCAAAGACCAAACGATTACACCGATGAAACTTTGGATTTGTATCCCCGTCCTTCGCATGCAGATTATACCTATATCGAAAAGTATGGACTTAAAAGTAGTTCAGGAGGCGGTCGAAGTTCCGCTCGCGAAACGATTGGAAGAGTTGCAGCAGGTGCTGTAGCGGAAAAATACTTGAAAGAAGCTTTTGGTGTGGAAATCGTTGCATTTGTTTCATCAGTTGGTAAGGTGCACATCCCTCGCTTCCCTGGAGAACATTTGGCGCCTTCCAAATCAATCGATAATGCTTCTTCTCAAACGGCAATTGACAATACCATACAAACTAACGGAATGACGGATGAAGAAAGTGAAGAACCTCTAAGCGCAGAATTCCGATCACTGCTCTCTTCGATAACCAGATCTGAAGTGGATAAGACTGATATCAGATGTCCACATCCCGAGGCTGCGGATCGTATGCGACAGAGAATTCTTTTGGCAAAATCAAGAAACGATTCGATCGGAGGAACGGTCACATGTGTCATTCGTCGTGTGCCAGTTGGTTTAGGAGAACCTTGCTTTGATAAATTGGAGGCAAAATTGGCACATGCAATGCTCAGTATTCCGGCTACGAAAGCTTTTGAAATCGGATCAGGCTTCAGAGGAACAGAAGTGGCAGGTTCGAAACATAATGATCTATTCATCAAAAAAGAAGATGGTTCCCTTGGCACTGTAACGAATTGGAGCGGAGGCATCCAAGGAGGAATTAGCAACGGAGAAGATATCTATTTCCGAATCGGATTCAAGTCTCCTGCTACCATCTCTCAAGATCAACAAACCGTCAGTTATGAAGGCAAACAAGGTACTTTGGCCACACGTGGAAGACATGACCCTTGCGTTGTTCCTCGAGCTGTTCCAATTGTAGAATCAATGGCAGCTTTGGCGATTATGGATGCATTGATGGCCCAAGATGCAAGAACAATGGCTGCCGGTCGCTTATCGAGCGAGCCTGTTTTAGCATTGCCTAATAGTATGCGCTTGACGAAGAAGCTCAAAGTGAATCAGACAACAACATCATCATGAAAGGTAATCCTTAATTAGTACATGTCATCTAGAATACATTCATTCATTCATTCGTCATTTTGCCAATCGGAGTGATTTGCCGTCCTTCCCGCCGATCGACTCAAAGGCCTTGATATTCCCGCACCAACTTGAGCATTCTCTCCATCGCTTCTTGCCGTTCCATTACCGGTCGCAGAACCTTGATTCTTATTCTTTGACGGTCCTACTGCTTCATGTCCTTCTTCCCATTCGCCAACTTCTTCCTCATCTACTCCATCCAATTCGAAAGATTGACCTCGAATAGCTTGATAATTGCCATTTGTTTGTGTAAAGTTACTTGGCTTTGATAAAGGCAAAGTACGATATGTGCCATGACGAAGGTGCATTGCATAGGAATACAAAATCATAGCAAAATAGATTTTGATCATCCATCCAAAGATCAACACAAAAGCGCTAAAGCCTCTTTCACCTTTCCAGACCCTTTGAGCAGCATCTATGCGTGCTTGTCCAGTCAAAGGTGTATGATGAATAGGTTTGCTCGTTTCATATTGACTTTCAATGCTCTCGATCAAACCCATCAATCCTTCTTGATATTCGTTTAATGGGGGTTTTTGCCCATCATGAGGATTGAAAAGGAACCAAGCTAAGCCAAAATATAAAGTCCAAGCTGTACTGAGCATATGATCGGCCAAGAACAAATGGGAGTAGCGCATCACCTTTGATGAATCTTCATCCGATATACCTTGAATAGCCCAAAGGAAGAGGAATAATGTGATTAAACTGTACAAATATAGTGATACTTGTGAAAACGTTCCACCTTGAAAGATAGCAATCACTCCGTATATTCCTGCAATCTTGTTAAAGAGAGCAAATAAAGTGATCACAGTTGCTCCTACCCGCAAATCTAGAACGCCCAAAAAGGAAGTCAATTGATTATGAAAAGTAGGAAAGCGAAAACGTACTCGTGACATGGTGTCTTGATGCCGATACTTCAAGCACAGTTGCACTTGAAGTCTTAAGCCTTGATCAAGTCAAACGACTGACTTACTTCTTGATGTCGAGTGTATGTCAAACTTGGGAATGATTTGGTAAAGAGTAAGGAAGAAGGAGTAACATAAAAGTATCTTTTATTCAAACACACACACGTGTTGGACCTTTACGCCTTTTAAAATGCTGCACTTTTAAGCCCAAGCCACGGGGCCGCACACGCCTATGAGAGGGTCTGAGCGTGATGAGGTACTTTGAACAACCTTCTACCATCTAATCTTGATCAATATGCTTGGCTGTTAGCCAGCTTTGTACAAGATTTGATGGCAAACGACAATGGTTCATATCAGATCTGTTGGAGCTTCAACAAATGAATCACCACAAATAGGTAACTTATCACCAAACGCATTCAATCCTGCAGCGCCAGGTTTTGTCTCTTCTACCAATCTAGTTGCCGATCATCTCAAATCACCTGATGATCTTGCAAAGATACCAGCTTTACGAAAGAAACTTCTTAAAGAACAAAGCTCTCTCTCGGCAAAATTGAAAAGCGGGGCAAAAGAACAATTAGAAGCCACGCGAGATGGATTGATCAAATTACAAGCTACACGGAAAGATGTGACTTCCATTCGTGATTCGTTCACCGAGATTGAGGGCATATGCGGTGAAAGTATGGGCACACATGATGGCATGACCTCAACATCGCGCAATACCAATGCATCAAGAAGCTTCCGTGTGATCAGTGAAGTTTCACAAATCCATCGTAATTTTGTCGAAACAGCTTCCATACTGGAAAAGCTAGAAAAGCTTCCTTCTCAGATTGAAACTTTGGCGATACGATTGCATAAAGCGCAAGAGGATCTACTCAATCCATCCAATGATATTCTTGTGCTGCACTTTCACATCTCCAAATTGGAATTGTTCCGCAATGAGACAGTTCAGATCGGTCGCCGATGCTCCTCTGAAGTTCGACAAACACTCAATGAATATTTCTCACCATTGGATGGTCTGATAAAGCGCTTTGAAGCATATCTGATGGAAATTTGCAGTCAAATGATGGAGCTATTGCGTAATGGACATCTGACGATTGTGATTCTGGTCTTAAAGATCATAGAGAAGGAAAGTCGGGAAGATGAAAAAGCAGCAGCTATCAGACTTGCAAAAAAAGCAAATTTGGAAGGAGCGGCTCGATTCCGATCCGTCATTGCTAATGCGCGAGTTATCAAATTGTATCGACCGAAGCTAATGGAGAGACTGGACGAAGCCAATCGAGAGCTCTTTGACGAGTGCTGGTCCCGATTTGGCGCTCCGAAAGATGAAGGCGAACGTGCAGATTATTCTGATTTCCTTGGCCATCTAGACTGGATATACCAGGATCTGGATTTCGTGAAGGAAGAGATGGAAAAAGTCTTTCCGAGTGATTATAACATCTTCCGATTTTACGTTAAATCGTATCACAAGCATCTAGGTGAAATTCTTCGCAATAGAATCTTAGCAACTGATCCCGAAGCGAGTATTTTGTTGGTTCTGTATCAATTCGGTCAAGAGTACAAGAAGACAATGACCAAAGAACTTGATGTTGACTCGAAGTGGCTTGAACCTAGCTTGTTGGGCGGAAAGGAACAGACGATAATCGATGATTATCTCGGCTTAATTACCCGAAAGATTGACGAATGGACTGCCAACTTAATGTCGGATGAAGTGCGCGATTTCGTTGCAAGAGAACGTGCTCCCGACGAAAGCTCTGAAGGATTATACGGACTGCAATATGCTGCGATTTTATTCCAAATGATTAATCAACAAGTGGATGTTGCAGCAGATTCTGGTCAAGCAAGCATTCTTTCCCGAGCCGTTTCGCATGCTTGTCAAGCGATGCGTGCAAGTCAGGCGACTTGGTTGCGTGTATTGGAACAAGAATTCAAGAAGCAAAGAGAAGCTAAAGGACCGGAAGAGGTAACAGAAGGATTGGTAGAATATGTGATCGCTCTGGCAAACGATCAATTAAGGAGTGCAGATTATGGCGAGGCACTCATGACGCGGGTAGAGGGAATGGTCTCAGAAAAGTACAAACCACAGATTCGTGAAGCGATCGACAATGTGATTAACGGATATCTGGACGTCAGCAAGCGTTGTACCCAAGTCTTGGTCGATCTCGTCTTTGCGGATCTGAGACCGGTCTTGAAGGATCTATTTTCTTACCCGCAATGGTATACGGAAGGCATCATGACAACCATTATCGAAACGATTCGGGATTATACTTCTGATTACAGTGAAAGAGTCAATCCGGACTTATTTGATGTGTTGTGCAATGATCTGATGGATCGATTCATGACGTCATACCTAGGCTCTCTCCGGCGAACCAGCAAATTACGGATGCCTTCGGCGGGTGAACGAATGCGATCAGACATTGAGGAATGTCGATCGATGTTTGCTTCTTTCAAATCTACCGAAGATGTTGCTTCGCGCTTTGAAGTCTTGGATATGGTTCTTTCGATGATCACTTCATCATCGACGATGGTATTTTTATCTTATTGGACGTTTGCAAAAGCACATGGCTCACAGTTAGCTTTTCTCGAAGCTTTAATGCGAGCACGGGATGATATAGACAAGAGTGACGTGACCGCAATCATGGAAAGTGCACGAAGAAAAGTCAAGCAAGAGAATTTGAGCGAGATACCTGAAGGAGGGATCACGATTGTTGGACGGGTGGAAGCTGCTCATGCTGGCGAAGCGGGCCTTTTCGGAGGAAGATTGAATCTGCCTGGCGCAACCAAAGCACTCACTGGAGGTGATCCATCTAGCGCTGTGGGATGGACAGCATTGGCAGCCAGTGCACGATTGATGGGTGCCGGATGGCGACAAGCAAACATTCCACCAGTGAGCTCAACTTGAAGTGTTTTGTATGATCGAGAGTTTGCAATGAGATACTTCATGATCTTGCCTGTTGCGGGGAATGAGAGTTTGAAACCAAGGCGATACCACGACAGAATGGACCGGTACAGGTACCATATCAGTAAGGATCTTCGGCAAAGTCATATTGTAAAAAACTGTCAGAGGTAGCACATTAGGAGGGTTCGCTAGAGGTATCATAACGGAAAGGATCGTCAGAGATACCACACCAGAAGGAATCGTCAGAGATATCACATCAGAAATCATCGTCAGAGGTAGCACAGTAGAAAGGAAAGCCAGAGGTATCTTAATAGAGGGTACCGGTACAAACACCGCATCAGAAAGGACCATTAGAGGTAGCACATCAGAAATCTTCGTCAGAGGTAGCACATCAGAAAAGATCATTAGAAGTAGCACATCAGATAGCACCGTCAGAGGTATCGCACCAGGAAGGATCATCAGAGGTATCACGTCAGAAGAAATTATCAGAGATACCACATCAGAATGTATAGTTAGAGTTAGCACATCAGAAAACATCAGGAGAGGTATCATATCAAAAAGGATCAGGAGAGGCATCACGTCAGATAGGAACTCCAGAGATATCACATCAGAAAGGATCGTCAGATGTACCACATCAGAAAGTATCGGGAGAGACATCACATCAGGAAGGATTGTTAGAGATATCACATTAGAAAGAAACTGCAGAGGTATCACATCATGAAGAAAGTGCAGAGATATCACATCAGGAAGAAACTGCAAAGGTATCACATCAGAAAGAAACTGCAGAGATATCACATCAGGGAGAAACTGCAGAGATATCACATCAGGAAGAAACTGCAGAGATATCACATCAGGGAGAAACTGCAGAGATATCACATCAGGAAGAAACTACAGATGTATCACATCAGGAAGGAACGTTAGATGTATCCTGGTAAAACGCCAGAGGTACCGCATCAGAAAGGACGTTAGATCACTGCATCTGATGCTCATGTAAGCGCTCTTAGAAATGTTATTTATGAGACATGTGCTTTACCAGTAACAGGATAAGAATACAATCGCCGATGATAGATTGATCAACGATACTGTCATGTCTAGAATCAGCAGATTTGACATACCTCAAAACATGATTCATATCCTTTTGTTCGGTGAAATCCTCTATGCGTTTGTCGTTTGTCTTGATCGATCCTTGCGTTATTTCGTTGTAATCAAAAGTGTAATGTTCTAATGTGACCGTGATGATGGTGATGATGCCTTATGTACACTCAACAAAAATGTTATTCAAAAACAATTCCCCATCGGCAAAAATCAGATTGACCAATTCCTAAGATCTATGCTAACGCCCGGCGACAGGATGCCCGATTGAATGGTAAGTGCATTAATATTGGCTCCATAAATGGTCATTCAAAATAATATGGTGGAATATTGTCCGCACAATTTCTTCAGAATTCTTGCGGGAGGCACATAGTAGTGACATCGCTAGCGATAATTTAAGTTATTTTAGCTATCATACTTCACCTGCCGCCCAAAAAGCTCGATCAAAGCCACTTTGAGCCAACGACAACTTCTTCATAATTTATTGTCATAATTACAGACGGGCAATGAATATATGCCAAACAGAGTTTTTTTTTCATGCTTCTTGCTCTACCAAGACTTAAGGTGAATGCACGTCGGAGGTTCCTCTCTCTACGCAAATAGGATTCTATATTCAAGTCTTGTATAGAATATCCACGATAATTGTGTCACCATCTATAAATTATTGGACGAAATGATGGACGTGGGCTATGCGACAGAGACGCGATTATCTAATCACACCTACTCTGAACACGTGAGCAAATGAATCTCAGACAATACAGCGGTAAGACTCTATCCTCAGCAAACTTACCTTTCGCAATGCTAATTCACCCAAAGTGAGCCTCTCAATGCTATAGCTATTCCTTCTATTTTATTCGTTTAGATATCACCATGACTCTCATGGCCATAAGTATAATATGTCCACTGCTCTAGAATGGCTGTTGAATGGAATTAGCTCTCATGTGGGGCTCGGCCGAGGTATTGCCAGTCTGATTAAGCGAGTGCGCAGTAAGACACATAAAAAGGTTTGAAGAAGTTGAATACACTGCCGTACAATATGAATACTGTTATTGCCCTAAAATTGTATTCATGCGCACATTTGTATTGCGCATTGACTGCACCCACAAAAGTCAATGTGTAGTGAATAAGGACAAGCTACGTTATTCCAACCAATCCTTCTTCCGTTCCATCAACTCGCTCTCACCAATTTGAACGGTAAAGGTGTGTATCAAACGATAACAAAGGCAATCGAGACAAGATGAAAAGGATCATATTTAACTGACTTCATATCCTTTCTCCTCGTTACCCTTTCAGCCGGCCAAGATGAGAGCTAAGTGGAGAAAGAAGAGAATGCGCAGATTGCGCCGTAAACGTAGAAAGATGCGCCAACGCTCCAAGTGAGCATGATCGTATTCGATTGATCATCTAGTCGATGGGGTTATGGGAAAGGTGGTCCATTCTTGCATTCTTTGTGAGACACATTTAGATGGAAAACAACCTCTTTCGCCTTTGTCCGCCCAATTGTTCTAGCATGATCTTTACTGAATCGATCAAGGTCTATGTGGTCACAAGATCGGTTTTTGTGAAGGTTTGATTGGTGAGTTCCAACTGTTTAGCACCTACTTCATCCATCATTTCCTGACATGTCATTGTTCTCTCTTCTATCAGCTCATTGGATCATTTCTCTGATCGATTATCGCGATGGTTGCCGCCTTTACTCAAGGTCCCCCTGCAAGAAGCTTGTGTACCGATTCGCATATGACCGAAGGTATACTACAAATCAACAATCAATATCAAATCACCAAAAGTCCAAACCGTAAAATGTCACAGATTTTCTAAATTCATCTGACGTTGTGTAAAACAAAGGGAATCTGGTTTCACGAACAATCTTTACAGATTCAGAGTGTTTCTTTCTCTCCCTTTTGTATTCTTATTCTCGTTCTATGTGAATTAATCTTGTGATAACATTATGATGGTGTGTTAAATTGTGTGATCCACTGTAGTCATCCATCCATGGTGTCCGAAAGAGGTCCCAATTCATTCTGTGTGTCCAATAGAAGCACTATTTATACTTTTCAGAAGCACATGCTAGGCATTCATCTGTATTATATGTGTATTTACACCATGAAAGTCTTTGTTTTTGGAAATGGCGTGAGATGGTATAAACAAAATTACGTGGACTTTATTAGCCATACGCACATACTGTTCTCATGCCGAGAGGATCGCTTTGACTTGCACTAAAATGAATGCCTCTTTAAGCTGTGCGTGCGCTGCGAGACCTTGACGCGAAAAACGCGAAAGGAAAGTAGGCATTTGAACAGTGTAGTGACAGTGAAAAAAGGCGTCTTTCTCAAGAGCGTAATTCTTTGTCCGAGCGTGATTTCGTTGACTTTTGATTGTTGTTTGTTTTGGTTTGGGATGTCATTATAGCAATCATCTTCATCAAAAAAAGAGATAATCGTTATCCGTCTTCATAACGACAGCAACAACAATAATCTATCCATCCTCTTTCCCCAAACCGAACTTATTATCAAACATCCGCAAAGATGGTCGACGCTAAATCCAAAGGTGGTAAAGCTGGTGCTTCAAAAGATAACAAGGCAAAAGCCGTTACTCAAAGCAGTCGTGCAGGATTACAATTCCCTGTTGGACGTATTCATCGTTTATTAAAATCAAGAACGCAAAACAACGTTCGTATTGGTGGAAAAGCAGCAGTTTATGCAAGTGCAATTTTGGAATATCTCACTGCTGAAGTTTTGGAATTAGCAGGAAATGCATCCAAAGATTTAAAGGTAAAACGTATTCAACCTCGTCATTTGCAATTGGCAATTCGTGGTGATGAAGAATTGGACAGTTTAATCCGTGCAACTATTGCAGGAGGTGGTGTTTTGCCTCACATTCACAAGACTTTGATCAAATCAAGTGGCAAGAAAAAGTCAGCAGGTGGTGTTGCAGCCGAATAAATAGATAAAAGGCAATAGGCAAAGCGAGATCATACCTCGTCAAGAAGAGCATAACATCGACCAGAAAATCTGCCATATGTTACCCCGCTTCGTTGGTTCGATGCAATAATGACTCTCTGCTTGCTCAAATGATCTTCGTTCGGCTACTTACTGGCTTCTATCTACTCCACCTTCCTTTCCCCCTTTTGTACTGTACTTGACAATATTGCGATTCTTTCAATCTGCTTTCCTTCTCTTGTTTCAAGGGATGGGCTATGAGGTGCGGTTGCCGTCTCCAACGAATCTGAAATGTCTCGCCATCTCGGCTTTTCGGTAGCTTTTGTATCACTCTAAATTCCTTCGATTGTATTCATTCGTTTGTCTGATTGATGGTACATTATACGATGAGGTCTACTGCAAATTCCACTTCTCTCCCGTTATACGTTCGTATGCTTCTCTATACTTTTCTGCTGTTCTCTGTACAACATCGGATGGCAAGCTGACTTTTGTACCTTCATCTGCGGCTTTATCTAAACCTTTTGATTTTAACCAATCACGAACGTATTGTTTATCAAAGCTGCTTTGAGATTCCCCGGCTTTATAAGCATTAGCATCCCAAAATCTTGATGAATCAGGCGTTAGAACTTCATCAACAAGGATCAAAGTTTGTCGATCGGACGAAGAAGGTGGAATCAAGCCAAACTCGAATTTGGTATCAGCAAGAATGATTCCACGAGAACGTGCATGTTGGGATGCTTTGGTGTAAAGTTGAATTGCTGCTTTGCTAATCTCTTCAGCACGTTGAGCACCAACGATATCCTTAACTTTGTCCGGATGAATATTTTCATCATGTGCTCCTTGTTCAGCTTTTGTACTTGGCGTAAAGATTGGACCGTTTGGAATTTCTTGACTTTCAACAATTCCTTCTGCCAATCGAATTCCATGAACGGTACCATGTTGTTTGTATTCTTTCCATCCACTTCCGGTCAAATATCCACGTACGATTGCTTCAACAGGCACAACATCTGCACGTTTGACTAACATCGATCGATTCTCTACTTGATCCTTCACACCGGCAAGCTTTTCCTTTAATTCAGCTGGGAAATCATCGAACGAATCGGCCAAAACATGTGATCCGATCAAATGAGGAGTTAAGAGTTTGAACCAGAATGTAGAAAGAGCGTGTAGAAGTTTGCCTTTACCTGGAATACCCTAGAATAAATGAAAGAATGATTGAATATTAGAGAATGACTGTTTGAGATGGAGCATACATCGTTCTAAGAAATGCACTCACATTTTCCAAAACAATGTCAAAAGCTGAAATGCGATCAGTTGCTACGAACAAGAGAGTACCTTGTCCTGCATCATACACATCTCGCACCTTTCCTTTGGCGATCAAGGGAAGTGGTAGAGAAGTTGTTGTCAATGCAGAAGACATTTTTGCGAAGGAATTTATTGACGGGATCATCGAGAAGAAGAAGTCACACCATTAGCGCGAGAAGTTTAAAATGAAAGCTTTTTCATTTCTGCAGAATATGCATGCATCTTTGGTGTACTTCCCGTACCACTCTCACCTCGGCGTCGTTGATGGCGTCGCGTAAATGTGCTTGTGTTGTTCTTTCAATACCCTTTCACGCGTTACCATCATCCTACAATCCCGTCATCCCAAATGAACAAATCTTCGATATGAACGAGAATCCATACTCGGGTCATAGACTCTTATCAGAGAAGGAACAAGAGGTTTTGGGAGAATATGCACGATTGGCAGGAACGATAAGAAGGGTGAGTTGCAATGATCGAGATGAAAAAGAAAATCGTGTACTGACACACACACATTTATGCATAGATCGTCGATTTGTCCAACTCTCTCTCTTCGAGCGAAAAGCACGAACACCTTTTGCGAGATTTGAGAATATTGGAACGCAAGATGGGATTGGTATTGACACTGTTCAAAGCAAGCGTTTGGTCATTGATTCAGACTCATCAAGACGAATTGGAAGAAGAGCAGCATCAAACAATCGTATAAGATGTGTAATTTTACTAAGGATAATCTCTTCCGGGATGCGTGTACAATATTAGCGATTCATACAGTGTATAGAGTATTATAAGAACATATGAACACGGAAAAACGATTCTTTAATGGATACATGTGGGATGATTACGACATAAAATCGTCATCAACGGTGATCCGAGCATTGGAAGCACTCCGTTGTGCCAAGAACGAATGAATGGCTTGTGCTGCTGGACTCTGTTCTTCACCTTCTGGCACAAATTGTGCATTATGTTCAGTAGACGCAGGTGATCCACGAGAACCAAACGTTTCACTTGTTATATCAGCATCAAGCTTCACACCGCCAACGATATTCTGTTGAGAAGCTGTTTGCGTAGCGGGAATATCCTCCCCATCGCTATCGCTACTCCATCTGTCGGCATCATCAAAATCTCGACTCATTCCTGATGGTCTCAATCGCTTTCTCGATAAAGCATTGCGGCCTCCCCTTCGACCTGCTTTACCCGGTACAACTGTTCCTCCCAAACCTGCAATCACAGAACGTGCCATGGCTTTTCTACGCCATTCAAACACCATTGCCGCTCGAAAAGGGTCTTGATGCTGGAGTGAGGCGTGAAAGTGTGCCCTTGCAAAACAACGAAAGAAAGCACAGTGATCCACTTGCGTGATGAAGCGCATCGAAAGTGTGGCTTGTTGGAAATCGGAAGATTCATCGTGGATCGAATTAGGAATAACAGTTGCTCTAGCAAATGTTAAAGTCAAGATATCTTGACATTGACCGTTGATTGGCATAAGAACAGGTCGTGTTGCTCCATCAGCTCGTTCACTGATCACACTTTCGACAGAATTCAAATTCCAAATATTCATCGCCTCATCGTATCCTTGACGAAGGTATTTGGTCCTATAAACTGTTAGATTTCTTCCACGCAGGCTTATCCAGCGTAATTTCCATAAGCCAAGACCAGCTTTTTGTGCTTTTGATGTTCCACCGCCTCGTTTGAATATATAACACCACGCCTCTGCAAAAGGCTCCAAATAACGATTGTCCAATGCCGGATATGGTACATTTGATTGTCGGTCATACTCACCAATCATGGGTGATTGCGTGGGAGTATTGTTCTCTTCTCTCTCTTTAGCTTGTGAGCGATTATCAAGTTTACCTGAACTTGCGTCATTCGCTTCCCCGAGACGTGGTAGGTGAACCTTTTCATGTGGATCAGAATATTGAATCTCTAACAATTCGAAAGGACGAATACGCAAAGCAGCAAGAGTTCGCCAATCCTCCATTATGTACCCGTTGGAGTAGGAATGCACAGCGTAATATTTTGCTTGAGGATGTCTTGCGTCCTTCCATGATGAGATTTCATCTGTATTGATGCCCGCCAATCTGCGCACGAGAGAATTGGTGTTTTGCTCAAGCTGCGATGTGCTTTCCTCTGTGATTGGAGTTGAAGTTGAGTGCGTAGCCGATCCAGAATACTGCACCAATTCATCAAATGCTTGTTGACCATCAAGAGGTTCATCATTATCGTCATCATCATCGTACCGAGTTCGGTCGGCATACGACGGCGATGATTTGGCAGGACTAGAAGAAAAGGCATGTGAATCACCTAAGCTGCCTTCTGCCAAAGTTGTATCCATCGCTCTCAACTTTATCATTGCTGCTTCTTCTAGCCTCTTCGCCTCTTCATTGCCACTTAGTCCAAAGCCATAATAATCGGCATATGCGTCCAAACCTGCTGCACGAGTTAGATCAAAAGCAGTATCATCCGCGCCATTTTGTTGTTCAGTCCGAATTCGAACCGTTGTTTTGATTGGTGTGCTGCTTGAAGCATTGATGGAATTGCTCAGTGGGTGAGCGAGATCAGAAGACGAACTGAATGCGGTTTGGGTAGAGATGACACGAGCCCTAGTCGTAGGTCCAATCACCTTTGGTCTTTGTGTATGATACAGCTTGTTCTTTGTCCCCCTTTTTGATTCTTTCCCGTCTTTTGCTTCTACATTATTCCCAATGAATCCCATACTTCCTCTTCCTCCAACCCCTGCATCTCCTCCCAAAATAGCACGAGCTTGCGCTGAGGTGGAAACTTGCTTGATTGTGGGAATCTTTCGAATGTTGAGAGATTTCGAAAGCTTCGAAGAGGGAGTGTGGATTGAACTTGGATTAGAAGAAGCTGCCGCTTCAGCTTCCCTTTCTGCACGTCTAATCTCTTTTGCGTTCCTTTTTGGCATTCGTGCAACAAATGCTTTTGGGAACGATTTAACATCTGCTTGCGTTGCGTTTTGTCTTGACATAGCCGCTCTTGCATCTTCATAAAAGAAATGATTTAAACTTGGATCATAAGAAGGAATTTGTAATTTTTCCAGTAAAGCATCCTTTACCGAGCCAATTGTTGATCGTGTGTCTACATGCATCCGAATCCACATATCCTTTGGCACCAATCGAACATGAATTGGTATCAAACGAGGATTTTGATGCTCAGCTGCGATCGAAGGTCCAACGGAAGGAGAAGGTGGCACTTGCATCATCGAAGGGCCCGGCGTCCCGACCGGAATGTATGCTGCTGTATTCATCTTGGATAGTCTTAGCCATTGACGATCATGATGTACTATTCAAAGCTTCTCGATCGTCAATTAACTTTCAATATGGTCGCCATCATTGCTTTTGAGATCTTGCTGAATATGGTCATTAAACAAATTTCCATTTCATCAATCGCGACTCTAATCATCTTTTTTTCTTTTGACTTTTGACTTAAAGCGGGCGCCCGGCGGTCTGCGCGCTAGCGTGGGCATACATGCAATCTACCTTCAGCATGACCATCAACATTCAATCCATGCTTCAATCTATCTTTGGTTGTTGTCTAGGCAGAAGGCAAGGTGAATCATCCACTTCTGCCTTCAATCAGTCGGGAAGTCAGAATGATGAAAGGACTCCTTTGTTAAGGCAAGATCAAATCTCGAAACCAGGTACAGATTCCAAACAAAGCGGTTCAGAAGCACTGATAGCAGGCACATCTGGGAGCAATAAAGGACACAGAGATACAAAAGAAATCGTAAAGCAGAGAAAAGAAATCGATTTATCAAGACTGAAATCCATACGTGAACATGCACAATCTGCATTCTTTAATGTTGATTCATCACAACTTCTCCCTTCTACTGAAGCGATGACGAAGAACAAAACGAAATTGGAAGCAATGTGGAAGAATGAAGATATCGTGAAAGAGTTAGATGATACTGGTGATTCGACCCAAGTCGCCTTTCAGCCACAGTCGAACATTCAATCATCATCGTCAGACGAAAATCGACACGACCAGCGATTCGAAGCAAAGCAGACTATTGACAGAAGGAAAGAGATTACGGAGAAGCTAAAGGGTGCCGTCCAGCAGCCCATGGCAGAAACTTGGGAGGAAAATAGCCTTTCAGAAGCTTCATAGCAACATCACTGTACTTATAACAAAAATATATCCTTCCCTTTATCACACAGAGATAAGAGCGCTTTAGAAACGTGTAAGCTTGAAATATAGTACAATTATTTACATGAAAATCGTTCAGTCGTATGCATCATCTGCTTCCCCTGCCCCACCCTCATCCAGCTGATCATCATCTTCACCGTTGTCAAAGTAATTGTCCGCATAATCATCTTCGACATCATCTTCATATTCATCTTGATAAGCATCTTCTCCAACCTCATCGTCTGAATGTGCTCCATCAGAAATGTCATCAGTGCCGGCAAGTTCTACGCCAGTAACAATCTTTCGCCAATCACTTCTTCTTTTCTTTGCATTGGCAACCGCTTCTTGCCGTTTTTCGTATCTTTTGTTCTCTCCTTCTACGTATGTACGCCATAGCCCATTGGGAAATGCTTGTTTTTGTAGCATATTCAGCAATGTTTCATCTTGTAACGTCAGGCTGTCTAGGTCGGTTGACGAAGGAAGTACCTTTTCGGCTTCTTCTCCATTATTGATTCCGTTCGTCTTTCTGAATTTATCCGAATAACGTGGTAAGTAAGCACTGGATCGTTTCACACCACTTGCTGCACCTGCCGAAGCTGCTGGAACCCCTGCATTCCCTCCAACCACAGAATTGGCAGCGGCATTTGCAGCAGTAGATTGTTGTTTAAATTGAGTATTTTGATCTAATGGTCTAATCCACCAAGGTGTTTGCCTTTGTGCTTCAACGAATGCTAATTGCCTTGCAATTATTCTCGTTTCTCTTTCGTTTGGTTTACGTAGGATCGGTTGTTCTTCCATTGGAGGATATGCATGCCTGTTTGGTTTTGCTTTATCTGCTTCTGCGAAATCGTTCCAAGTTAATGCTCCCATGGGCAATGCGTGTACACCACCACTACTTCCACCACCACCTCTTCCACCCCTTCCACCTCTCCCTCCGCCAAATCCGCCCCTTCCTCTACCTCCGCCTGCACTTGCCATGATTGTACGATTGAGTGATTGAGGAGGAAGAAGAAAGCTGAGGCATGTAGCCTAATCTGCTTTCTCTTTGTTATGGGAAGGTCATCAAGATAAGAATGAGGATCATTCTTATAATGAATAAAATGCAACTGTAGCCAAAATTTAGCCAGCACGTGAGTGGTAGGCATTCATGCATCACTTTCTTTTTTAGCGCGCGACTCTTTAGGATTTCTTCTTGATTGAATAAGACAATAACTTAAGCATATTCAATCATCAACTTTATCGATCATCGACAAAGATACCAATAGAAAAGACGGAGAGTGCTACGTGATCACATTGTCACTGCTCGCTCGATCGAGATGGTGGGATCAGCAACAATGATAAGGTCATCACCCTCTGTTACGGCAAGCGGTTCGCAATTTTCACGTTTATTGGCTTCTTCTCGATTAGCAAGTCATTCGCCCGTTATACCTCAATCGTATACAGCTCCTGCAGCACATCTATCTAGAGGTGATTTCGGACTAAAGAGAAGTTTACCATCGCGAAATAAACCAATCGGATCTTTGCGTTATGTTGATATCGAAGCTTTGGATACACGAGAAGGTCAAACGATTTGGACCGAATGTGAACATCAAGTTTTACTCAAAAAGCGTTTTGCTGAATTGAATGCACGTATTACATCTGCGGAATCTAGACCAGGCTTTCTTGGTCCAAGAATAAGTACAACGTTTGACCCTAGCACACGTAGAAGTGTTCCAAGTGCATATGATCCAGTGTCTGATCCAAATATGCGAACTCATTTGCAATCAGAAGCACTTCAAGGAAGAGGTCCCGTTTACCCTAAAAACATTCACGCTGGAAACTCAGTGTCGGCTGGATTGGACTTAGACGGTCCTTTCGGCAATCGAGCAGGTCATTATTCCGTCAAAGTTCCTGTCCCCATCGCTTTCCGTGCCATGGACGAAAAGCGATTTGACAAGTACCTTGATTATATTAGAACTCAAAGGCCTGTTTATCGCAAGCACTCATCTCTAAGAGCAGCAGAAAAGGAAAGACAAGATCTTCTTGCACGTTATGAGAACGAACGACGAAAGATACAAAATTCAAATACAGTAATGGCAGAATCCAATTCTAGCACAGCAACTATTACCGAGCCCGAACCTCTCACAAGAGCAAAGATTCCCTTGCCTGAAATAACGGGCGAGTATACTTCTAAAGATGACGATGCAAATGTAGGGATTGATCTTTGGAACGAATCGCGCTTTGCGAATTTAGGTTTGGCCTCTCTTTGGCAATCTTGGCTCCGAGATAGGGACGGTCTTCGTGCATCGCAAGCAGTGGACACCACTTTGCCAAGCAATCCTGCACCAATATCGTCCAAGGCTCGCAATAAGCCCATGCATCCATCAGCGGGACTGCAATACGGGCTTCCAGATCTGATTCAAACAAAACTCTTGGCTGATGGAGTTCCAGGAAGGGTCTTGAGCAGAGAGGATGCTGGAAAGAGGACTGGAGTAGATAGAAATAGAAATAAGGATCATGGTTCATACAGCGTTGCTGTTGGTGGACAAGTTGCAAAGATGTCCAAGCCGCCGCACAATTCGGATGTTCCTACACCTAGAGTTCTTGATTTTTCACAAAAGGACACTCAACAAGGCGTAATCATGGTCAAACCACACGGTACAACTGAACTAACGTTTGGTCAACCAATCAGTTATGCACCGGATTCGTTACCGATTTGGTCAGCAAAAGGTGCAAGAACGAATCGCAGTGCAAGTGCAGCATCAATGGTTGCACAAAAAGCAGTTGAAGCGGTAGAATCGGAAAGTTATCAAGACGCTTTACGTCAATCCACCTTACCCAAACAGTTTGGACAATTTACCATGAGAGTACAACGTTTAAAAGAAAGAACTGTGTCAAGAGGACAGCCAGGATCACCACAGTGGATTGGAGAAATAAACGGAACGCTTAATTATCGAGCGGGTGAATCAGAAAAAGATGTTTTCTTTATGGCAGATCTTACTCAAACAGATCAATACGCTGCATACTCGAGAGACTCTGCCAAAATCGGACACAGAGGTCGTTCACTGTCATCTTATAATACGTCAAAGGGCCTCTCGAAAAAGGCGTTTTCGAGAAGAGAGACTAAAAATTCATATAATCAACGCAGAGAGGCTCAAAAGTCAAATAACACTGCAGCAAGTCCAGAAGGGCAGGATGCGTTACGTGCGATGTTACAACATGGGATTAAATCCCACCTTAAATCGAAATCGTCTGCAGAATAATTGGTTTCCCCACTCATGTACAGCATATTGACACTTTATCTTAACACATTCCATGCTTCACATACTTCATTTGTGTCAATGTACATCGTTTATGAATCACGTTTCACCTTAACATCACTTACGTCTACTGCTTCCCCAAGGGGCAGACGGTCAGGCGAAGCAGCCTCAAATGTTCCAGGAAAACGCATTCTACGTACGGGTGGACGTTCTGCTTCTTGAAAGAAGAGTTTGTCTTCAGCTCTTTGACGAACTGCGTCCAAATGCGCATCTTGACGTTCTTTCCAGATTGAAGGTAAAGTGAGATGATAAGTGATATAACGTGTTAAGAATGGCTTCTTTGCTTCTTCTTCATCATCGACATCTTCATCTGATGCGGGTGCGCTTGCGTGAGTGCTATGTGTACTTGTGAAACGATAAATGCCTGCTACTGCAATCACAGAGATGAACGTCCAACGCCAAATTGGAGCGCCGAAGCCTGTATAAAAAGTGGTAGAGGGTTGATTTGTTTTTGTTTAGTATTACGATCTCATAATTTTGATAGAATTACTTACCTTCTGTTGGATATTCTTCATGTTCTTCGGATGAATGTGCACTTGCATGTCCGTCCTTTGCAATACGAGATGAATGAAATGAACGTTGGATATTTGTCGATGTAGAGGATCGTGCAAGAGATGCTATTCCTGCCGTCCTTAGAGGCATTCTTGCTCTTGTGATTGCCAACATCTTTCTATAAAAGCTTTTTCAAGACTGATGACGATGGTGCGATGAACAAAAAAGCACTACGATCAGAAAGGAACCAATTGAGAGCCGTGTAGATATGGCGCATTATGCGTGTGCCCTTTAGTGGTGTGCTTGTGTCGATTGGCTTGTTTCCCATAAAGCGCGCCAACGAAAGGTTGAGAGATTCTTCCGTTTAAAACGCACGTGATCTAATAATTTTGGAATCTTCTGCATAAAGTGAACATGCCACTTCAAATAATGTTATCATGTTAATCCTTCCTTCTGTTCCTCGCAGAGCATTATCTTATAATCACAATGCCGGCAAATGGAAAAAGGAAGAATCGTTCAAAGTCAATAGAAGATGACGATTTGTTCGTACTGGATACTGCACCAGATGCTGTAGAGCAGAATGAGTCTCAATCATCGGCGTCAAGCTCGTCAGCAAGCGATGGTAGTGACGAAGATGATGATGACAATAACAGTAGCGAAAGTGATAATGAACCTGAAGATGACAAGTCACATAACCCGGATAAACCACTATCATCATTCAAGAGGAGGAAACCAGTTTGGACTGATCCTAGCACTGCAAGTCTCAGCGTAACACTAGCAGGTGCTGATGCTAAAGCAAAAGATGGAAGTCGTAAAGGGATGAACAAATTACGCAACTTACGTGAAAATGCGGATGAGGTAAATATCACCGGTACAGAATATGAACTTCGGTTAAGAAGAACATTTGAAAAGCTACATCCACGGCCAAGATGGGCTTCGCTAGAGCTACGCAATACAGATGGAAGTACGACTGGAATGCAATCTCTTGGAGATTTGCTGAATACGGATGCGGGACTCGTAAGCCGTTCGAGAGGAGATCAACGACAGAAAGGAACAGCATTGCCGAAACAGCGGATAGAAATCCAAAGACTACGGAATGCAAATGAAGCAGAAGCACGAGCAAAGCCATCTGCAATCGAACAAGTCGCTTTTCATCCAGCAGCACGGGCTCACGTCATGCTTACCACTTCGAAAGATCGCAAATTACGATTATATCATGTTGACACAAGGGACAATCCACTTTTGGAATCAGTTCACTTTCCCGATATGCCTTTACGTACGGCACAATTTCATCCTTCCGGCTCTTCGATCATGCTGAGTGGTCCAAGGCCATTCTTTTACGTCCGTGACATCTATTCTGGAAAGACGACACGATCAACACCTTGGCGTGCTTATGCATCCTCCGGTGAAGATGATTCACAAGAACGAGATCTTTCATTGGCACGTTTTGCTCCCGCACAGGATGGCGGGAAACAATTGGCAATCGGAGGAAGGCGTGGTGCAATTTATTTGTTGGATTACAACCAAGCAGGAGGATCTGGTGGTGGTAATTTGATCGGGAGAATGCAAATGAATGCACCTTTGAAAGGTTTGAGTTGGGATCCGGCAAATGAGAACCGATTGGCATCTCTAAGCAATCAAGGAGTCGTGCATGTTTGGGATACTAGAAAGATGACTTGTGAAGTTCAAAGACATGATGTCGGTCTGTTTGCACCCAGGAGCATCGAAGCAAGTCCTTCAGGACAGTGGTGGGCAATTGGGAGTGAAGATGGAATCGTGAATATGTACGGTCGTGAAGCGGTTGAGAATGGCAGCAATACGGCCAGCAAGAATGGACAAGTAGTATCCACCTTGGAATCACGCAAATCGATCAGCAACATCGTCACAGCTACAACAACTCTTCGTTATAATCCTACAGGTGAGATCTTGGCCATTGCAAGTTCAAAAAAGAGGGATGTTCTGAAGATGGTTCATCTTCCTTCAATGACAATCTTTGAGAATTGGCCAACATCCGGAACACCTCTTGGCCATATCTCTTCTATCGATTTCTCCAGTGGTTCAGAATTGATGGCTATGGGTAATACACGAGGCAAAGTGTTGCTCTATTCTCTTCAGCACTATTCATAGAGGATCGTATCTCAATTACGTTTAGGCAATCATTTTTACAGCACATATATATTGTACAGTATTAATCTATTATACATTTAAGAATGTTTTTATACAACAGCTCGTACCTTTTTAGCTCCCGAACCGGAACCTGCTTTGCGTTTCTTGAACATGTTGGAAGACGAAGAAGGTTGCTCGGCCTCTTCCGTTTTGACCTGATCTTTTTGATCTTCTGATTCATCTTTACTCAAATCTATTGGCGCAGCATTTGATTCATCATTTATCCGGTTAATGGGTACCCCTTGAATACCTTCCTTCTTTGCACTAATCCCTGTATCCAATCGAACTGGTGTCCATTGCGGTAACATCGTCCTTTGTTCCTCTTCTATCCTCCTCTTGCGTTCTTCTTCATCACCCGTTCGTATCCGTTTTTTCACTTTGATGGAGTCGATTGTATCTTCTTCGTTGTCATCGTGATAATTTCCCTTCTTTTCACGTACCTTATACGAGGAAGAAGAGGATTGTGCATTGGTTTGAGGTAGGCTATCGCTGGTCTGTATCTTTGATTCTGGTAGAGCGGGTGTTTGTTCTACCGTTTGCCATGCTCCAGCGGTACCTTCTTTCTTTCGCTCTGATTCTTCCAGTGCAAGCTGTTGTCTATGCATTTCATCCAATCTGCTCTGTTCGTCTGCATATACAGGCATCGCTGATCCATACGTTGCTAATTTATCGCTCGGTTTCCATTTCGCAGGTTGCTTTGGCTCTTTTGTCTTCTCTTCACTGGTCGCTTGATTGGAAGGTCCAGCTTCTGTACCCCCTATATCTTGTTGATGACGTATATTTGCCAATCTTTCAATCTCTTGCATAGACTTTTTTGCTTCTCTTTCTTGTATCCTTTCACGTTCACTCTTTTTATATGCTTCACGTAAACTACGTTCAACGTTTCCTTTATGTCGTAATCCATTCTCATGTTGGGTACGTGAAGGCACATCATCGTTTATGGTTATATTGCAATATGAACATGTCCATCGTGGTCTTGCAATCCATGGAGTGGTCATCTTAGATGATGTGATTTGTCACTAGATGGTGGTGGTGGTGAGAGATAACCATCCCTGTCAATTTTTGGAAGGCTGAGCTAAAATTCTTAAAAGACCCTAAATGCTGCATTTCCGAACATTTCACGCGTGGAGGCAAATTGAACAACAACTCCATCATTGAACAAAAAGTACATCTACAATACATCTCTATAATTTTCCACTAATTCCTACTTTCCACATATTCCATGGCAATCTCCATCCTTTTCCACTTGCCACAGTCATCAATTTCGTATCAAAAATGTCAAAATCTCTCTTTTGCAATTCTTGTAGCATTGTAGTTGCCGTTGTTGCTTCTACCAAAGGTCCTATCAATGCTTGTGGTACTTTTCCTCCATTAAACTCATCTTTCAGCAATGATCTCGCAGAAATGATGTAATCGTTTGCCCTTGTTGCTGTATCAAATACTGCATCCCTTAACCCTTTTGCCTCTGCGCCTTTACGATACACCTCTTCTTCTACGACATTATGTTTGGATAAATATTCTCTTGGTAGAACGATTCTTCTTTGTCGTGGCTTTGCAGGTCCTGACCTTGGTTTTGGCTTGACTCCTTCCTGCGTTTGTGCATCAGGAGGTGTTGGAATTGTTGTACGAATTACACCGGCATGAAAAGGAACAGAATTGAGTAATTGTGTTAATCCTCTTGCTTTACCTAAATGACTGAAAACCTGATCGATAACAGTTTTTGAAACACCTAATAGGTTCAAGGAAAGATAGAATAAACGTGAAGAAGTTTTTTCTGCATAAGATTCAATTTCTTCCAACGTTGGTGGAGTTGTAGGAGCGGAAAGATCAGATTCTCTTGCTTCACACATTGCCACGAAGTGATCTTCCACTAGTCCGCCATACTTTTGCACATTCGGATCATGTATAGCTTCGCTCAAAGCGATCATAGTTGGATGTCTGGGAGTCTTTCCATTGAATGCTCCTTGTACTGCATCACGCCACCAAGTAACACGAATACGTGCCATTAATTCATTATCAACAAGTTCCGGAACCCGTGCAACCTCAGCATTGAATGCACGTATAGCCAAAAAGTGCTTTTGTAGATGGCTTGGATAGAATTTTGAAGCCAATATTGATGATCGATCAACTTGTTCTACCAACGTTCTTACACTCGTTGCCGGATCTGTTGGTCCTGTTGTTTTGGGAACTTCTGTTGTAGAAGCAAATCGGATCTGGTTTCCTAATTGTGAGGGAATTGATTTTGCATTGCGTTGTGCTATACCTCTACTGGTATACCGTATAATCATATTGTCATATATGCTACCATCGATGATCAGAAGAAGAAGAAGTGTTGGTCAGACGCTTGCATAATCTTCTAAGCGTGGAGGAGGAAACACACGTGACATCCCCCACTTTGGAATTTTTTCAAAGGCAAGAATTTTGGTTTATGCTCTTTGGGAATCTTCTCCTGCGCGTAGGGTCAGTATCTCTTCCTTTGAAGTCACCATCACCACTTCAACAAAGATGGCATCTCTATACAGTGCAGCCTCAAAGGGTAAACGTAAAGCAACAGATGAAGTTGAACAAAATGGAAGTGCAACCGCACCCACTCCACGCAATAAACAACGTGTTCTTATTCTACCTTCTCGTGGTGTTACGATGAGAATGCGTCATTTGGTGAACGATCTTGAAGCTTTATTACCGCATAGCAAAAAAGATTCAAAGCTGGACTCCAAATCAAATTTACACATCTTGAACGAATTGGCAGAATTGAATAATTGCAATAATACCCTCTACTTCGAAGCAAGAAAACATGAAGATTTATATCTATGGGCAAGCAAAACCCCAAACGGACCCTCGGTAAAATTCCATGTTCAAAACATTCATACGATGGATGAACTTAAAATGCAAGGAAACTGTCTGAAAGGAAGTAGACCACTTTTAAGTTTCGACGCAAGTTTTGATCAACGTCCCCATTTCGGTTTGATAAAAGAATTATTCACACAAATGTTTGGCGTACCAAGGATGGCAAGAAAGAGTAAACCTTTTATCGATCATGTGATCAATTTTAGCATTTTGGATAATAAAGTTTGGTTTAGACATTATCAGATAATCGAAAAAGGTTCAGCAGCTGCCGAAAAAGCTTCTTCTAAAAAAGGCACTTCAGCCGAAGATCAAAAACCAACTTTAGTCGAAATCGGTCCAAGAATGGTTTTAACTCCAATTCGTATCTTTGAAGGTAGCTTTGGAGGTGCAACAGTGTACGAAAACCCAGAATATATTTCACCCAACATGACCCGTCACCTTACCAGACGCAAAAAGGGAGAGGAATACAAAGATCGTACAACCGCACAATTCAAGTCTGAAGCCAAACGTCAAAAGTTGGTGCAAGATGCTAAACCGGATGAACTCAGTCGTCAAAACGTGTTCGGATGAGAATCTGAACTTTCTGTGTATCGCATTTTGTCAATTTTGTACATCATTCAGTAGATTCGCGGCCGAGGTGTGATGATTATTTCTTTGAGAATTCGCCTGCAAGAAAGGAAAAGTAGGAATTGTAATCAGTGAGAATGACCCTTCAACTTTAGAGTGGCGATGGAATACTTACTGAATTTAGCAGAATAATCATCGTGCCAACGTGAAAGTGCTGGACGATCTTCGATGATATCACCGATATTCCACTGTATGAGAGAAACAGGAAGATTAGCAATTTCGCTCAACACTGTAACAGGTGTCCTACGGCCCACTCACCTCCATTCTTTTCAGATCAGTTTCTCTTGGCGTTTCATTATCGGGACATAAGATGTAAAACACTCCAGGCTTTTCCAATCGTTCCAACATGAAATCAACAGTTTGTTCTGCCGTCCAGGCGCCTTGAGGCTTAGATTTACCCGATCCTGCACCCGTCAAACCTGACCAAACGTATCCTGGAATGAGTAAAGCAGCTTGGATCTGTTTCGTATCTTCTGAATTACGCAATTCCCATGCAAGTTGTTCTGTGAAAACTTTTACGACTGCTTTACTTGCATTATAGGCTGGTCCTGTCATTGGAGGAGTTGTGATACCTTGTTTACTACCTGTATTGATGATCAAAGATGCTTGTTTGTGTGATTTGATCAAAGGCAGAAATACCTGATTTACGTTGATTACTCCATACATATTTGTCGCTAACACTTTCTCCCAACCATCCCATTCACTTGCTTTTGTTGATCCTGAGATACCTGCATTTGCCATCAAGACGGTGGGTTTTGCATCTTCAAAATTGCTGTAAAGAGAGACAGTAAGTATGAAGTGCCGTGATCATTGCTATCTTCTGCATTTACTCACGTTTGAATTTGATTTTTAAACGATTCAACACTTTGTCGATCTGAAACGTCAACTTTACCACCCCAAACTTTCACTCCTTCTTTTGCTTGAGATTGAATTGCTTTAACGGATTCTTCAACTGCTCCTGAATTATCTCCAATGGCAACGTGCATTCCAAATTTCGATGCGAATGCTTTTCCTGCTGCCAAACCAATTCCACTTGCCCCACCAGTGATGATGGCAAGATTCTTGGCAGTAAATGCGGCGTTTGACATTGTTGAAAGAGTATGATTGGATTAATGTGATCGTGATGGTATGTCGGGGAGAGAAGAAAGACAGACAAGCTTCTTTATGTTTGATTATTCATCGTGTTGTTCTATGCATTGATCATGCCCCAGAAGTCATTCGCCGCCGCCGTTATTACCGCCATGAAGTTGTGGAGGGGGCAATGGCACTCAGCCACTGTTTGTTGGAATGCGCTAAAGTTCTTCTCCGAGAAATTAATTAAAGCTCAATTTAGGCTGTGTTGTGTTGTATGCATGAGCACAGCTTCAAAGATGACAGCTTGATTGTTACAATGATTGATTGTATCTCTCATTCTCCACCACCACCATCTCATCATCATGTCTTCTTTCTTTCAAAAAGCTCGTGATAGAGCACAAGAAGCAGCAACTCAATTTCATCAAACCGTTGGCAATAATGCAGGTAGCAGCGCAGGCGGCAGTGCAAATGATGGCAGTGGTAGATCGGGCCTTCAAAGAGGGTGAGTGTGTTAGCAATGACGAGAACGTACGCCACGTGGGGTTGAGATGGCGTAATGAGATCTATAACCCCGAGACGAAATGTTAGATTTTGGTGGCAATGACTGACATATATAAAATCAATTCTATCCTCATCTCTCATCCTTTTTTATCCACTTTATCATCTTGATCAAACGATTAAATGAAACAATCAACAATGGCTCTCTCTACAACGGACGGCTTTCTGGCAAATTTACATGCAATTTTTCATTGTCATGCATTTCGAAATCCAAAACCAATCTCGATCTCAAATAGTTCGTTTATGCCGCATTTATTGAGACACGGAATTGCATCAATCGATCCGAGATTTGAACAAAATCGATCTTTTCATCAATTATCCGGTCATTTAAAGAGTACAAGGATTGAACATGAAGCTGTAGGACGTCAAACAAAAGGAATGGCAACTGCAACATACAAATGGGGTCAAGATCAATTGGCCGAAAAACGTGAAGATAGTGCAGGAGATGCAGCATTAGCAGATGTGACTGATCGTTTAGCATATATGCTATCTATGATCGGTGAATTACACAACGAACATGCTCAACGTGTTGAAGATTCAAGGGCTGATCTCAAGCGTATTCAGAAGCTGGAAATGGAACTGGCACCACGCAGACAACAACGTATCAAGATTCACAAAGAACTCTATTCATTGATACCTGAACGTGCTATACCAAATTCGGAAAAGATTGCGCCTTTGGAGGAGCAGCTAAAGACATTGGAACTTGAAGATAAAGAAAAAGAAGAGGAATTGGGCAGACTCAAACGTGAGGCTGTACGTTCAAGTTACGATGCACATTTCGATAGTATCATCGAATTAGGCGAAAAGATGGCAGTGGTTTCGCGATACGGAAAATTGTTATTGGAGCAATTGCCTGTCTATGCACCGCCATTCCCAACTCCACGCCATCATTCACGTTTACCAGAAGAGGCTGTGTGGAAGAATGAAACGCAAGTGGCTGCTATTCGAGCGGCTGTTGGACCGGCAGTGAAAGATCATAAGCCAGATTATACTCTACCTTATGTGCCTATTACAAAGGATGCAAGTACACTTTCACGTCGTGATACTGTCAGTTTTGCAGAAAGTAACAAGACCGAATTGGCTGACATGTTACATGAAGATGAAACAACAACAACAACTACTGACAGTCATCCGGCCGGATCATCAACTTTACAACAATCTACCGATGATACAGTTTCACAATCGGTTTATTCAAGACAATCGTTCGTCGGTGCTGCTGCTCCATTGTCACCTTTGCCTGAAGGTGGATCCTTACCGCCCAATCTAAACTTGGAACCTACCGTTCTACCAGATCGCCGACCATCGCAAAGTGGACTCCGACCAGAAGTTCATTCACCTTCTGCGCCTCCAAGATCTGTACATGACGAGCAGTATTCAACAGCCACAGATGCTCCACCCGAGTATGGCAGCAGTCCACACAATGCCGCAATTGCAGATGGTGGTCCAACTTTCGCCGAAACTGGAAGTCCGATTTCCAGTACGGATCCAGGTCCAATAACCGGTGTTTTGAGTCCACGTCCAAAGGGAGCAGAACGTAAACCGATGCCAGCTTTACCGTCAGATAACAAGCATGTAGAATAATTTTTCATTCTTATACTCAAATCTTTGTACATAGGATACCACCACTCATGTACAAACCTTTCTCGATTGACATCATTTTATAGATTTGACACTTAAGTGTTCAATGTTTTCCGAAGAATTTATCCGTAGTTTTCTGAGAATCATCTTGAGCTTTTTTGAGTTGATTTTCTAATGTTTTACGGGCTTCTTCAAAGGCATATTGGGAGAAGGGACTCGCAGGAGGTTGTTGAGTCGTACGTCTATGATGGGCATCTTCAGCCAAAGTTGCATCGCGAACACGTTTATGAGCATCTTGGACATCTTTGAAAGAAGTGGAAGATCCTTCACCATTCTTGGAAGCATTTGCCAGAGAGACAAATACAATGAAGAATATAGTGAGATTGGTGAACAGTTGCATTTTCAAAGGCTCTGAGTGCGGAGTGATGAGAAGTACAATTTTCTGTAGCTACAAATATGCCTTTTATCCTTTCTCGATTTGGATATGCAAATAGCATTTCTTTTCATGCGGTGATGCTTTGATGGCGTCAAGACGGCGGCTTGGGATGGGGTTGCACCAATCACTCACGCGTTATGACAACTTTCTCTCCACACTTTCACCTCAAATTATGACATCTTCTCAAAATGCAGCAAGCACTTTATCTGCTGGACCATCAAAGCTTGCACAAACGATGACCGCCGAACCGATGGGGAACGGGGATGAGAACGGTATAGAACAAAAGCAGGGGGAGAACAGCAATAGCACACAGCAGTCAGGACCATCGATAGATCTGATCTCACAATTGGAATCCGATCTAGCCTTGATGCTTCAAATTATGACATCCTCATTACACTTTTTAACGCATAGAAGTGCACATGTTCAAATTAATAACGTCATTCCATTATTTCAACCAACAAATCTGGCACAATCTCATGCGGCAAATCACTTAATCGATGCAGAAACAATGTCGGAAAATATAGATGAATTAACGGATGATTTAGTATTAAAAGCAAAAGAGATGGAATCATTACTACAGCGGTTACCTAAACAAACGAATGAAGATCAAGTCAAACGAGAGCTTGAACAGATTGATGAGGAAATGAGCGTTGCTAATCAAGAATACAGAGATGCCTTACGCGATGCAGGTAAGAATTTGAACTCGATAGATAGTGAGGGTAACTTTCATACTGACTTACTCTTAACCCTCACAGAATCACTCCGTAATGAGATGGACGTCATGCTGAGACATTTATCAGATGAGCATCAGGCTGGAAGGGCAAATGTGTCTGCAAAGGCTGCAATAGCGTACCCAAACGAGAACCACTCATCCTCTTGAACAAAGAGCATTTATTCATACCCTGTATACTATCACATGTAACACTACTAAGCAAACGAACAACATTATGACATATAATCTTTGTTCATCTCGCCCAATACTAGAAGTACAATTCTGCAATACCATCCCTTTGCAAGCGAGCAGGAATAGAGTATTCGTTTGTTCGCTGTTCATCTCCATAGGCAAGGATACCAACTTTGGGCATCGTGTTCCATTTGAGCGTGAATGTAGATCCGTTTACGTTTCTGTATATGCAGACGGGAGAGATGTTAGATGGGTATAATCACCTTGGATCACTGTATGAAAACTCACGCAAAATTCTTCGATACCTCTCTGAATGGGTATTTGTTGGTAGCATCAAGCAAATTAACGTTTGCGTCTTGTTTTGAACGTACGATTCTATCCCAGAGCACAACTTGATTCAATTCATGTCTTTTTGTAGGGTATTCGGCTACCAAGCTTAAAAAGACTTGCTTTGTGTTCCAGTTAAACAGACTGGTAAAGTCAGCATCGATATCAAATGACACTTTCATGAAATCTTGAACACGATTATCCATATGCCATTCCAATCTTCCTTTGACACTTTTTAGTAGGAAAAAGATATTGTCAGCTCTATTTGTTGTCTTACACAATGCTGTTCTCTTTCACTCACACTTCCAATTCCTTTATGGCTACCCTTCCACTTGGCTTATGGGTTGGATAGGTCATAATTGCCGTAAAAGCTGCTAACGCCATCAAAACAGACGTTGCCAAAGCCGAAACCGCATTGAAGCGGTTCAACGTCGTGTTCATGACTGTTGTTGTTGGTCAAGCGAGATGATGGAGAAAGAGATGGCAAAGGATCCCCTTTTTTGAGAAGTGAAGTTGTGTGTTTCTTATATTTGACGCCCTCACCAACACACGAACACACACGCCGCTCGCCTAGTTGGCGTAGAATGATGAATGTATGCACAGGCCCCAATCAAGAAGAAAAGTGATTGGCGCGTGACAAGAATAATTTCGGAGAATTTTTAACTTCTTAACGTCATCATCATCATCTCCTCATACAATGTCACAAATCCTTCTGCCAGGACAGCCCGTTCCAGGGTCATCGAAAACAGGCACAGGCACATATGAACGTAACGAATACTCGCTCTCATCTCTGGTAGGACAGCTTACGACCAAAGAAGGACAAACACAAATCAATCATGGAACTAAACCAAGATTTGTCGTTCCAATGCCTGGTTCGACAATCTTAGGTCGTATTACCCGTGTAAATGCAAGACAGGCAAACGTTTCAATCTTGGTCGTTGATGGTCAACCATGTGCACCGGGAGATTGGATCTCATGCGGCTATACAAATCAAGCCGCAGGGGAAGATCCATCAGGAGCAGATTTTACCGGCGTAATAAGAACACAAGACGTTCGACAAACGGAAAAAGATAAGATAAAGATGCAAGATTGTTTTAGACCGGGTGATATTGTTAAAGCGATTGTTATCTCTCTTGGTGATTCTCGTTCGTACTTTTTAGCCACAACACAAAATCATTTGGGCGTCGTTTATGCTTTACCGGCTCTTTCGGATACTGCATTGTCAACAAGATCGCATTCACAACAACCAATGATACCTATCAATTGGCAAGAAATGCAAGATCCACAGACAGGCATCATTGAGAAACGCAAAGTTGCCAAGCCAGACGATATATGAGTGGGTAATTATGGCGACATCTTTCTGTATTATACTTGTAACATTAATCATATCAAAGTGAATCCTTCATATAGGAGTCGTTGGCAGGAATGAGCCGGGTATCTTCACATTGTTGCTTCAGCATCGGATCTAGAGACAGTTCTCATTCTGCCATAGGGCTACTAGGTAAAGCCTATCTTTAGCTAGACATACAGCTAGAGAGACCAAATGATAACTCTCGCAAGCAAGATTACAAAGATCCCGGAGTATTATTTGCAAATAAAGATATTAAGCATCTATAAAAGTACAGGTTAGGAAAATACACTAATTGACGTTGTTGCATCACATCGTCTTTTTTTATCGAGTCGCAGTTGCAGCTGCAGGTTTGGGTAATGCTTTTTGCGGGGCAGCTGAATCAATTTGTTTAACAGACTCGTTCGATTTTGATGCTCGTTCTTTTGCCGTTTCCAAGGATTCAACGTATGTGCTAGGGAACCATCCAATCCTTCCATCTCGCGTTCTGCCTTTCCACCATTGTGATTCTTGTCCTGTTGACGGATCCACTTTACTCAAAACGGCAACGATGTCGTTCGATTTCAAGCTGAGCTCTAGTGGATCAGAAGCATTATAAACGTACATCGAACGTACGAAAGTCAATTTGCTAGGATCCAATGGTTCTCCAGCTGCCGTCGTTTGTACACCTCCTGCGCCTCCTTCTTGTTGTTGCTGTTGTAGCATTTGTTGATGTCTGATATGTTCTTGTTGCTGTTGAGGTGTCATATTTTGCGATCCGGGCGGCAAAAGACCTTGTTGTTCCAATCTTAGTCTTTCTTCTTCTTGACGAGCGGTGATCAAGCGAACCAATTTACCCATCAAATAAGGTAAACCAACAACGGCCAAAAAGAAAACAACCAAAGGTCGTTTGCTTGGTCGGGCTTTTGCACCTGGTGCTCCATTGGGACCGGCGATCGCTCCTCCATGCTTGGCAAATTCTCCGAATTCCCTTGGGTTCAGATCAACGGCAGGTGCACGACCTGTAGCACGCAAGAACAAGTTCTTCAAATATCTTGCTAATGCAAAGATGCTCAAAACTTGACCTAGGTAATTTCTCAAATGAGCAAATTGATCAGCAACGCCAACCATTGCAAAAAAGCTTGAGTGAGTTGCCATGAATGTACTTTCTAGCATTTGTGCAAAACCACCAAAAGCGCCAACAATTGAAGAGATTAGCTCGAATGTTGCTTGTGTGCCAGATTCCATCCTTTGAGTCAAGGAGACGTCACCCGGTTGTCCTGGCATGCCCATTCCCATACCTCCCATCCCCATCCCCATTCCACCCATTCCCATGCCCATGCCACCATAACCGCCGTATCCTCCATATCCTCCGTAGCCGCCATACCCTCCATAGCTCCCGTAACCGCCCATACTGCCCATACTTCCCATCCCGCCCATCCTAGAGTAGGGAGAGTTGTAACTTCCATACGATCCATAAGAAGATCCAAGGCCACCATAAGTAGACCCTAGACCTCCATAGCCTGAGGTAGAATAAGGCGATCCATATGCTCCTGCGGTTGAATTGAGTGCTGTAGAAGGTGTTATTCCGCCTGAGCCAGCTGTTGAAGTTGTTGCACCTCCTCCTAGAGTGGATGGCCTATCCGGTAAAGCGGGTGTACTTGATGAAAGGGCAGAAGTTACCGGTGTAGATGCAGTGGCAGTAGCAGCAGCGCCACTCTCTCCTCCACGCTCCCAAGGTTTAGGAGGGGAAGGCATTTTTGTTGTTTGAAGATGATGATGATTGTGGGGAAGATCAAAGAAGAGGAGAAAGATTATTATCCATTTTCAAACGCCACGGACGATTTATCACAACAAATGCGAGTTTGTACACCGCACGCATTAGCGTACGCATGAATTCACCCTTACACGCAAGCACACAAGCAGTACTGTGGGGATTCATATCTGCATATCATACTCAGGCGCGTATAGCCAGAATACCTGTCTCGCTAAATAAACCACGGCTCACCGAATAGCCGAGCCGATCCACAGTTGGGAAGACAGATACACGTGACATTTAACACACACACGACAGCCAAAAAGTGTGGAGCGGAATACAGTCTTAATTCCGAGCTAGAAGAATTGCAAAAGGCATTCGTATTACTATCATCTCCCTACTCCATAATGACAATTTGCACAAGACCAGGCTGTGGAGTGGATTTCGATCCATCTTCCACTTCATCAAGAAAAGGACCATGCATGCATCATCCTGGCAAACCAGTATTTCATGAAGGATCAAAATCTTGGTCATGCTGCAAAGATCGTAATAAGCCAGTATTAGAATTTGATGAATTCATGTTAATAAAAGGATGTACGGAATCAGATGAACATACAGACGTTAAACAAGCAAAAACTTCATTTGCTAAAGAGAATTCTGGAGACGTAACAACCGAAGCACCTACCTCAAATGGACAAGCAAACACACCTGCTCCCATAGCTTCCACCTCTTCCCTAACACCAATGTCAAGTACAAGACTGAACGCAATTCAACAACAAAATGCTCAAAGATCTCAAAAAGCAGATCCTGCAAGTCTATTTGTAGAGGAAGAAGATCCTGCAGGAGCAGTAGTTGGAGAAGGTGCTCCATGTAAACGCAAAGGATGCAATGAAAAGTTTGCTGGTACAAGTAGAGATAGAAATTCGGAAGAATGCCGCTTCCATCCTGGTCAACCAATCTTTCATGAAGGTAGTAAAGGATATGCATGCTGTAAGAGACGGGTGTTGGAATTTGATGAGTTCTTGACGATTGAACCTTGCACGGAAGCAAAGACTGGTCATTTGTTTGTTGGAGGTGGAGCGAAAGCAATCAAATCATCTCAAACGAATGGGCCGCCTTCCGGCAAAGATACAGACGAAATCGAAGCAGACTGCAGGATCGATCATTATGAAACACCCAATGATGTTCGTGTGACAGTATATGCAAAAGGTGTAGAAATGGATCGATCAAAGATTACGTTGGAAGGAGAAAGTGTGACATTTTCCCTAGCACTTCCCGCTTTACCGGCCCAACCTGAAATGAAGAGAAGGTATAACCGTATCCTTAAACCATACGGTGCAATTGATGTGGAAGCAAGTTCATTCTCTGTCACTCGATTCAAAGTTGATCTAATTCTCGTCAAACAATCAAAAGGTGAAAGTTGGCCTGCATTAGAGCGAGGTGATCAAGCATTAGGGTATGGCTTAACGTTTGGTCGTAAATTAGACGCATAACAAATGAAAGAGAATGTATTGCAATAATATAAATACAATGTATACAATGTTATATTTCCATCTAAACTTTATACTTCATCTACTTTTGATCTATGTAATGCAAATGCTGGTGTTACCCAGGCTCCACAAGCACATTGCATTCCTGCCCAATCCCAACTGCCTAACTTTGCACCACAACGAGCGGTAGGACAATCTAACCTTCCCGCCACTTCGCCTGAACGTAACATTGTCATCCAAGCCAAAGGTTCAACGAAATAAGAGCTGCAAAGGTGTGAATGCAACATCTTGCGAAAGTCGTTAGAGGGAGTTGATGCTTGACTTTGAGTAGCGGAAGGTGGCGGTCTTGATGGGATGGAGTTCCCATTTGTCTGTGGTGCTGCTGGGGTACCTCTTCTCAAGGCGGCGAGGTGGGGTGGTAGCTGAGCAGAAAGACTGGCAGCACTTTTGAAGGCTGATGGCGCTGGTGGGATAGGTTTTGCATTCTCCGTTTCTTCTTCTTCTGTCACATCGTTCCCTGAGGGCCGTTCGGTAGCTCCAAATCGTTCTTCCAACGTCAAATCCTGCGTATTTGATTGTTCCATCGTTGCACGATTATCCCTGCTCTTTTGTTCAATGTCCTTCTCCCGTTTACGAACGTCAAAAGCATCTTTTCCCATTCCAGCTTCATGTTCAACAACATGATCTTGTGCTGCTAATTCCCTTCTACACTTTTTGCATCGAAGTTTCATCGCTTTGAATTTAGGTTTGGGTAAGGAAGAAGAATTATTCGTTTGCGCTCGTGATGATTCTGATCGAGCTTGGTTACCCCGTACTTTGTTCACTCCTCCGGGTAAATTCCCTGAATTCACAGTGATCATCACTTCGTGCGGTTCACTAATGCTTGTGAAGTTTTCTCTAATCAACTTGTTCACCTTTTCATCACGTAGACGTTTATTTTCCCTTTCATCATCTTCATCAAACAATTGACTGTTCTCATCCGGCATTGGAGGTGATTTAGACAAATCCAAAGTAGTTTCTCCTTCTTGTTTGGCAGTATTTGTGTTTGCATCACTTCCATCTGATCGACTTGACCTTCTATGTCTTTCATTCGCTCCTCTAGCTGCGGCTGTAGATGCTGCGATTCTGCTATTCTGTCTTGACATCGTTGCACTATTCCTGCCACTACTTATTGGTGATTGATGATCCGAATCACTGGCCGCATGTCCGACACTTGATTTCCTACTACCGGAATCACTCGTGTCCAATTTTGAGAATTGCAAACCCATTCCACCAATTCCTCCTGATCCGCTGCCTTGTTGCGTCGATCCGGGAAAGCTGTTTGCGGGACTATGTAGAGGGCTAGGATAATAACTCAATAAAACATCATCGATCGGATCACCACGTAAGATGGAAGCTTGTGACATCAGAAACCTTCGTATACGCTGATTGCGTACATCAACGCTACAATCTGCTGATTCATACAGCTCCAATTGATGCATGAAACCAGAATTTGGATCGGCAATAGAACGTCTTGAACGAACGAGATTCAATGCATCTTGAACGCTGATCTTACGCATATGCATCAAATATGCCAGCACGATTGCAACACTTCTTGATATTCCAGCATGACAATGAACCAAGACAGTTCCTTCTCCCATTGTTGCCCATTGACCTGGCTTTTTACCTGGTGGTGGATTTGTACGTGAATTTGAAGCTTTCTGTTCATCTTGAGTTTCTGCAGAAATTTCTTCTCCATCTCCATCTTCGATCCATGTTTGTTGAAGTGCTTCATCGATGAACTCAATCACTCCAGGGAAATGCACCAAGATAGGAGCACTTTCGATATCATCTATGTTGACATGATAGATGTGATCATCATCAATCTTTCTTCCATCGGGTAAAGTGATAGGACTTGGTAATCGTTGTTTCATCGCCGTAACGATGTGCGTTATCCCTGCCATTTCCAAATAATCCGTTGCCAATGCACAGGCAAGATCGCCTATCCATAATCCCGGTATGATCTGATCCATTGTTGAGGGAGAGATGATCGTTCTTTGTATGCATGCTTTCACAAGATCACTTTCTTCTTTGAACTCTAATTTAAGGCAATTCCCCCGCTTTTTTTTAATGAATTTGCTCACGCGCTTACTAATCTAATCCACACACAGAGAGGCTTATTCGATTCGGGAAGATCTGGTTTCGGAAAAGATACACGACGAAAGTGTGATAAACTTCGATATATAATCTGGAACCTTTATACGAGAAATCCGTTTCGAATTCGATTCTGTCACTGGTGTGCGAATCTTCCTGATATGAAATCTCTACCGTTTCTTTTCTAGCGGGATACGTCTGATATATCTTTCTGATAGAACACCTCTAGCGATCTTTTCTGATGTAATAACTCTACCGATCCTTTACATTATGATACCTCTGACGGTTCTTTCTGATGTGATACCTCTAACAATCCCTTCACTCTTTGGCTTTACATCCGTTCAACATTACCAAAGAAGTACGTCATCGTTGCTTGTTTTGAAGTGAGGTTGATCGAGCCGGTCAAGCTTTCTTCATTCATGATGTCTCTACACTCGCATTCATCGGGCTCTTACAAGCAAATATTGGCAGACTCTAGAGAAGAAGAGGAACCTCTCTTATCCATTGAAAACTCTGCAGCAACGTCCCGCTTTGCAGGTGGTGATGATGAGTTGCAGCTTTGTATGGTGAAATAGTTCCGCCGAGAACTGATTTGAGAGTCTGTATAGTTGTTGTGCCCGCAAGTATTGCCATTAGCATGCTCATGTCCATCACTTTTGCACTCCTGCGTGAGTCCAATGATGAAGGAAAGAGTCAAGCATGAAACTCAGTCATTTTAGTGACTTTC
>NW_020289943.1:2264496-2267069 GCF_003144205.1 Meira miltonrushii | reverse complement strand
CATTCAAGATCCACCTGTCATTCAAGATCCACCTGTCATTCAAGACCCACTTGTCATTCAGTCAGCATCACAAATTCCTCGCAACACAATGACTATGGCACTCAAATATAAGCAAACATTACATCACTTTACTTCACAAGAAAAGCCTCGTAAGTGCAAACGCCGGCATGCAACCCTGACCAACCAAGGTCTTCCATTGATGCACCCGTGAAACCTCTGAAGATTCAATGAACGCCATCTCATATACGTTCTCCCTCAAGCGGCATCATCCACTTCTCGTTTATAGATCACAGCTCATTCAAGCGGCATCATTCACTTCTCTCTTGATGATCACATCTCATTCAACCGGCATCAATCTCATTCAACCGGCATTAATCTCATTCAACCGGCATTAATCTCATTCAACCGGCATCAATTCCTTTCAACCGGCATCAATCTCTTGTCATCCGAGAATCACTCCTCATCCAAAAAAGGAATCATCCACTTCTCATTCATGGATGACATCTCATTCAACCGGCATCATTCTCTTTTCATTCGAGATCCACCCATCGTACAATCAGCATCACACACTTCTCTTTTCAAGTCGTCATTCAACATTGATCGCGGCAATCAACATAAACAGGACTTCATGAAAAGAGCTGGCAAGTACAAACGCCTGAGTCGGACCCAAATCAGCCAAGATCTTCTTCTTCCGATCGGATGAAACCTTTCAAAATTCATGAAAACTCATCTCGTACGTCGCTCAAGATCGAATCATGACATGGCATTCGAACAAGTGGGACAACAGAAGAAATGGCACACATTTGACCTCAACATTTGTCTTTCCTCTTCCATCGTTCTTATGCTTTCACCTCACCGTCTTTGGCTTTACATCCGTTCAACATTACCGAAGAAGTCCGTCATCATTGGTTGATTTGAAGCGAGGTCGATCAAGCCGGTCAAAGTTTCTTTATTCATGATGTCTCTGCACTCGCATTCATCGGGCTCTTACAAGCAAACAACGGCAGTCTCTGGAGAAGAATAGAAACTGTAAATAGATCCAGACTGACGGTCCTGAGAAGGAGGAAGGGCAGAAGGAGGGGAGGAAGGTGGAAGTGCAAGACTTAACGCAAGATTCCACACAGAATTCTTCAAGAGTCAGCGGAGCAGTCTCAACAGAGGGTAGTGGTGCAAGACTCAACACAAGATACCACACAGAAGTCATCAAGAGACTGCTCCAGATGCCACACAGAGTTCGTCAAGAGTCAGCAGAGCAGTCTCAACAAGAGAAATGGTACACCTGACATCAACAATTGTCTTTCTTCTGCCCTCTTTTTCCACGCTCCCACTTCACGCTTTTGACTGCATCTCCCGGTGACATCCGTTCAACTTTGCCGAAGAAGTTCATCATTAAATCTTGGGTTTAAGTGAGATCGATCAAGTCGGGCAAAATTTTCTTCACTCGAGGATGACTCTTCACTCGCATTCACGGGACTCTTGCAAGCGATCACTGGCAGTCGAAGAAACATCGGTCTTGAGCGCAGACCTCTTCGGATGACAGAACAAATACACTTTATCAAAGAAGCGTCCATCCTGTACGACTCGTTAACGAGACGGAAGCAAGATGAGCCAGAACTTTTCGTTTCGCAATTCTCCAAACACCCTCCTCCAAACACTTAGAGGGTGATGATGGAGGAGTGAGGAGAAGGTGATGATTGTAAGATAGGAAGAGGATGATACTTACGGAGTAAGGAGAGGATGATGATGGTGAAATGATGAGAGGACGATGACGGCGGAGTAAGAAGTGACTATTGGCGGCCTCTTCTCATCCGCACTCAAAAGGCGCCTCTCATTTAACCAGTATCATTCTCTTCTCGTTCAAGATCCACTTCACATTCAACCAGGATCACACATTTCCGCTCTCACGTTATCACACAGCATTGATAATAGCAATAAAACGAAACGCTATCCCTATCGTTTCACAAGAAGAGGTCACAAGTAGAAACGCCCAAATTCAGCGAAATGAACCAAGATCTTCCTCTTTAGACCGGATGAAACCTTTCAAAGTTTATGTAAAGTCATCTCGTATGTCGCTCAAGATCGGATTATGACGTGGCAATCGAATAAGTGGCATAAGAGAAGAAATGGTACACTATACTTGATGTCAGCATTTGTCTTTCCTTTGCCCTCCTTTTCATGCTTTCAGCTTACACTCTTTGGCTTGACATCTGTTCAACATTACCGAAGAAGTCCATCACTGGTTGATTCGGTCAAAGTTTCTTCATTCATAATGAATCTGCACTCGCATTCATCGGGCTCTTACAAGCAAACAACGGCAGTCTCTAGAGAAGAAGAGAAACTGTAAATAGATCCAGACTAACGGTCCTGAGAAGGAGGAGGAAGGGCAGAAGGAGGGGAGGAAGGTGGAAGTGCAAGACTTAACGCAAGATTCCGCACAGAATTCTTCAAGAGTCAGCGGAGCAGTCTCAACAGACGGAAGTGGTGCAAGACTCAACACAAAATACCACACGGAATCCATCAAGAGACTGCTCCAGATGCCAAACAGAGTTCGTCAAGAGTCAGCGGAGCAGTCT
>NW_020289943.1:2261812-2263616 GCF_003144205.1 Meira miltonrushii | reverse complement strand
TCATCCGCATTCAAAAGCCGACCGGATAAAACCTTTCGAGATTCATGAATGATCATCTCGTACGTCGCTCAAGATCGGATCATGACATAGCATTTGAACAAGTGGCACAACAGAAGAAATGGCACACTTGACATCAACATTTGTCTTTCCTCTGCCCTCCTTTCCACGCTTTCATGGTGTGATACCTCTGACGACTCCTTCTGGTGTGGTACCGCCTTGGTTTCAGGCTTTCGTTCCTGCCACCGACTCATTCAGGAAAGACCTCGTTCCAGACTCTCCACCATACGAAACACTTCAAGTTGAGCTCACTGGTGGAATGTTTGCTTGTCGCCAACCGGCACCCATCAACCGTGCACTGGCTGCTAATGCTGTCCATCCCACAGTACTAGATGGATCACTTCCATTGAGTGCTTTGGTTGCGCCATGCAAATCCGATGCTCCTTCCTCCAAGAAGGCCGGCTTTGCCACCCGTCCAATGATCGTGATCCCTCCTTCGGGTATCTCGCTCAGATTCTCTTGCTTGACTTTCCTTCGCGCACCTTCCATGATTGTGGTCACGTCACTTTTCTCCAAATCATCCCGTGCTTGCATTAAGGCTTCCAGAAAAGCTAATTGTGAGCCATGCGCTTTTACAAACGTCAAATAGGATAAAGACACCATCATCGATGATGAAGTGATCATCTAAAGAACCATATCCAAGACTTCAAAGCGGGATTCCAACGTCTTCGGCGGGTGAACCAATGCGGTCAAATATTAATGAATGTCGATCAATGTTTACTCAAATCTACCGAAGACATCCACGATTTGCTCGTTCGTCAAACAGGTGCTAGACATGACGCTATGAATCGTTCTATCAGATCATTGTATAACCGGATTGAGTCTTTCACTGTGACCAAAAGTGTAATCCCGAATCGGTTCATGATGCTTGTCAGGATGCCTTCTGTAGACCATCGCGGATCAACAAACAGTTCCTTCAAGATCGGTCTCAATCAGCAAACATAAGGTCGACCAAGACTTAGATACAACGCTTGCTGACGTGATACCTCGGAAGGTCCTTTCTGATGTGGTATGTCTGACGGCGCCTTCTGATGTAATGCCTCTGCTGTTTTCTTCTGATATGCTACCTCTCCCGATCTTTCCTGACGTTGTACCTCTAACAGTCCTTTTCGGTGTGATACTTCTACCATTTCTTCCGGATGTAGTATCTCTGGCAGTCATTCTTAATGGATTAAATCTACCGCTCCTTTCTATCGGGAAATCTCTACCGATCCTTTCTATTAGGGTACGTTTAGCGTTCTTTTCTATTAGGACACATCTGCCGTTCCTTCCTCATATGATACCTCTACGGATCTTTTCTGGTGTGGCACCTCTGACAGTTTTTTTCTGATGTGATCCCTCTGACGATCCCTACTGACGTGATACATATGCTGTTCCTTTTTGATGTGACACATCTCACGGTGCCTTCCGTTGCAATACTTCTACCGCTCCTTTCTGATGTGATCCCTCCGACGATTCTTTCTGATGTGATCCCTCTGCCTATCCCTTTTGGTGTGATACATCTGCTAACTCTTTCCAATGTGTTGCCTCTACCAATCTTTCCTAATGTGATACCTCTGACGGTCTCTTCTGATGTGATATCTTGAGCGTTCCTCTCTTCTGTGATACGTCTGGTGTTCTATTCCGATGCGATACCTCTCCCGTTCCTGTCTGATACGTTACCTCTGGCGATCCCTTTTGGTGTGGCATCTCTGACGATTCTTTCTGGTGTGGCATCTCTGACGATTCTTTCTGGTGTGGCATCTCT
>NW_020289943.1:2173258-2261717 GCF_003144205.1 Meira miltonrushii | reverse complement strand
TGGTGTGGCATCTCTGACGATTCTTTCTGGTGTGGCATCTCTGACGATTCTTTCTGGTGTGGCATCTCTAATAATCCTTTCCGACATGATATCTCGAACGATCCTTACTGATATGATTCCTCTGGTATTCCTTTCTAATGCGATACCTCTGCCGGGTTTTTCTGGTGTGATGGCACTTCTGACGATCCCTTCTGAAGTGATAAGTCTACCGCTCTTTTCTGATGTGACGGTACTTCTGCAATTCCTTACTGATGTGATACCTCCGATAATCCTTTTTCTTAGGATACTTTTAGTATTCCTTTCTGATGTGACAGCTCCAGCATGCAAGACGATATAGAATGAATGTCAGATAAGATTAATATGAATTTGTACTCGTGGGTACTACATTGCATCTTGCCATAATTCTATGCCAAAATTAGATCTTGTGCATCATAATTTTCACTTAATAATCTGTATACCAACGAAATCGGATGTTCACCAACATTTGTGATCAATAAATCAATCATTTCCGGGTCAACGTAATCCCAAATCGGATTAACGACTTCCACTTCTTCTGCTTCATTGAGTGGAATAACATCCAAAGGAGACGCTTCTGATGAAACGCCTGTTGCAGTCGAATGTGCCTTTATTGCAGATCCTTTTCTAGATCCTGCCATTGCTGAAGCTGTAATGTTGGAATGCGCCATCTCTGATCGATCAACAAGAGAAGTTGCAATTCCGACCCATGCCCAATCAGGACAAACTTTATAGACGCCTGCCAAAACTACCGTTGGAGTTGAATGAGCACGAGCTGCTTCGGCTACCATCCTTGCACCTGCGATTGCCAACAATCCTCCGTTTGCCAAGATACAATGTGCTCCCATCAATATTTTCGATATTCTTGGCATAAGTGTAAATGTGGAACTGTCAGGAACCAAGAGGGTCGAAACACCAGCGGAAGATAAGGCTTTTGCTAGTTTATGTCCACTATAAGTCGGTGCTGCTTCTGCGACAATGACTGTAAATTTGCGATCTTTAGCAGCTGCTTTGAGAAAGACTTCTACAGTCTCAGAATACCCAATTGTGAAAATCACTTCACCCGAATGGATATGATCGCGTGCATCTTTGGCGATATTACTATTGACAGTCTCCAATTCGTCGATCAATTCTTGTATTGCTTGAATCAAAAGAGGTTTCAATTGATAAATGCTAACATGACTATTTTCTGTCACTGTCTTTTTCGATTGATTGCCAGGAACGGTACGAATGTCCTCATCTTCGTCATCGTCTTCATCTTCCTCCGAGTTTGTCTCTTCCGCAATGCCATCGTTATGCAAATTTAGCCTCTCTACACCATAGCCAAGTCTGTCCAAGCTTGAGTTACCCCATGCCGGTGTTGTTGCTCCACTGCCTGCTGGAGAAACGGCAAATGAGCTTGCATTCGCACTGGAAGAAGCACCTGCACCTGCTGCTACCAAATCAGAAATCGAAAACGTCGAGCCAGGACGAAAAGAGCTTAAAGCTGGTCTAGAAGGTGATCCGGGTGCGGTAGAAGCACGACTGCCATCCAAAACAGAAGAAGAAGCTGATAGCTGTTGATTGATAGATGAAGCTGAAATTGCTGATGGATATCTGCTATGGGTGGATGCTGTGGGTGTACTGGTATCTGTGCTGCTACTTCTGTCAAAGCTAGAATCAAGTGAAGTTGAGGGAAGGCCGGAAGTTGGCTGATGCTGCTGAGGCTGATGGTATGATGAATGAGCATGTAGCCCTGTTTCTGTATTTGTGATCTCAATATTTGCCGCTCTTGCTTCTTCTCTTAAAAGGTGTAAAATCCTTCTAGTAATATTTCCAATACTTTGTTCATTTGGCTGAGAATCTTGCAAAAATGCACCTGCACTTCGAATGATCACAATCAATTCGTCCAAATTTTGAAATCTTGCAGCACTAACGACCGTCCTTAATGCTTTTGCAGTCGCATTGGCTACTTCTGATGGACCATTGATTGTTTCACGTCGAAATTGTAATGCTAATTGTCTAAGCGTGCGTAAACTTGTACGATCGCGAACATGCTTTTCCAGTATGACACTAGAATGTGCACGATTGACTTCCATTGTTGGTTGGTTTGTTGTCCCAATGGTTGTTGTAAGAGGATGATGATGGTTAAATTTGAAGGTATTCTTCTTTTCGCACGCCCCCACGTGCAAAGATAGGAAAGGGCACAAGCTTGAATGAGCCTTAGCGTCAACTTTAAAGCTCCACACATTCCTTCTTAAAGTTATATCTTCCTATCATTCACCATCAATCATGTCAATACAAAGGAGGCATAGCATCTTTCGTCCTTGCATTGACCTTCATCAAGGTGTAGTAAAGCAAATCGTTGGAGGCTCTTTACGTGACGAAGATCAAAAGGAACAACAAGAAAGAGCATTAAATGCATCTGGAATCAATCCCGCTTCTTCCTCTTCACTAAAGACAAACTTTACCTCTACCCTTCGTGCAGGTCATTATGCTTCTTTGTATCGTGAACACAATCTAACGGGAGCACATGTGATCAAGCTGGGACCAGGTAATGACGAAGCAGCAACTGAGGCAGTACAAGCATGGCCCAACGGACTGCAAGTTGGCGGTGGAATCACATCCGATAATGCCAAAGTATGGATCGATAAAGGAGCAGAAAAAGTGATTGTGACATCATATCTATTTCCCGATTGCAAATTCTCTATGGAAAGATTGCAAGCGCTGGAAAATCTAGTAGGAAAGCATAGATTGGTAGTAGACGTAAGTTGTAGGAGAAGAGACGGGAAATGGATTGTTGCAATGAATAGATGGCAAGATATGACAGATATGGAAGTCAATAAACAATCTTTAGATCTTCTTGCAGATCATTGCAGTGAATTCTTGATTCATGCTGCTGATGTTGAAGGTCTTTGTCAAGGAATAGACGAACAGCTGGTGGAAAAGTTGGGAGAATGGATTACAATTCCAACGACCTATGCAGGTGGAGCAAGGAATATTCAGGATTTACATCTTGTCGACCGTCTCTCAAACGGAAAGGTAGATTTAACATTCGGTAGTGCTCTTGACATTTTCGGTGGAAAAGGAGTTACGATGCAAGAACTCATCGATTGGAATGATAAACACAACAGCTCATAAGTCTTTCAGTTTTCAAATTCACACTTGTACACTATTTCCCTAAAAATGATGCAATTTAGATTATGTACTCAGGATAATCCGTTGAAGGGCAATTTATAGTTTATAATTGTAGCACATCTTTCATCACCATTCCTCGTCACTTTCGGCTTCTTCATCTGAATCTCCCATATTTTCTTTTCGTTGAGAAAGTGCGGCTGCTAAAGCACTTGCTAAATCTGCGCCTGAATCACCACCACTACCTTCATCCGGTGTTCCAGAAGCGCCAGAAGCACCTGCTGCTGCTAAACCAGCAGCTCCTCCGATCGCTGCCCCTCCCGCTGCTGCTGCCGTTGGATCCACTTTACGTAAATTATGAACTCCTTGACCTTGAATAGATGCCAAAAGATCAGCACGACCAGATTGAGGTGCAGGTAAGGCAGGATCTCTTCCTGGAGGGGGTGGTGGCGGTGGTGCATGTGATCCTCCAGGAGGTGGTGGAGGCGGAGGAGGGGGAGCACCACCTGCAGATCCACGGGCAGGCGGAGGTGGTGGTGGAGGTGCGGCTGTTGACGCTCCTCCTCGAGCAGGTGGTGGTGGGGGCGGCGGTGCAACAGCAGAAGCTCCTCCTCTTGCTGGCGGTGGCGGAGGTGGTGGAGCGGGTATAGATGCTGATGCTGGTGCCGCTGCCGCTGCCGCTGCTGCTCCTGGTCTGGTTCGTGGTGCTGGTGGAGGAGGAGGTTGTTTGCGAGCCGTTGTTCCTGCTCTGCTTGGCGCTGGTGGTGGTACCTTTTTGATTTTAGATGCTCCTGCCGGTTGTCTAGCAGCAGGCTTTGGTGGTACGCCTCCTCTCTTTCCGACAAAGTCTTTGATGAAACCTTCATTCTTTTGGATGTCCGCTCTACTGATACCCATATTGGATAGTTGATCCAACAAAGCACTCCAACTTGGGTCAACATTCTCGGCAGAGAATCCCTTTTCGGCTGTATAACCCATATGTGCAACATGCTTGAAATCAGAGGGTGCACCTATCATTGATTTATCAATCTTTCCTCCATTTGATTTTGATGATCCACCGCCTCCTAATAGTTTACTACCACGATTCTTCTTCTTAGCAGCAGAAGAACTACTACTTTTAGCGAACTTTTGACGATTTGAGATCTTTTTGTACAGTTCACCTGCTTCTCCATCGTCTGCGAATGCAAAGCCGATCATATGTTCATCACCTTCTAAGGTATGAAAATGCGTTCGATCTTGATTATAGGATAGAGGTTCATATAATTCATGTTCCCAAATTACACCACCTTTCGCTGCTTTCAAGTCTACCAGCTTCAGTGCAAAGGTATTCCGATCAGAATCACGAACGAATGCTAATGCTCCTTCGATACCTGTATAACTCCATATTGATTGATTTGGATAAGCAACAAAAACTCTTGCAACGGTTGCCGTTAAGATTTTATTCGAAGATGAAGGTAGACTGGATTTCACCTTGGACTTATCCGAAGATGAGATTGTAGAAGGCATTTCCGTCTTTTGGTATAGTTGTTTGTCTTACGAGATGGAAGACCGGATGATTATTGAATTCTTTCTTTATCATACCCTTACTCTTATAGTGGAGTGAATGCATGCTATTCTATAATCTATTTCATCCCCGCTTATGGTTTGCACACACACGCCCTATACTGCCTTTAATCATGAAATAAGGCGGGGGCTGTGTCCAAAACGGAAGGTTCCACGTGCATTTCGATTGCCAGTGAGCTTAAAATCGCGCACAGACTACAAGGCAAGCAAGCTTCCTTCTTCCAATGTATGCTCGACCGTCCATCATCATCATTCTCAAACATACCTACACAAGATGTCTGCCATCTTTGATCAACATAACCCATACGGACAACAAGGTGGCTACGGTGGCGGTCAAGGATCTTCTTCGGGAGGAGGGGCAAACAATTTACAATTCTACTCCGGATCAGGAGGACAATATGATGGATATGGAGGAAGTGGTGGTTTAGGAGGAGCGGGATCAGGAGGAGGAAGAAGTTCATTAGAAGGCAATATGACAAGCGGAGGTTACGGTAGCTCAGCCGCAGATCGAAGCTTGATGAACAGTCAAATGGGATTTTGGAGCGCATTCGGAACAGGTGGTTTTCCCGATGAACCAAGTTTGATGGAGGAATTGGGCGTAAATCTACCACATATCCTTGACAAAAGCTTGACTGTGCTCAATCCGCTTCACAGCTATTCTGCACATCATGCCCACGATGCCCACATGATGGACGATACAGATCTTGCAGGTCCTTTATTGTTCTGTTTTGCATTCGGAATGATGTTGCTTTTAGCCGGCAAATCGCAATTTGGATACATTTATGGAGTTGCTTTAATCGGAGATTTCTCCATCTACCTTTTGCTGAACATGATGTCGGACAAAGGCATAGATGCTTATCGTGTTGCAAGTGTGTTGGGATATTGCATTTTGCCCTTGACATTATTGAGCTTTATTTCAATCTTTGTTACCCTTGATGGGTACCTTGGATACGTTGCAGCTCCGATCTTTATCCTATGGTGTTCTTCAAGTGCTTCGGGTATATTTGTCAGTATTCTAGGATTGAGCGAGCAAAGATTTTTGATCGCTTATCCGCTTGGACTGCTTTACAGTTCCTTTGCTATCCTTAGCATTTTCGATTTCAGTGGTGCCGCTGTCAAGAGGATTTAAAAGATGCAATCCATCATACAAACTCCTTGACCTTTATTCACACATATGCAATTTGTACAAATAGACACCATAATGATCTGCATGAATTAAGAATCCTCATCCGAGCAGCTTCTGGACTGCCATGTTTTCCAAGATGTAATCCAGAGTGTGTTGGTGTATAAGAGCAAATTGGCTACGTGGCTAATTTCAGTGCTGCACAGATGATCAGCTCTCTGAAATTGAAAGGTAAGTAAGATGGCAGCAACCAACTTGATGAGATAATTCTATTGTTACGTTTTGTAGTCTCCAGGCACTGCTTTCTGAATAATAATAATAAATTTGTGAGGTAGAGAAAGGTGGGTAGAATTTACATGTGATATGAGACTATTTATAATTGACAAATGGGCTAATTATGGGCACCAAGACTGTGGTTCGTCAGCCTTTGTGGCGGAACAGGCGTTAAGGCGTGATACGGCGTGATACGGCAAGTGACGCCTGTACACGTGCCAGGCGTACCGTATACGTCATATCCCAACATCTATGTCCGTAGCAGAAAAATGCCGAGAAAGATAAGGCGCCGAGGGCTAAAAGGCGCTAAACCAGTGTGACTCGGGATAGCTCCACCCTTCCAGACCAACCTCCTCCTCAAAATTCGACGGCCCGTCTGGAATGTCAGGAAAGTAAAAGGGGTTGTCTCTTCTCATTACGCCCATCCACACGACCTGCTTCAAGATGTCATCACCGTTCATCATGGCTTCCAGAATCTATCTGGGTGGTAGTAGCAATCCAGCAAGCCCAGATCAAGGCATCGTTTTTGCAACTGCTTTATCGCGTTTATTAGGATGGTTATACTTTGCCGCTTGGACCGCAAGTTTTTGGCCTCAAGCATTATTGATGTATCGTAGAAAGAGTGTTGCAGGGATCTCGTTGGATTTCATCTCATTGAATGCGTTTGGATTCGTTTGTTATTCGATCTTCAATCTGGCTTTCTTGGTTTCTGAAAAAGTTCAACAGCAATACCGAAACACACATCATGGACAAGAGAACTTGGTTCGTTGGAATGATGCATTCTTTGCCATTCATGCTGTCTTGATCACTTCTTGGCAATTGGTTATTACACGCATCTATAAGCGTGCACCAGGTCAAAAAGTATCACTTTGGTGTAAGATCACACTCGGGATCTTGATCTCAATCTTTCTGCTCACTTTGACCACTTGTGTCATCGGTGGCGGTGATGATGATTATATCTTACGCTGGATCGATTTCATCAATATATGCTCGTACATCAAGCTGTTCATCACCTTGATCAAATATTCAGTGAGTGTCGAATATATGCACAATCACATCTTTTGCATCCTGCTTACCCTTCGCTTTCTCCAACTTACAGCCTCAAATCCTTCTCAATTTCTCTCGAAAGTCAACTCGCGGCTTCGCTATTGAAGGCATCACGCTAGATGTGTTTGGTGGATTGTTCAGTCTTTTACAACTTGTTATTGATGCACAAATCATCAATCATGATTGGTCAGACGTTACAGGTGATCCGGGCAAATTAGGACTTTCTTTCATTTCGCTCTTTTTCGATGCAATCCTTCTGTTTCAGCATTACGTATTGTATGGCAACAAAGCTGTCTCTGAAGAAGATGAGGACGAGGAACAAAGTCCACAAGAAACAGAACCTTTGTTGGGCTAGTGTATGATTTCAATAGATACGTATAGATTGAGTGAATGCATGTGTAAAAATACAATGAGTATATCGATCCACCACCTAAGACCAACTCTATTCCTGCTGGGCCAAGATGGTATCCTTTCTTGCTGCTTTTGGCTTGCTTTGACCTGCTTTGGAGTGCTTCCGTCTTCTGTCCTCTTTTGTACGTTCGGCTTCCAACATGGTATGCTTGAGCTTTTGGGCAGTCTTGATTGCTTTAGGTACCCTGCGTTGACGATCAATCTTGCCAATGTCTCCCACATTACGCCATCTATTGACCAATTGTTGTCTATATTCACGTTGAGCACGTTCTTTGCCAGACTGAATGCCCAACTTTTCACTTGCACGAGATTTCCAAAGACGGACGTTACCATCATCGCTTGCCGAACAAACGAAACGGGCATCAAGTGTATAGGCTGCAGCAAATACACGTTGCATACGTGAAGTATGATATGTATCACGAGAATGATTTCCTTTTCCTGTATTCCAAAGACGAACCGTTCGATCGTATGATCCTGTGACCAAATCTTGACCTGTGGGACTCCAATCGACTGACATGACTGCGGAAACGTGATCTTTGTAGATCTGCAAAGCATTTGTCATATTTCGCATGTCAAACGTGTACATGTTGTGATCTTCTGATGCAACGGCAAATACTGTTGGCTCGATAGGTGACCAAGCTAGATCATTTGCTCGCATTTTCATAACAGTTCTCGTTAAGGGTTTGCCACTACGCAGATCGTACAGAACAATTCCACGATCGCTTCCAGCTCCTGCTAGGACTTCTTTTTCGCTTGGATTGAATCGAACCACATTGATACTTTCCGCTCCCCAAGTCATCTCTCGCAATGCACCGCCTCCCGAGCTGCTACCATTTCCACCTCTTGTTATATCCCAAACTTGTACTGCAGTAGATCCTGAAGCGAATACTGGATCAGAAGCATGATGTGATATAGAATTGATTGCAGTTTTGCAATGCCAAGTCTGTAAAGGGTCGGTGCTGGGTGTTGTGCTTTGTTGTGTCCATGGATCGCTTCCACCCAATATTCCGCCTCCAGTAATTCCTGCTCTCTCTTGTTGACGAGAATCCTCTTCCTCATCACTGTCATCTCCGAATCCAGGACCGAATCTATCTCGTCTTGGATCGGCGTCCCAAAGTTTGATAGTACGATCTGTACTGCAACTCAAAAGCCTTCTACCGCCGCTTCTTGAGCTTGAATCAGCTGTCGATCCTTCAGCTGCGTATTGTTGCGCAAAATTGAGAGGTGAGATAACGAGTGATGAAATGATTCCATGATGTGCCCTAGGATATGCTGTCATTAATGTTTGCGTGGGCATATCCCATAATCGAATTTCTCCATCTCCACTTCCACTTCCAATCACTCCTAGCCTGTTCGGGTCTTTTACTAAGCAATATACTCCATCAACGTGCCCTTCCAATGCTGCTACGAAAGGCTTAGCATGCATTCGATCCAATTTGGCCGCATTGACGGCACGGGTATATTCTCTTGATTTGCTAAAAGGATGGAGAGATGGGTCTAGATTGTGTGATTCATTAGGAGCATCGCCTTTCCTGACTGCCGTATGGGCATCCAAAGACCTTGTCAGAGCTTTGATCTTCATTTTTGTTGGATGGTGATGGCAAAGATGATGGCCATTCACCGCTCCACAACTTCTCAACTTTATTTCATAAAATCTAAAATTTTAAATATTTCTTTTGTGCAGAACACAGATAATCTGCCCAAAAATTTTGTCCTGCAAGCACGTGCAAAATTTTTTTTGGAAGAAGTCTGATTAGTGAGTGCATCTTCATCTTATTCTTCTTTCCTGCCATTCCCACCTTTCAAGATGACTGATATAGCGGAAGGAAGTACTTCCGTCGTTCCTCAAATCGATGAATTGATCTTAGATGCAGGTCCTTTGGTGACGCAACAAAGATTAGTTGGATTAGCAAAGAAGTTTTACGTTCCTTCTGCAGTTGTAGCAGAATTACGTGATAAACAAGCAAGAGATCATTTCCAACGATTACAAGATCAAAGTAATGCAGGTCAAGGAGGCTTTACAGTCGAGATACGCGAGCCAAGTGCAGAAGCAAAGATGGCGGTGATGGGATTTGCAAAACAAACTGGTGATTATGCGGTTTTGTCTCAACCGGATTTAAGCGTTTTAGCATTAACGTATGCTTTAGAGGTACAAAAGCATGGACAATGGAGGATCAGGGATACCCTTGGTGGTTTGACTGGTCAACAAAAGCAAACACAGCAGCAGAAAGAGCAGAATGCTGGATCTAAAGGAAAGAATGAAGGCAATCAAAAGCAAAAGATGGAGCAAAAGATGGAGAAGCGGATAGTGGACCCACCAGAAGAGAAACATAGTGAGAGCATAGCAAAAAGGCTGGAAGAAGAGGGTGGCAATAGAGAAAATACTGCAAGCAAGCCCCTCGGAGCTTCGACGGATGCTGAAATTCAAGCCATGGAATCAACATTGGCATCAACGTCGATAGCGGATGAAGCCCATTCATCCGCACTCGAAGAGGCAGCAGAACCACACAATTCAGAAGAAGAAGCTCTAAACGATGACGAAGATGATGAAGAGACAGGAGGTGAATGGATCACACCGGATAACATCGACAAGCACAAGAGCAGAGCATTAGGATTAGTGTCAGATTCTGATTTGTCGCTGTTACAAGGCGCAAACAAGACTCGATCTAATGGCAGAATGCGTACAACAGTCACAGAAGCAGATGATGGATGGTCAACGGTAACATCCAAGAATACCGTTCAGAAGCCTGCACATGCCAGTGCAAAGGTTGCTGGCGGCAAAAAGTCTGCCAACAAACCTCCTGCACGGATGACGGTTGCCTGTATGACAGGAGATTATGCAGTGCAAAATGTGTTGTTACAAATGGGACTAAGTCTGGTAGGATTGGAAGGAACCAGGATCAGACAAGTGAAATCTTGGGTCTTACGTTGTCATGCATGCTTTAAGATCTGCAAAGATTCAGAGAGAAAGTTTTGTCCGCAATGTGGAAATCCTACACTGTTACGTACGAGTGTAACTTCAACCGATCCACAATTGGGAAAAGAAGCAGGAATGCAAATCCATCTCAAAAAGAACTTCCAATACAAGAATCGTGGAACAAAGTTTTCTCTACCTTTACCCAAACCTGGAAAAGCTGGAGGTGTTCAAGCAAGCGTACCAATCTTGCGTGAAGATCAAGCTGAATGGCAAAAAGCCTTACAACGTGAGAAAGTACAAAAGAACAAAGAAGAGCGTGCATTACAAAAAGCATTGGAACGTGGAAGTGATTCGTTGAGTGCACGATACGAAGATGCGGACACGTTGAGTATCTTGTTAGCAGGCAAGACGAGCGGACAGGGCTACCAAGGTTTACCACAGATTGGTGTTGGAAGAAGGAACCCTAACGAGAAACACAGAAGGAAGGTCTGATTGCAAATGTACATTATGAATTGTTTGATATGTATGTGACTACTTTTACAAATGATATCTCAAGCTGTAATGACTTGATTGATGAGCCAAACCAACCCTTTGTGACCACGTTCTGCATGTTCTTTTTGCACTTCTTGCCCAGGCTCATGGAGGGAAGAGTTAAAGACTTCAATAGACCAAGGACCCTTATAACCGGTAGAATGAACTGCTTTAACGAAATCCAAAGTAGGCATAAAAGCACCACGGTCAAACTCTCCTGGATATAATCGGTTACCTCTACTCCAAATCATACGTGCAGGACGTGGTTCGTTTGGATTAGGAGAAGGTTCAAGTGGAACTTGCATCTTTCGTGCATCACCGACTTGAAGGAAGAAAACCTTTTCGGCTGGAACTTTAACGGGAATAGCTTCAAGAGAGGCCTTTAACGCCTTTTCAGTTTCTGCGATTGGTTCTTGAATACCGCTTGGACTGCATGGATCAGCAAATTGACGTCCAAGTGTATTGAAACTATCAAAGCATAAGCCAAAGTTCTTTCGATCAACTTTTTCAACAATCGCATAAGCTTGATCCCATCTGTCAATATATGTTCCCCAACTTAAACCTTCGAATGCGATTCTAAGTGGTTTGGTTGATTGTTGTTGTGGTGCGATGATTGTGTTTTCATTGAGCATTGGTGTGATTGTCGTTTCAAATCGTGCTGCTTCATCAGCAAGGATAGCGAAATCTTCCGCACACTGATCGATATCATTTGTGATTTGATCCTCTGGTTGACAATTCGAGCAACACAAAAGCAAATCCGTTCCTAGCGCACGCATGACTGCAAACCTTGATCGAACACGTTCGATTGCATGTTTGCGTTTTTGTGAATCTTTCCATCCTTCAACGTCACGCATTGGCTGTAAAGATAAGATTTGTAAACCTAAAGAAGCACAAATGCCACGAATATAACTTGCGCAAACGATCTCACGTTGTGCTTCAAATGGAGTACATGGACCGTGTGCATTCCAAGCTGTCTTTTCTTGTGTGACAGTTTCGTTTGATAATGTCGTTGAAGAAGTGGAAGCGATTTCATTATCGTGTAATACTCGTTTACCGTATTGTGGACTGGAAGGAGGTGTAAGAGCTTTGTAAATGATTGCGAATTCATCACTTGCTGCAAAAGCATCTAAATCATCTTGAAATATTTCAACAGCTTCGAATCCTGCATTCGCGATTGATCGTAATTTGGATGGAAGTGTATGACCAGCAGTGTGAAAGCCGACGCTGGCCGTAAAGATGGATAAAGTTGGCATTTGTGTCATCGTTGTTGAGGTGGTGAAGAAAGGGCGTAACACTGAATCATTCTGCACCACAGCTCATTATTTATACAATCGTCTTATACCCCACTCTGTCAAGTATAGAGGTGCCGAGTGTCCTTTTAAGCAGGCTCATGGCTTACGACAAAGTATGGGGTATTGACAATTGTATGTCGAATACTGGTCTTATGCCTTTGGGTGGAGAGTGGCGGAAGAACGTTTCTTAAACTTTTATCCGGCGTCAGACCAATCCACCGTGTAGACCGCGGCTAAAGGTGCGTACTTATATAAGCGGCTGAGAAGAGAAAGAAACTTACATAAGCAGCACCTTTCTCTATCTACAGAAAAGTTTAGCATTCTACAGCCCAGGGCGACACTGACTAGCAAGCCGGATTTTGGCGTGATACTGAGGGCGTAAGAACATTCTTTCCTTCTTCTGATTTAATTGAATGCATCTCATCACTGTTCTTTGTTCCATAAATGCAGATGCACAAACGCACAGAAATATGCAAAGCGGAGCGTAACAAGCCAATAAGAAGAACAATGGCATTATGCCGTTTATGCATGTTTGGTATGTTTAGCGTACGTGTAGTCAAAGTGCTTGCATGCATAACGACGCGCCTTTCCTTTTCGATTCATTCAAACCCACAAAGGAAACACTGTGAATTCTTGCCTTGTTTGAGCGGTAGACCGCTGTGTTTGCGCCTGGCCGGCTGCCCGCCTATAGATCGAAAATTGAATTGGAGTTGAAGTTTAAGCGTGACGCGCCTTTTGGATTTTTCATCATGTGGTTCTCTTTTCGCCTTTGTACGCCTACGCCCGCCTTGTCCAGTTGTTGTCTTTTTTGCCCGCCCCCCTGTTCTGATCATCACGGTTTTTCTCTCTTCTTCATTATTCTCTTTATTATCCTCCTCGACTTCATCCGGCTCCGTTTACTCCGTCACCTAATCATTCACCCTCTTTCATTCAAGGTGTGGCTGTAATCCTTTTGAGAGATACACAATCATCACCATAACAATCGTTTACGTTCATTTTTTTCAACTTTGTCTAGATCGACTATATTCACTCTCGCTACTCAGTAAACAAAAGTCACAGCACAAACAGCATACACACACAAACACAAACACACAAAATGCGGCTAACATCAATTGCTCTGATTGGACTTGTGGGATTCGCCTCTACCACATTCGCGCAAAGTTCAGCGACACCTTCTTCGTCTGCTTCAGCTTCAGCATCAACATCCAGTCTAATTCCAACAGGTATCAGTTCTGGTTGCTCTGATTTCTTAAACTCACTCAATAGTGATGCAACCCTTCAAGCCTGCACCGCACCTTTGTTGTCAGCCACACAGTATTACGCAAACGCAACAACGGTAGCAAAAGGAAATAAAGCAGCTACATCAAACGTGACAGATTCAGCAAGTGCACTCAAGAACAGTTTAGGACAATTGTGTGCAAACACTACAGGTTGTCAACCAAGTACGATTCGTTCTAACTTGAGTAAATTCTGGAACGCATGTGGAACAGAATTGAAAAGCAAAAATGAACAAGTCATTGCACTTTATGACGTTTTATACCTCATCAACCCTTTCCACGATGCCGTTTGCACGACTGATGATAACAACAACTTTTGCATTCTTTCGATCGCAAACAGTACTGCTGCCAAACAAGCCACCACATCCAAACGATCTCTGCTCACCGATGATGCCATGTTGATGCCTCAACTACTCGAGAGACAAGATGCTTCAGAAACTGCGGAAAGCATTGATTCAGGAGCAGCAAGTCAATCCAACATTGCATATCTGTTCTTACAACCGACCAGTGAAAAGAACTTGTTATGTTCAAGTTGCAGTAAGAACATCATGGCAGCATATATCACCTTTGAAACTTCGATTCCATATGCGATCGGATTGTCCAACTCTGATCAATTGAAAGGACAATCTGCACTTTATAAAGCAATGCAAGCAACATGCGGAAAAGATTTCACTACAACCATTAATCAAAAAGCAGGAACGACTGCATTTGCTGAAGTTGGAGGTGCTTTGAGCAATGCTAAAGTACAAATCACCGTAACGCTGGCCGTTGCAAGTTTCTTGGCCGTCACTCTTTCATTCGTTTGAGGGAGAGGGTAGGCGAGTTATGCTAACTTCATTTTAGACTTCATCAATTTGTACTTTTGTTGCCACTCTTTTTTTTGCTCCTTTTCTGTGAAATGGGTTCTTTGCTTTTTTCATTCACCTCCTCTCTTTGGTCTAGTACCATATAACCTTGTTTCTCATACCTCTTTTTTCTCTCTTTTTTGCTTTATTTCCCAGTCACGGATCTTTTGGCCCATACTTTTATGGCAATATAATCAGCACGTATCACATCTTTTGTTTGACTGGTAGTCTTTGAGTATATTTCTCTGTTTTGCGGACGTTGAATGCAATCTATACGATTCTATCGCGTATAAGGCATGCCTTGTGCGTGCGTACTCTTTATTTAGGCGCCCCTGCATACATACACAGGCTTATCGTTTGAGCGTCATCGTGCGTGCGTGTGTGGGTGGATGTATACGCTGGGGCACTCGGTTCACAAGCATTATTAATATTCATCTATCATCTATCATCGTTCAATTGGTGGATCACAACAATCATCTTCCAACTCACAACAACAACATGTCTGCCTCACTTCCACCTCTTTTGGTAGATATACCACGTAATCCATTCTTGGCAGTTGGTATTCCCGTAACTTTAGGCGTTGCAACCGGATTGGTTACCCGAACATCATCAAAATCACCCGAATCATTATGGTATAAATCTTTGGCACGACCAAAATGGGAACCGCCACGTTGGGCATTTGGAGTCGTTTGGCCGTTGCTTTATATCGCAATGGGAGTTAGCAGTCACCTAACTGTTAAAGCTTTAGATCGTACTCCACCAGGTTTAGGTAGAACAAGAGCGATGAACGCATTAAAATTGTATTATGCTCAACTTGCTCTTAATCAATTATGGACTCCGTTATTCTTTGGTGCAGGTCAAATTACGATCTCTTTTGCAAATTTGAGCGCTCTTTTGGGAACGATTGCCGTTTGGGGTTGGACATTAAAGGATGTCGATGAACGTGCAGCAATTCTTACCGTTCCTTATTTGGCTTGGAGTGCTTATGCAACTGCTTTGAACGGTTTCATCTGGTGGAAGAACTCTGGTAAACCATTCTTCGGTGCTTTACGTGATAGGGCAAACGAGAAGAAGAAGGGTAACTGAATGCGTCCTCACTTAATGTATGTTCATCTGAATTGAATCTGCTATGATCATCTGTTATATATAATTATTTGAGTGGTGATTGGACAATTTCCATTTAATAGTAAGAAGGCAGTACAGCAAGAAGTAGTATTATTTATCTTACGCTTCACCGGCAGGCTTTGGACGTGAAACGACAGTCAAAGAACGATGTTGAACGAGATAATTTGTTTGACCACCGCCGGATTCAGAAGGTTCATATTGTACTTTGAAATCAGCATCCACTAAAACTTGGGTTCCTTTTGTTAATTTTGTTAAACGTGAAACAGGTCCTTCACCAAAAGCAAAGATTGAATGAAAAGAAGAAGTTGGTTCTCCACGTTCTCCTGATTCATTTGGTGGTCCTAACGGATCTGTTGTTGCAACTGTATATTTAACATAATCTTTTCCCGTTCTGGTAGTACGTTGTTCAGGATCAGCAACCAAACGACCTAATAATTGCATTCGTGCGATATCATTTTGAACGGCCGAAGTGGAAAATGATCGGCTAACGTTTTGTGGTAAAGCTGTACGAAGGGCTGATCGGAAAGCCATTTCGAGTAAAAGATGTTTGTTGCAAAGTGATGGTTGAATGCATCAATCATTCAATCATCAGAATGTGCATCCATTTGAGCTTAATCCGGCCAACACTTTTGTTTAATAGAAATGGACAGTGCTCAGCGCGTGTGCGAGCGTGTGTGCGGGCTTAAAAGCGCGACGCGTACAGTGACAGACAGTATGAGTGATGGCGATCCTTCAGCGAGACGATTGAACGAGCACGTGATGATGAGAAAAATGTCCAAGCCAAATCCAATCTTCTCATCTCGATTGTAATCATCACCATCACTTCCAGCACACACACAAGACATGACGTCAAAACTTACTACACAAATACTGAGGGGAAGCTTACGTTCTTCTCCTGGTCCTTCAGGCTTGGCAGGATTCACATTACCTTGTCGTAAAATTGTATTGGAATATAATGACGATTGGCCAAGTTCGAAAGGAGCTATGGATTTTGCCAGAGCGGGTAGATTAACACAAATCGCAGAACAATGGCCAAATGTAGAAGTTGTGCTACAAGAGAAGCCTAACAGACATCCAATGCTAAGAGCATTTTACGGTGAGTGTGATTTGTGTCTTAGGTTTGTTTGCATGCATTGCTGACATTTTAATTTCCACTCAATCACAGTTAATGGAAAGGAAAAGGGTATTTCACTACGTAATATGGGAATAGGAGAAGTTGCTAAAAAGATCAAATTGGTTCTTGATCAAAGCGGAAAGAAACATATCCATCTCAAAAATCGTCCAATCGTTGCTGGATCAGAAGAATCCGCTCGTGGTGTTTGGAGTGCACTTCACGTACCAAGAAAAAGCAATTGAAGTGAGATTAAGCAATCAATTTTGTATTTGTAGACAATATTATAATAAAAGTACATTCACATACAACCCTACGAAAGGAACCAGCTTGCGTTTGCATACCACGATAACATCGGATTACTGCCATCCTTGCATGTCGTTTGAGGAAGATCGGCGTACCTTTGCAAGAATTGACGATGACTTACGATTTGCTTCTTATCCGTCTTGTTCATGACATGATCATGCGTTTGCTTGAGATCTTTGAAATTTGTTGGGAAAAAGATGTCAAAGAAGCCTTGATGGACCGTATATTTGGATACAGCGATCATCGTTCCATTCAAACGTGTTTGTACAACAGGAGCATTCACACCAACGAGACTGTCTGGTAATGCATCAAAATCGGCCATGACCATTCTGTGCTTTGGGAACTTTTGCGAGAGTATGTCCAATAGTTGTAGACTGCCTGTCGGAATATACTCGGGTTCAGTCAAATTTGGATAAAAAGGTATGTTGCGTGCTAGCATTCCTCTCAGGAAACTTGGTGTGATTCGCATCCAAGTTGGTGCAGTTGGTGGCACAAAGGTTGATGCTGATGAATCGCCTTTTTGCATGCTCAGATACCTCTGAATAATCTTGTCTTGGACAGGCTCCCATAGCTCATGCATATCACCTGAAGCATCTATTGAAACGATTGCTTGATAGGGTAAGAGAGTGTCGGTTGCATATCGCACAACATCATGTGTTAGATTGTCAAACACTTCCATTGCTAAGAAGAAGCAATCTTTGTTTTCTTCTTCTTGCCAGTCTAGCACGCTCTTGTTTGTTACTTTGATGCGATCAGGTGCATTGGCGATATGCTTGGCGATCGTACTCTTTTGCTGATCGGCCAGCCTAGGTGAAATCTCGATGATATGATATGTCATCTCCTTGTACAAATCAGGATGCTGTGACTCGACAAAGTCCAAGATATCACTTGCCAAAGCACCTGAACCGGCGCCAACTTCGTAAACACAAAGTGGTGTTCCCTCTACCTTCTCTTCGATCATATAACGTGCTATCGCATGGGCAAAGTGCGGCTTGAACAGTTCCGTTGGTGTATGCCACACCTGACGAGCTGCCATTGCCTTCACATCCCGATCATGATCATCAGTCTCTTTTTCGTTCAGTAATTGACGTGCTAAATCCATCCTGCCTTTACGTTGTGCTGCATCTAAGGCCTGTGCTGATCCCGGCAAAGGAACTACTCTTGATTTAGACTTTGGCGAGGCGGAAGTTGAGTCATCTGCTTCTTTAGTCTTATTTTTGTTCTTCTTCAATAATGGACTCAAGACTTCTTTCACCTTTGAATCCACTCGATCTTTCGTCTCTTTTGCTGCTTTTTGATCTTGAGCTTGAATGCTATTCTCAAATTTGGAATAACGTTCTTCTACCGCCACCATGAATGCACGTTCGTTTGCCAAAGCGGGAAATTCATATGCTCTTTGATGTTTTTGTCCGTCTGGCAATAAGACCGCATGTCTTGAAAAGTAGCCATACGTCGGATTGTACAATGAATCATGAATGAAGTCTCTTGCCAACATTCGAACTGATTTTGGCCGTTTTGTTTGTTTGGCAAGCCATTGCTCATTCACCAACGGGTACTCATAATGATCTGAACTTGGTTTTAAAGAGAATGGATCTGGATTGTACTGTGTTCGATGCTTTATCTGTCCTGATTTCGTACCAAATTCTTCTCCAAATAGGCTTGTTGTCGTATCGTTCTTCTGTTCCTTTGCTGTCGTACCATTCTTCTGTTCATCTGTTGTCGTACCGTTTTTCTGTTCTTCTGCTAGTAGCCTAGATGTTGTTTGTATGGGTCTTGCATGTATGTATCCTGTTTTCCACGCCTGGCAACGTCTAGCAGCATGTCTTACGATCATACCGAGTAAGTTATATGAAGGAATTAAAGGATCATAATCAATCATGTCGGATAATCATCAAATATTATTTCTTCGCATACATGGCTTGAGCGCGCGTAGTAATATTATATTTCAACGGTTTTCCGAAAAATAAAATAAAAATAAAACTTCTCGTCCTCATCAATCATACAATAAAACATGTCGGAGCCGGCCAAAGATGAGGCTGGCTCTTCATCCTCCTTTAAGCTACCCTCAAGACAATCATACTTTACAACATTGTCAGCGATCGCATTTGCTTCAGGATTAGGGATAGCAGCTGTTGTAACGATACGGAGAGGAAGAAAGATGAAGATGGAGGATATGCAAACGATAAGCAGACCATTGCAAAATTCTCAGCTTACACAAAAAAGGATAAAGGATGAAAGTCCGCTGGGAAATGCTTCTTCGAAAGGAGTATTTGCTTTGTTTGGCGAAATGAATCGTTCAATTTTCAAAAAGCAAGATTTACAGCATGTGGAAGATACTTCTTCTTTAGCAGGACCATCTGCTTTAAGAAGAAGTACGAATGAACAGACGTCTCTTCGAGGAAAGAATGTACAGGAATCAGTCTTTGACTCAAATAGTTCTGCTCCCCCACCAGTCTTTGACTCAAATAGTTCTGCTCCCCCACCATCAGTACTGATGCGATCAAAACCAAAGCCGGAAGTGGAGCAGGGGAAGAAACCAATTGCACAAGATCAGATACCTCAAGTCAAAGTTCCAATCGGCGAATCACCGGTCGTGATGGCGATCAAGGCAATCGGAATAGCGACTGGAATCGTAGGAATTGCAACTTGGGTTTCGATAGAGATCGCTTGTAGGGTATTGCACGTAAAAAATATGGACGAATTGATCGAAAAGTTAACGTCAATCGTACCTGCAAGTGAACGTAAGAATGCCGTTTTTGATAAGATCGGACAATCAGCTCGACAAAGTTTGGAAGGCGCAATCCGTAGTCATGATAAAGCAAGCGATATAGATACGGCAGACGCTTATTCCGATTCGAGATTGCGTACCGGTGATTCTGATAGAAACGGAGATGCACCTTTGCCCGTTGGAGAGGCTGTCAAACAACTTGATGAAGCCGTTGAGCGTGGAGATGCGGCTGCTTGGATGGAAATTTTGAGCAGACAACTTAATGCAGAACGCAGAATCGAATTAGAGGAACGACAATCACGCATGTCTGCCTCTTCTTGATGTTGCAATATAACAATGTACCAATACAACTACAATATAACAAAACTTTTGTATAAATATAATGCATTCCATCTTTGCTTGCTACCGAACCTTCTTACCTTTTACAGGTATGTTTGGACTATTTCTACCACCCGTATCACTTCCACTTCCACTCTTACTCTGCGAAGGTGAAGCACTCTTACCAACACCAAAAATACGTTCTCTTGCACGTTTATATTCTTCTTCTCGTTCAGCCAAAGATTTTTTTTGTTTAGCAGCATTGGCAGCCGCAATTGCAGCAGCTTGTTCTGCCGCTTGTTCGGCACTTTTATCTCTACGTAAAATTTGCGGTGGTGGTCTTGAAACGTATTCGTCATGAGCAGTGCCATTCGATCTCCCTGAAGATGTGGAAGATGTGCTTGATAGTCCGGGTGCCAACAAGCTGGCTGGTAAACTACGATTCTGTACGATCGGTTGGGCTTGTGGAGTTTGACGATTACTGAATGACAGAATTGTGGTATAAGTTAGTGAGATACACTTTTCACATAACCGATCAGCTACTCACGCTTCTTCCCATAACGTTCTTCCTTCCACTTTTGGTCGCTCTGTGGAATCTGTCATTTCATCTCCCCATGCATCTTGATATACTTTTTTGTGATATTGTGGTTGTGATGATGCACCACTTTCAACTTCTTCTTCAGATACATCCCAATCATCAACTTCTGCCTGCACTTCTGGCTTCTTTCTTGTTGATTTGAATTTGGCCGACATAGTTACAATCGTTGCCAAGAGTTACACAGAGATGATCGCTGATCAGTATGTTTGCAAAAGACTTCCCTTTTCCGATGTATGCAGCAGCTTATCTTGATTAACACCTTTTTATTTTTAAACGAGTACGCGTTTCTACAACGGGAACTTCAACTCCGACCTCTCTCCTTCATCACAAACAAAACATGCAAGCCAGTCACGATGAAAGTCGTGGTGAACCCGATCAAGAGGCCGGTGAACAGTTGGAACCAAGTATCATACTCAAATCAAGTGGTCCTTCTTCCTTTTTTGAAAGATTATTACGTCATTTTGCAATTTTAGGATTGTTAATGTTTTCATCAATTTGGGGTTTATTGGCTCGTGAAGGTTTGATTGCATTGAATACATACTCTGGTATGAGTATCGAACCTACAATATGGGCACAAGCAGTAGGTTGTTTAGTGATGGGCTGGAATGTGGCAAATAAAGAAGATTTAGAGAAATGGTATCCTCCCGCATTCATTGCTATCGGAACGGGATTTTGTGGAAGTGTAACTACGTTTTCATCTTGGATCTTGCACGTCTTTCAGGCTTATGGTAATCAAAAGCACTACAACAGACATGGATTACACAACGTAATGGATGCTTTAACCCAAACCGGCGCAACTATTGGAATGTCACTCATCTCACTATATGCCGGAAGAGCATTAGCATCGATCTTACCTGCCAAGCCGGTTCTCGTACTCTTTGAGCGATTTCAGCACTCTATAGCACCAAGACGGACCGACAAACAAGTCAACGGCCATGCAAACGGTGAGCCAAAGCCGAGACAAATTCATGCTGATTCACAAGTCCCATACACAAGAGGACCGGATCTATTCTGCATCTTGTTGGGCATAATATTTTGGGCTGCTTCGGCTGTTTTATGTGGCACATATGAACCTTTTCGACATGTCACTTACGCCGTAGTTCTATCGCCACCAGGTGCAATTATACGATGGTACCTGTCAAGATTCAATTCATATCCCATCAGCAAGAGAAAGCCATATTGGCCTATCGGTACACTTTCGGCCAATTTGATTGCAACTGCAGTTTTGGCTGCTGCTTTTGTCGGACAAAATGTGGGTCGAGTGACCGGAGTAGGTGGTGGAGGCGTGCATACAGTTGAAGGATGCCATGCTCTTTATGGTGTTCAAGAAGGCTTTTGTGGTTGTCTGTCCACGATCAGCACGTTTGCAGTCGAATTGGACAATATCAAGCCTCGTCGGAGAGCGTTTGGCTATCTTTTGGGAAGTTATGTGTTGGGAATCATACTTTGCGTACTAATCATAGGAGCACCTTGGTGGAGTATAGGAATGATGGGAAGTTGCGTAGGTATCACATTGTAATCATACTGTACTTTTAATATACCCGGAAATAGAACAAGATAGAAATTGATCGCAATGGCGGGAGTTTGTTAGGCTGAATGCCAAAATTAAGGTTGAGACGTGTGACTCCGCTTTGCCTGTTCGGCGATATTAAGAGGTTGACGTCGATGCTGAGTTTAAAGCCTCTTTGGCTGCCTTTGCTTCATCAGATGAAGTCAATTCTTCGCCCTCCAATCCCTCAAGAATGCCTTGTAAATCTTCAACGGCTGACTGTAGACGTTTTTGACAATCAGGTATCATCTGCCTGCAATCTTGTAGCACCTTTTTCTGTTGTGAAATCTCCCACGATTCCTTTCCTTCTGATTCATATTTGGCTACCCTTTCTTCTTGTTCTTTTGCCTCTTTTTCGTATGATTTTTCCTCCTTTACCAGACTGGAATAGGTGTCCATGTCAGCCCTTTTGTGTCTTATAACCGCCATTATGCCTCCGCCCATCACTCACCGTTTTACAACGCCAGTTTTGATTGTCAGCTGTCTTTTGATTGTCTTTACGTCACTCATGATTGGTTCTTCAAAAGTCGTTGGAAGAAAGAAGATTGCTCTAAAATTAAAGCTGGCGTGATGCTAATGATGTATGCGCCTTTAGCGGCGGAAAGAGGAGACTGTAGCGCCTGGCGCCCAGAGCAGAGTGTGAGTGTGGATGTGTGCATTGACCCAAACAAGGAATGATCTTCTTGTGAGAGAAACGTAAAGTATATAATTCCCTTTCTTTCATCCCTTCTCAAACACTGAATGACGTCAAAACCACCTCGAACAACACCTAATCCAATAGCATTTGCCGCAATTGCAATTTTAGGTTTTGGTTCATTCGCATACGTAGTTACAAAACGTGCAAACGATCCCGAAAAACATAAAAGAGAAAAACGTATCCCACATCCCGATCCTTTGAAACCTGTTCGGAATCCAACCGTTTCTTAACAACGCCAAGATGTCGAAATCTCCTACATTCTCTCAAGAAAAAGTTACTGTTGTCTTTGTGTTGGGTGGACCTGGAGCAGGTAAAGGAACACAATGTGAACGTTTGGTAAACGATTATGGTTTCGTTCATTTGAGTGCAGGCGATCTCTTACGTGCCGAACAAAAACGTGAAGGTTCAGAATATGGTCAATTGATTGCCGATCATATTAAAGAAGGTAAGATCGTACCACAAGAGATCACCATTGCACTTTTACGTAATGCAATGAAACAAGCTATTGATGCTCAAGGAAAAACTTTGTCCGGACATGATGTTCCACAACAACACAAGTCCAAATGGACAGATGGTAAAGGTCGTTTCTTGATCGATGGTTTCCCACGTAAAATGGATCAAGCAATCATCTTTGATGAAACTGTTTGCCTTTCAAGATTCGTTCTCTTTTTGCAGTGTAGCGAAAAGGTTATGTTGGAACGTTTATTGGAACGTGGAAAGACTAGTGGACGTACAGATGATAACGAAGAAAGTATCAAGAAACGCTTCCAAACATTTGTTGATACTAGCATGCCCGTTGTGGAGTACTACCGCAAGCAAGATCGTGTTGTAGAAGTGGATTCCGAGCAATCTGTCGAACAGGTTACCGAAGCTATCCGTAAAGCAATGAACGATACTTTTGCACGCTTGGGTCAAGCTGCATGATGGTGCCTTTGTTTAGACATAATTATTTCAGGTATATCATACAATCTATATATTCATGCTGTGGTGTTGGTTATTGTACAGTGCAAGCCACTAGAATGGCTTAAAGTTTCGGTTCGCTTTGAGTTCTTTAATCTTTTCTTGATCGGCTTGGAATTTAGCACGCAAATCAGCAAGCTCTTGTCGTTTTGCTTCTCTTCTTTGGAATCGATAGAAATCGTCCAATTCCAATCTCTTCTTCTTCTTTGCAGGCTCGTCATCTGCTCCGCGGTTTCGCTCACCTTGTGCTCGTGATCGAGCAACACGAACGCTTCCTCCTTGTGCGTCAGCTGTTCGACCATATTTTCCGGTAGACTGAACAATAATGAATCCATCTGCGTCCAACATTTCTCCGTTTGGACCAACACTAACAGCTTCAATCCCACCTGTGCTCGCTTTAGACTTCTGTTTAGGATTCTTGAGTCTATATTCGAACAAAGCAATCACGCTATCCGCATGCTCTTTCACCAGGCTTGAAGCAGGTCGGACAGCTCGATGACGGGCTAACAAATAGTCTAATCCAACAGGAGGAGCACTTGTTGCGGATTTTGCCGCCGCTTCTTCTGCTGTACGAACTGTGTTGGATCTCTTCTTATTTGGCTTGCTTGTTTCTACTGCTTCTTCATCCAGTCTTTGTTGCGCTGATTCGATGTCTTTGAATGGATCAGGCCAGGCTTTGACTGAGTGAATTTCGAGTGCTCTGGCCAGAGAAGATTCGTCCAAGAACGTGACATGTGCGCTTGTAGAAGTAGGAAGGAATGGATTTGGGTCTCTCGGGTCAAAAGAAGGAAGAGGTACAACCTTGGGTATTTGCTGAACGACCTTTTTGCTTGAGCCTGATGGTTGCTCTTCATCTTCTTCGTCTTCTTCCATTAATTCTACTCCTTTACCTTTCCATAATTTCACATTTTCAATTTGACCAGCCTGTGCAAATATTATTCGAATATGCTTTTCTGTTGTATCGATCGGTAAATTGACCAAGAACATTGTTCTTTCATCTTCTCCTCCTGTATGAGCACGCATATAACACCAATGTTGTGCAATTTTGATAGTTTTGAATGCACCAATTTGCCTTGGACCAACATCGTTTGAAGTTGATTCCGTTGTAGAATTCGAAGTACTTTTCGATTTCTTCGCCATTTGTGATATGAATGATGTTTCTTTGCGGCGACGGCTAAATGATGTCTTCGTTGTCATAAGCAAGAATGTTCTTCTAGTCCAAGTATAAAAAGTTTCTCTTACTCGGACCTTAAGCGGTAGAGCGCGTTTGAGTTAATTAATGTCCGTGCTTACGTAAATGCTATGGCTTGTATTACGGCCCCCACCTTGATTGGGCGTTAGGTAGTGCTATCCGCATATTGATCACTTTTGACCCTTTTGATCGTTGATCGTTGTGCATACATGGTAATGAGAGAAGCGGAAATGATTATAGCCACATGAATTCAGGGCGTTATACCCACGAATCGATGTAAGAAATGTGCGAAAGAAGCGGTACTGCGCTTTCTTGGTATTATCACTTTTGTAAGAAGGCGTGAGAGTATGCGCTGCGCCGCCTTTTTTTGCTGGTAATCACCACAGCTTCATTTTCAACTCCGACCCCCTTTTCTCTTTTTCTACACTCATCACTATCCCACAACAAAGAGGAAACACCATCCTCTCTCCGCACACACATACACAATTTAACGCCCTCCGCTACCGAGTGGAGCAATGAATAAGCAAAATCGGCAATGAAGTAAACTTGTGTGCCTTAGAAAGCTCGATCAACACAAGGATTAACATCATCAAAATACAACCAAAAGGCGTACACAATTTAGGCATTCTCATCCGAAAAAAGGTACCGGTGTGCTTTCCTATTTAATCCCCTTCCTTTGTTCGCCATTGAAGCCCCGCAAAAACAAAATCATCCATTCTGACAAACGACTACCCAAACAAGGCCCTCCTTCCTCACTGCCTCTCCTTACTCCGTCTTTGTCTCTCACATAGAAGGATTCTGATCCTACATTGCGCCATCCAATCCAAGCTCAGTTGACCCTTTAAAGCGGCTTCTCGTATTTCATCCTTTACCCCTCACACTACATCTTTTCACAATGAACGGACATTCATCCGCTATGCCTGATCCATCTTGGTATGCAGGTGTTCGTGATATACTGGCATCTCAATCAAAATGGACAGAACCAAACGAACGTGCGTTGCTTGGAGCATACGATTATTTGGATGCAAATCCCGGTCATGGAGCTAGATCAAAATTGATCGATACGTTGGATTGGTGGTTAAAAGTTCCACAAGAAAAGTTAAAGCGTATCGATGATGCGATCAGAATGTTGCATACAAGTAGTCTTATGATCGATGATATCGAAGATGGATCAGAATTAAGAAGGGGAAGACCTTCTTCTCACATGGTTTACGGCGTACCTCTTACGATCAATGCGGCAAATTACGTTTATTTCTTGGGTATAAACCAATTGATTGAAATGTCGGATGTCAAAGTGCCAGGACACACACCTTTGATGAACACTGAAGGCGTTCAACGGATGATGATGGAAGAGATGATCAATTTGCATCGCGGACAAGGTATGGAGTTGTATTTACGAGAAAATTTCATCTGTCCAAGCGAGGAAGAGTACATTCAAATGGTCAACAACAAAACCGGAGGATTGTTCCGGGTAGCGTGTAGGCTAATGATTGGACAAAGCTCGCGACTCAAATCAGTTGCTGAAGGGGACCCAATCGTTACGCTGATCAATTTGATCGGATTGCAATACCAAATTCGCGATGATTATATGAATCTGCGTTCGGGTGATTATACGCAGAACAAAGGATACTGCGATGATTTATCCGAAGGAAAGTTCTCATTTCCGCTCATTCATGCTATCACCGCGAGCCGATTAATGATTGGCGAGAAGAACAATGGCTTACCCATGTCAATGCACAAAGGCAGTGAGACTTTTTCGAGCGAATTGGAGAAAAGAATTGCGGAATTGTCTTGTCATTCCCGTCGTCAAACGGATCAAGAAAGTTCAACGGATTCGGAAAAGAGTACGAAAATGTCAGCTTCAAATTGTTCGGACGTTCTGCATTCGCCAAAGAAAGAAATGGGCCCATCCAAAGATACCAGAGCGCCTCATTACGATTCACCTTTGGAACCTGCTTCGCCAAGCTCGGAAGGTTTGGTAGTGTTGGAAAAGGAAAGTGCAAATGATCCATCGGTAAAGATTCACAATCACGAGGAATTCATCAAAGCATTGCGTGAAAAGCCAAGAGCAGCGAACAAAAAGCGAGCAATTGTACAATATATGCAAGATCGTACGAATAGCTTTCGTTATACTTGTCAAGTCTTATTGCATGTCGATCGTCAAATTCGACATGAATTACGCCGAGTTGAACATCTCTTCGATGGCGGAAAGCCAAACGAACACATTCGCGCTTATATCACTCTTTTACGTTCAGGTTGGTATCGATCGCCCGATTGTCCGCCAACGGAAAACGATACACCATACGAAGCTATATAGACCCAAAGCAACAAATGCACGCATCATTTTTGTATAATTATCATCTTTCCTGTCGTAGGTTGTCATCATCATTCTCTGTCGTAGTTTGTCATCATCATTCTCTGTCGTAGTTTGTCATCATCGTCATTCTCAGTATACACGCACGCAAATACCTTGTATTGAAACACTTTATCAATTCATTTTTCTGTTTGCAAGATCGAGTATGAGCATACAAAGTAGAAGCAGAATGGGTAGATATGATGTGAAGCACAAGAGCTGATTGTATCAGCTTATGCGACGGACTTGCAAGGAATAAGCTTAGTTGCCCAAATTTCCGGTACACGGTGAAAGCCATTCTCTCGCTGTTCCTTCAATCTCAGCATATCCCAACCGCATGAACGTTCCCTCAACCAAGAATCCCACATCGAAGCCAAAGTTAAGTCGACCCAAGCATTTGAACAATCTTGACGATAGGTTCATCTGCATCTATGAAAGAAGTACGAGGATGAAGGATAGAATGCTAAACGTTTTCATCATCTTTGATCGTCCTTTGCTGCAGGTTTCTCGATATTCTACTGCTTGTACATCATTCAATAAATCTGTTTGCCCGTTGAATGATGTCATGTTGAGCGCTGCACATTTGAAATGCTGTTTGATCAGCAGAAGATAGTTCATCGCTTAAAGCTGTTTCAGCATATACCCAACGAAGCTTGTCGGATCGCCTTCAATGCATCACCACTCTCGATCGGCGGTTGAAGTGCAATTTTTTCATCTGAGTATTAGGTCGGTAAGAGGAGAAGTTGAAAGAACGTTACAAAGGAGAAAATTGGTCCGTCAACGCATCTGCTCGTGCTCGTTGGATCATTTTGTTGGCAAAATAAGATGGCTTGTTCAATCCGCTTCGATGTCTTCCAACGTAAGTGGTTATACACATTCACACACACATTTTTTCACTTCAATATTTTCATTCTATTGATATCTTCACGTAAAGCAAGGGAAATAAAAGCATACAAGGCAGAAGCGGGTAGTGTATAATTAGAAGGTGTATAATAAGAGAGAGCGCGCGCGCAGGTCACGGTGAATGCTGGGGATGGTGTATTTGCAATTCTGGAATGACGATCAGTTGCCCAAATATCCCGTATAGGGTGTTTCAATTCTCTCCCCTACACTGCCAAACAAACGATCCCAAATACGAGTTTGTTTTCCGTAGTTCTTTCCTGATTTGCCGAATCTATGATGTAAGTCATGATCTTCAACGGCCAATTCCATTCCAAAAGGACGTAAAGCCAAACCTAAAATTGGATGTGGCCAAATTGCACGAATACCAGAATGACCTAAAGCTTCAACGTATAGTGTATAATTGATAATCAACCAAAGTTCAATGAATGACATCTTTGGTGTAACTGCCGTTGCCAAAAATGGAATGATGAAAATTTCCAAAACTTCTTGATAATCATCTGCTAGAATGGAAAGAATTGGTGTGGGATGCTTGGTTGCATGATGTTGACGGTGGATGAACCATAAGAAGTCAAACTCGTGACAAGAACGATGGTAGAGGTAGAACCAATAATCCAATGCAACTTCCCACCATGCCATCTTGAGAGGCGTTGTCCAGTGCAAACCTTCGAAAACGTTGGTCATATCTCCTCTCCAGGCAAGCAAGAAGGGTCCAAGGGTTCTGAAAACGGTGTAAATGAAAATTGATCGTCCCAAATGGTTTACGTGACGGTCATCAACCATGTCGCGTCCACGGTTTTGTTCGTCGAATGTACCGTAGTTTGCCATGTACTTGTGCAATCTTCCGATCATGACGAATGCAAAACCGATGAAAGCCAAATGGTATAGAATCCAACCAGGAACCGGGTGGAGTTTGTGATCGGGAACAAAGTAGTTCCATGCGGCGTGCAAGACCAATGGAACGGAAGCGGTTGAAAGAATGAATGCATTCTCTTCGTGCATTGGTCGTACTGGTGGTGGTCCACGCATTGGTGCTTTGCTATCTCTACGTTGATAAGCCGATTCAGGGCAGATATCGAGGGACGCAATGAATTCCCATAATGTCCATTCACGGTGAGGCTTCAATTGCCATGTACTATAATGAGGAAAAAAGAGAAAATGATTAGTATAAATATTTTCACGGTCGACCACAATCACGTTTGCCACACTTACGTTTTTGGACGAACACCATAAACCTTATCGTAATCGGCGCCTGTGTTTGCATCTTTTGCGATTGCATCCTTTCCTGCGCCACCTGGAGCGGAAGGAGCAGGTTCGTCACATGCATTGTCGGGAGCCATTGTTGGTACGTATGAATCTGTTAATCTTTGTTCTCCCATTGAAGGTCTCTTTGATGGTTTTTGACCTGCTGCTTGTGGAACTTCAGCTTTTGTGGTCATCTTGGATATATTTTTTATGGGAGGTGATGATGGGCGGGAAGCAATGTTTCAAAAGTTTCTTGTCATGGATATATAAGCAGTCATTGCATTTGACAGTTATTCGCTTGGTGAGGAGCATGTGAAATGCATGCATTCATCGGAGACTTCTATCGTACCTATTGCATGAAAGCCAGTTACAGTCTTGTCTTAGCCAATCCTTTTATTAAACGTGGGGCAAAAGGCACAATTTCAGTCAATTATGCACTTCTTGTCTTTCAAACCATCCCTCCAAAGATCCAAAAGGGAAAGCGGCAGGCGTGTCTATGTATTGCTCTGCGCTGCGCAAACGCGCGTAAGAGGCGTACTATAAAAAAAGCGAGAAAATGGTGGAGGTAAATTTTCACCGTTCGCCGAGCTAGGCACAAAACGAGTTAAACTGGCAAAAGCCGCGCTGTTGAAAAAAAATTCTCCAGCTCCAGAATATTTGTACGAGGCGGGGTTTTAAGCAGGAGATGCGTATGAGGGTGTTCATACCCGCGCCCTAAAGATGGTTTAGTATGCTAGGATTTGCATCATCGTGCTTTTAAGTGATTGTGTAATATACAAAGTGTGAAAATGAAAAATGTCAACTTTTTACCGTGCGATCTCATGTTCGGCCAAGAGCTAAGAAGATCGGGAACAAAGGAGAGAAAAAGGTTAGATCAGCATATCAAACAAAAAGGTGCACTGTAGTGTGACACCTTTGTTTATTTCTCCACACTCACCATATTCGGTATTCCATTGCGAATCGGATAATTATGTGAGCAATTTGGACAGATCATAGAACCCTCTGTTATGTGGACCTAAAAAGTGAGGCAGTGTTTAAGATTAGATTTATGCGATAATGATAAGAGTGCCTTGCAGACTGGGGGTGACATAATATGACTTGTCAAACACAAGCATTGAGAGTGCTTTATGTCTGATCTGTCTTTCTCTGTGCTATAGAAGCCTGAGCTGCCATTCCCGCTTCTTAGCCCAAAAAACCATACCATCTTCCTTCCTTTCAAGCCATACTCACCTCTAATAGTACGTGATGCAAATTCCGCAAGATCTGCTGATCCAACATCGGGTCTTCCATATCCGGTCCTTGTTCGGGTAAAGAAGTATCTCCCAATTCCCTCGCTGTAAGAACCAAAGCATTCCAATCCAATTTCGGTAAAAATCCACGAATGAATGCTTCATTAAAATCAGTCTCTAACAATTCCAATTTGACATCTTTGAATTTCAGTGGGAAATTGTTCGATGTTTGTGTACAATGCCGCGAATGACATGCCAACAGATTGTGCGTTAGCAATCGCATCTTTGAAGTTTGTCGTGATGATTACTGAGAAGGATAGTGATGATGGTGAGCAATTAAACTTTTTTCTGCATTGAAATTTTTCTATTGCACGTGTTTGGGCTTCAGGCCCGTGCGCCCGCGTTTTGGGATGAATGCAACCTTAACTAGAGTACAACTCTTTAGATGGTGATGAGGATCACCATACCATACATTGCAGCATGTGTGCTCTAACGTCTTCATGGCAGACTACGATTCGCCATCGGCTAGAAGAACGTGATGATCGCGAGAGAGAATTCGATGATTTAGTAGGCAATTATCAAAGATTGGCAAAGTATGCTAAACAACAAAAAGAACGCAATCAATCACTATTGGCAGCTTCTGATGGTGCAGCGACATCATCGACAAAAGTGGCAGCAGAGGGTGAAGGAACAGCTGTGAAACAAGCATACATCACTTCATTGGAAGGTCAGCTACAATCCATGCGTGACGAATTGGCAACACTATACAAAACTCAATCTCAAAATGCACAGCGGCTACTGGTGCTGAACGAACAAATTCGAAACAAAGACGAACGTGAACGTGAACAGACTGACGAAAGCCGAAAGACGACAGACGAAATGGTTCGTTTGAAACGTAAAGAAGAAGACCTTCGAGGGGTAGTAGGAGAAAAAGACAAGATGATTCAGTTATTACAAGATGAATTATCGGCACTTTCCCTTGAGCTTAATCAAGTTGAAATTCGAAATGAAGACCTTAAACGTGATAATGCAAGTTTATTACAACGTTGGCTTGATAGAATGAACGATGAAGCCGAAAAAATGAACGAAGGTAATCAATTCTTGCAAGAAGTTGATCACGTTAAACGAAAAGCCACCGGCGCCGAAAATGCTTCCGAAGATAATTTCTCACACCTGGAAAAAGGAAAGGAGAAGGCATGAGACATATCAGAAGGAGCAGGAGCAGCGATATACCCCACCCCATGTAATACTATTCCAATCGTCATTGTTAATTAGCTCATCAATCGTCGGACTTGCTTGACCCATTCTATGGGCACTAGCATGATGCGTGATGCATCAAAAGGCATTGCGAGATTACACATCCTTTAGTCGGTACCGGAGCGAGCCTTTCTGTTGTCTCATGTCTCATAGTGATGAGGGAGTCACCCGTTATTATGGGACGTATAAATAGGCAATTAAAGTATGTTTGGGATCTTGATCCGCCCCATCAGCCTCTCTTGTACATCATGCCATCGATCGCATTTGATATTATTGGAACCTGCTTCACCTATGATGCAGGTTTGCAAGCTCTTGAGCAACGTCTAGGTGAGAAGCTGAGAGGGGCTGGCATCTCTCCCAACATATTTTATGCTGCTTGGCGATTCTTAGCAGACCGTGATGCAAACTACATTCGATCGATTGATGGAAAGCATGTCCCATTCTTAAAAGTACTCAAATATACCTTTACTCAAACGTTATTCCAATCTGATATTCAAAATGCAAAATCGTTTGCAAAAGAAGAGGATATCGATTATATCGTTAGTCAATACGGTAAACTTCAACCAAGAGAAGGAATGGAAGAAATGTTTACCATTTTACGTCAAAATGGATTTACCGTTTGGGCATGTTCAGATGCGGATGTGAATAGGTTGAACGATTGCTTTGCATCAACTTCCATCACAATTCCAAAAGATCGAATCATCTCAGCCGACGCAATGGGAAGATCGAAACCGGATAAAGTTGTTTATGATTCAGCTTTACGTCAAATGAAAGACGTTGTTCCCAATGATGTCTACATCTTTGCTGCTGCTCATGCATGGGATTTAGCCGGTGCCAGACAATCAGGTTTCAAGACTGCTTATTGTACCGCTTACGAAGGTGAAAGCGTGACTGAATTATGGGGCGAGATGGATATCGTTGCACCTACTTTGAAAGAATTAGCATTCGCTTTAGTAGAAAAGTATGGTTCATAAATGTGAAAATGAGATTTGTTGTGTTCTTATCTTCTCTCTCCTAAATGTACAAAATTTGTCTTTGGGTTTGTGTGTGCGTGATTTATGCTTCTCCACGTTGTTTCTTTGCTTCTTCTTTGAGCTTTTCGATATTGCTTGGATGGAATAAGCTGTCCACAGCGACGTAGGCACCGAAAGCTGCTGCACCCAATGCGAAACCCGGCATGAAGTTACGGAACATGAATTTGTTGGAAAAGACTGGATGTTTACGCCATGCTTCTCTTGCTGCCCATGGGTCACGATATAGTTGTGGCATTTCTGTGAGGAAGGAGCAAGAATGTTAGTTTGGTAGTTGTCGGATGCTTGCTGTACAGTGTACGTACTGTATTATGGTCTTCACCGTAAATTGATGAGATGATCGGTGATGGAATGAAAGCGCAATTCAACTGCAATTAGCTATTCATACTGCATTCATTCTCATTTACCCGCGTACACGTGAAGTTCAGCCTTTAGCCTGTCAGTCTTTCCCTCTACGCTGGCTACTGTGTGTGTCCTGCAAAGAACACGGCCACGCCAAATCTCATTTATCACCCGCGTACGTACGCCTTAGGCTAGAGGTCCGGTCATGCTTGTGTTTAAACATGCACGCCCCATGCGGACCAACACTGCATTCATGCAATTTGAAGGTTATGACATTATTCTCGAGCATCTTTCTTCTACCATCACTCTCACACACAAAAGCAAACATGGTATCTCAAAGTGAGCTAGAAGCGGCTATTCGTCAAAAAGTCGAAAAAGTTTCAGCCTTGATTGTTTCAGACGTTTCAGGTGGATGTGGTCAAGCATACGATGTGATCATCGTTAGTGAAGCATTCGAAGGTTTGAATACGCTCAAGAGACATAGAATGGTTAATGAACTACTCAAAGAACAAATCGCAGAACTTCATGCATTCTCACAAAAGACTTATACACCACAACAGTACGAACAATTAAGCGCAAATAATGCTGCTGATTCATCTTCTTCAAACATAGCAAACGGAGCTTCTATACCACAAGCTACTGTCGCAACCCCAAACAGACCATCTACTCTGGACACATCTGTTGCACAACGTGGTGCAAAGGTGCATCATCGTACCACATCCTCCAACGTTTCCGTTCCAGAGCTTATCTTGACGCCAGATGCAGCGGATGAATCGGGTATTGATGGTAAACGCGGACCATCTTCGGCTGGCGGTCATAATCGTCAGAGATCTTTGACACCAAATAATCTCAATGATATGATGGGAGGATCATCTACCGGAAGTCCAAATAGCGCTTCAAGTGGTATATCAAGATTACACTATTCCACAATCACAGATACGGGCTTTTGGACGGATTTGCGTGACTTATTGGAAAAGAGATGTATGCGTGAAGATGCAAGTCCAACTTCAGCCGGTGCAACGAGTCCAGGTGCATTGCCAAACCGTCAACGTGGAGAAGCGGAGATGGTCAAAATCTTTGAAGATTTCTTCCAATCGCAAAAGATTCATATGAGTGCAAGTGATGCAGCCCGTGTTCGTGATGGAACGGGTATGTTTGGAATGTAACTCTTCCGATTATTTTTTCTCCATGGTCTTTTTCCCAGCACGTCAATCACAAATCTCATATACATGTGTCACGATCAATTCTTTACATAGTCTCACGTCATCTATTTCAAAGATTCCATGTTTCGCTAGTGTACATTTCCTTTCTCTCTCTCTCTATTCAATTTTTAATCGTGGTAAACCGTCTATTCCAATAAATCAAAGGCAAAAGATTTTCTTGGGTATTCAATTTTTCGAAAGCGTGTACTTTTGCTAAGAATAGATCGGATCCTTCTGTATTTTGGGTTTGTTTTGGATGTTCTTGTTGAAGATTATGTCGACTTATCACACTACAAGCCAAAGCGCCTATACTTTCGCTCAGCACGAGGACTGGCTGTTCGGTTGAGGCGGAATGATGGGTTGCTATTTGCGTGAACGGGTGAGGTTCATCTCCATGTCCTTTTATCTTGTCCTTTGCAGCTTGCTCGTCGAGGGCAGAAAGTGGAAAAGGTGGTAAGCCAGGTTTAGCAAACCCAGCAGCTGCTACTTCTTGTTTTTGACTCAAGATATTGATAATAAAATGCGGTTGTGTAGGGTTCTGTGTGTTTCCTTCTGTTAATGCATCTGCTAATCTGCTCGGGATACGTAAGCTGAAAGCAACCAAAGGCGGATCAAGCGAGACGGTTGTAAAGCTTGATAATGTTGCACCATGTACGTATTGATTGTCATCATCTTTTATTCTGGAGAGATTCGTTGTGATTACCGCAACCGGTTGAGCTGACGTTCGCATGACATTTCGTAGTGAATCTGCAATTGTGCTCATGCATCTCTTTCGTAGGTGGAAATCATTCTGCCGTATCTTGCATCCAATCGATCGTATCAGCATACCACTGTTCATCTTCCTTCGGATGAAAGTAGCATTGATGGTGTTTGTTCCAAAACAAAAAGGTTTATCCTATTTCTTCCTTTTTATGGCAAAGGCGTCCGTGCATCTTCTAAACGCGTGCAGCAGCAACAACATCACTTCAGGAACCAACACACAAACCTTCCCAACTACTTCGACGATCACCTCAAACAAGCTCCATGAGCTTACCCGCTTCATTCGCAGCTCGAACATTACCATCACATATAGTCACAATGCCATCAAACGTAAACACACGCCTAACAGGAGCAGCCGGTCACAAGTATAGCGTAATCTTACCAACCTACAATGAACGTAAAAATCTTCCGGTAATCTTATACCTACTCTGTACAACATTTGAACAACATCAAATCGATTATGAAATCATTATTGTTGATGATGCCTCTCCTGATGGAACACAAGAAATTGCAAAACAATGCGCAAAAGTTTGGGGTGAAAATCATATCGTACTTAGACCAAGAGCGGGAAAACTTGGTTTAGGAACGGCTTATGTACATGGACTGGAATCATGTACAGGTGATTTTGTCATCATTATGGACGCTGACTTTTCACATCATGTGAGTATCTGATTACATGAAACCCAATTACAAGTACTGACATTCATTATGATCTTCTTGCAGCCTAAGCATATACCCGACATGATCCGCATGCAGACCGAACAAGGAGTAGATATCGTTCAGGGAACTCGTTACAGCGGTATTTCAACAGGAGCGGGTGTGTTTGGATGGAACTTGAAAAGGAAGTTGGTATCTCGGGGTGCGAACCTGTTGGCTTCTTTTGTATTAGGACCACGAACGACAGATGTAACGGGATCTTTCAGGTGAGTGGTGCGACTAAGGCTATCACCTCTATGCATATACTGACATAGTCCTCTACTACAGATTGTACAAGAAGGATGTGATTGATAAACTTATGAGACAAGCCACTTCGAAAGGATATGTGTTCCAGATGGAAATCCTCGTTCGTGCTCGTGCTCTGGGTTATTCGATCGCTGAATGTCCAATCGTGTTTGTCGATCGCGTATACGGAGAGAGCAAGTTGGGTGGTGATGAAATTGTTGGATATGCCAAAGGAGTGTGGAATCTATTTGTAACCATTTGAGAGCGTTTATGAAGCTATTACCAATTATGATTGAATCTGTGTGGCTAAGTGTATGATTGTATGTTAGTGACGCTTAAGCGTGTGTTGCGGAAATCGGGATGTATGCAGGGGAATTTTTTAAAGTTTTAGGTAATTTACGGAAAAGCATTTCCACTTCTTCTTCCACCATTCAAGATGACTTCAAATGATGCATCAGCATGTCCTGTCGATCATGAAACACGATCAGCATGGCTTGCACAACAGAAAGGCGATCAGCATAAAGCACCCGGGCATTTATCAACAGATCGAGTGATTTCATCTATACCTCGATTTGGCGCAAGTGCAAAGGATGACAGCAGTCAATCAGCACCCGTTGATCCTTCAACACAAGCTAATTGGGTTTATCCTTCGCCGGCTCAATTCTACTCAGCAATGGCACGAAAGAATCATAATCCCCAAGAGCAAGATATGAATGTGGTCGTACCTATTCATAATGCAGTAAATGAACGTGCTTGGCAACAGATCTTACAATGGGAACGAATTGCCGACAAGGGAAAGAGTTATCAAACCTGTGGAGGGCCACAACTTGTGAGCTTTAAAGGCAAGCCACAAGAGCTAACCTGGCGAGCTTGGTTCAAAACATTTCTAGGGTATGAAAGACCGTTTGATAGACATGATTGGGAGGTGGATCGATGCGGAAAAAGGGTTAGATATATCATTGATTTTTATAGCGGAAGAAGTGATATGAAAGGTTTGGCTTTTTATCTGGACGTTAGACCAGCACCTTCAGATTGGGAAGGGATACGGATGCGTTTCTTGCGTTTTTGGTCAAGACCGCCACAACCTCCAAAACAGCAATAACTATAACAATGTATCATTACTGTATTATAAACCATCTGTCCAATCTTCTCGATTTTTTCGACTGCTTCGATCTGTAGGGACCTGATTGAGATCTATCTTTGTTCGTTTTTGTTTTTCCCTATATTTTGCATGACGTGCAATTCGTTTTTGATAACGTTCCAAATCATCTTGCGTATATTTAGCCGTTTTCATTCTTTGAGTTAAACCGGTTTCTCTTTCATTTATTCTTGCAGATCTTACTTTAAACCATTCTTTTGCTTTTTTATCACCTCTTTCTCTACCTACTTTTTTACGTTGATAAAATGCTCGAAAATTTGCTAATTTTCGTTCTGCATCTGATGGTTTCACTGTTACTTCTTTTGAACTTTGTGTAGGGATACTAGCATTTGGTTCCTTATTCATTCTGACATCGAGTGATTTCTTCGTTCCATGAGCTTGATTCATGTTGGCACCGAAAGTTCTTGCTTTCCGAATCGTGCGCCTTCCTTTAAGAGTGTGCCCTTTCTTTAGTTCAGGAAAGCTATCCACTTTTGGTACGGCGGATCGATTTTGGTCTCCAGCAGTATTTGCTTGTACAACGACGTTACTCTGATTTCTTCTTCCTCTAATGCTTACAGCTTCGCATTTACCTAAGAAGCTTAGATAAAGACACAAGGTGAAAATGATGGCAAACATTCTTGTAAGTGATGGAGATAAAGATATATTCGTGAAAATGTTAAATAGGCAATTGAGTAGGTTTCGAAGTAGTTTCGTGGCTGTGTCTTTATACACAAATATGCAAAGTTGCATAAAAACACAAAAGCTTAACTATCCGATAGGTGCTCAGGCTCCAATTTCTTCTGTTTGTGTCTGTATTTCTTGGATCGTTGGGCACGTCTTTGGTGTCTCTCCAAGTCAGAGGTAGAATATGTATTCGACTGAATCCGTTTAGTCAATTCCATTTCATTTTTTCGTCTAGTCTCCTTTCTATTTGCGAACCAAGCAATAGCTCCTTTATCACCACGTTCTTTTGCTTCTTTTTTACGTTGATAAGAACTTTTATATCTTTCAGGTATATTTGATCTACTTTTCTTTATTTCTGAATATTTTTTTGCTTCATATCTTCGACTAGTTTCAAGTCTCCTTTGATATTGTTCTAAATCACTTGTACTATACGTACCCGATCGAATTCGTTTTGTAAGCTCGGTTCGAGCTTTTCGTTCATATTCCCGCTTTTTCTCAAACCATGCATTTGCTTCTTTATCACCACGATCTTTTTCGGCTTTTTTACGTTGGTAGTAACTTTGATAGCGGATCGAAGGTACTAGCATACGCTCGGTTCGCTTTTGTCTAGGTGTATGATCTTGAAATCGTAATGTTTCGAGTAAATCTCCTGCATTTTTATTTGGTTCCAGTAAACTAGACTGGTCTAATTCACGATTTCTTCCTCTTATTCTTGCCGCCTCTCCTACGATACTCAAAGAGAGTACAAACAAGACCGAAAGAGTGCGATTTCGCATGGAAACAAGTGATGAAAGGCTGAAAAGGGGTAAATCGTAATTGTATGAATCGTCTGAAACTTTATTTTTGAAGCAAAATTAACATTCGCGGCGACAAAAACTTTATTAATTTACACAGCCTTACCATATGACATACGCAAGATTAAGTTTTGTCTATCCTATTGCTCGTCATGTGCTACAGACGATCTTGGATGACAATCCAATGAAGACTTCACGATTAAAACATTATTTTTTCTGTAGATATGGACGATTGATTGAATCTCGGATGAACCAAATGATTCTCTGAATGTATACAGAATATATTCTATCAAAATTTCCATTTAACATGAATAAGCAATAATGGTTCAGTGGTAGAATGCATCGTTGCCAATCAGCTGATAGCGTAAATTCGATGCGACCGGCGTTCGATTCGCCGTTATTGCATTTATTTTTGCATTTTTATTTTTTGGTACGAAAAACAGCCTAATCTACACGTGATGCAAAAAGTCTATCTGCGCGAAGTTTTGTTTCTTAGATTCTTAATCTGTCACCATCACAAAAAAGCTTTTTCTTACGTCCTACTCGGACATTAAAAGAAGCTCTCCGATAAACATAACGAATCACACGTAAAGGAGAAATGGCTGTAGGAGATATGTCGGTGGCTTCAACGGCTTCTTCCGTAAAGAAGTCCAAGAAGGCCAAAAAGGACGAAGATGAAGAGATGGATGGTGTTTCCGATGTAGTCGCAAACCTCAACCCAATCGCACACCCATTAGCCGAACGTAAGCTGCAAAAGAAGCTATTCAAAACCATCAGAAAAGCTTCCAAAGAGAAGCACGTCAAACGTGGTGTCAAAGAAGTAGAAAAAGCATTAAAGAAAGGCGCAAAAGGTCTTGTGATCTTGGCCGGCGATATCTACCCAATCGACATTTACTGCCATCTTCCCATCTGTGCTGAAGAAGCGGGCAATCCTTACGTTTTCGTTCCCAACAAAGAGAGCTTGGGTGAAGCTGCAGGTACAAAACGAGCAACGTCATGCGTGATGATCGTTCCCGGCGATAGCGCACGTTATAGTGAGGATTACGAAACTATTCACAAGGAAGCTCAGACATTGGTAGAAAAGCTTATTCTAAATCTGGCATGAATTGCGATCTTGCTTGCATCATACTTTCGACTCAATTTTTTCTCTTTGTACAATATAATGGCATCTATGTTACAATCCTCTTTTCAGGTGAGACCTACCAATCGACGAACTTGGTGCATGATCTTTGCAGCTCTTTCTTGTGCTTTCTCTTTTCCAAGTTGTTCCATTGCGAGCAAATGACCTGGATCTTTTTGTAATCGTTGATATTCTTCTCTTATAGGTCGGATTGCAGAAATCACTGTGTCCGTTACAGCTTCTTTCAGTATCCTTCCCGCTCCACCCTCTGCGCCTGCTCTTTGATTCAACTCATCCGCCCATTCTTGCGGTGATCTTATTGTATCCAAAGCCGATAAGATTGACAACAAATTGCTCACTCCAGGTCGAACTTTTGGATCGAACGAGATCGTCGGTTCTGTATCCGTTATCGCCCTTTTGATCTTTCCTTTGATCACATCATCCGAATCGGTTAGCAACACACGTGAATTGACATCAGGAGATGATTTAGACATCTTTTGTTTCGGATTCCGTAAAGATAAAACCCTTTTTGTAGGGGTGATGATATGTTGTGGTAGAGGAAATTGTCGTTTCTTGTATGTTTTATTGAATAAATCGGCTAAATCTCTTGAAAGTTCTAAATGTTGAACTTGATCTTCTCCGATGGGTACGTGTGTTGCTCGATAGAGTAAGATATCAGCAGCTTGTAAGACCGGATAGGCGAACAGACCTAAGCATAAACCCGTCTCATCGATGCCCTGCTCTGACCCTCTGTATCGAAGGGTTGCCAGCTTTGACTGTTGGGTAAGAAAAGGAGGGTGTCAGAGAATATTCATTCTTTATATCAATCTTCTTTACTCACCTTCCAAGTTGTCATCCTGTTCAATTTTCCAAACGGCGTGATACAATTTAATATCCAAGCCAACTCTGTATGCTCTGGTACCTGATCTTGATGGAATAGAGTAACTTTATTCGGATCAATTCCAACTGCTAAAAGTGCTGCCATCATTTCTCTTCTTTCGATAAAAAGCTTCTTTGGATCGTTTGGCACTGTTAATGCATGTAAACCAACGATTGAAAAGAATAGTTCATCTCCATTCCTGTCTGCGTCATTTTGGAGATTTACCCAATTCTGTAATGCTCCCAAATAGTTGCCTAGATGCGGTATTCCTGTTGGTTGGATGCCGGAAAAGATCGTCTTTCGCTTCTCTTTTGCTGTTTCTTCACTTTGGGACTCGGTTGATAGATATCTGGAGGAGGACGCAGATACGCTTCTCTGTATTCCTCTATATCCAGCAAGCTTGACTATCGAAAGACCCAATGATCTTACATTGTTGTGCAATGCAGTCATTTCCCCTTAAATGATCGATGATGGTGATTGAGCTTTAATTTCACTTTCTTCCACTTTAAGTCCGCTTAATAACTGACATTCTTCTTATTGGCGCGGCATAATCGCATATAAAAAGTCGCGTGCTTGCGTTGATTAGCATGCATGCATTTCTTCTCGTTTGGATCCCCCCTCCCGTTTAGGAGCACAGGCAAAAGAACACTCTACGGTCACCGTCCGATAACGGAGTGCAAAAAGAGCATCCTCCAATCATTCACCTTTGATTACATCTTATTCCGATATACCATCATACACCCTTCTCAACATGACATATACCACCTTACTTCGCCATGCAGGCGCAAGAATAAGAACTTCATCCCCTTCATTCAAGCGTACTTTAGCAACACATGCTCCTACAACATCTTCATCCGAAACACCTCAATCTTTTATCGAAAAAGTTGTTCAAAAATATGCAGTTGATTTGAAAGCAGGTCATCAAGTTCAAGCAGGCGATTATGTTAGCATTCGTCCTGGTCAAGTTATGACTCATGATAATACCGGTCCTTGTATTTCTAAATTTCGATCGATAGGTGCAAGTAAGATCAGAAATCCAGCTCAAGTCGTATTTGCATTGGATCATGATGTTCAAAACAAGAGTGCAAAGAATTTAGAGAAGTATAGCAAAATTGAAACATTCGCAAGAGAACAAGGAATCGATTTCTATCCTGCCGGACGCGGAATCGGACATCAAGTCATGGTGGAAGAAGGATATGCATTCCCTCAAACTTTGGCCGTCGCTTCTGATAGTCACAGTAACATGTACGGAGGTGTCGGTTGCGTGGGAACTCCGGTAGTACGAACGGATGCTGCTGCAATTTGGGCAACCGGTCAAACATGGTGGCAGATTCCTCCTGTGGTAAAGGTAGAATTGAGCGGTCAATTACCAAAAGGTGTTACAGGTAAAGACGTGATAGTCGCTTTGTGTGGTTATTTCAATCAAGATCAAGTTTTGAATGCTGCTATTGAATTTACAGGCTCGGGTGTTGCAGGATTGACAATCGATGAACGTTTGGCGATCAGCAATATGACGACGGAATGGGGTGCATTGGCAGGTGTGTTCGCAGTCGATGATGTGACACTGTCTTGGTACGAAAAGCAGATCAAAAAGTTGGACAAGTTGCACTTCCAAATGGGATCTTCTCCTTCTCCATCTAAATCTCATCCCAGATTAAATATGGAACGATTGGAGGAATTGTCACGCAACATCATCCGACCCGATCAAGATGCATTTTATGCTAAACATCTCAAACTTGATCTCAACACTCTTGCTCCTCATGTTAGTGGTCCAAACAGCGTCAAAGTCAGCACACCATTAGCAGAGCTATCTGCGCAGAATATCGATATTCAAAAAGCCTATCTAGTCTCTTGCGTCAATTCTCGTGCTTCTGATCTGAAAGCGGCAGCAGAAGTGATTCGAGGTAAAAAGGTTGCAAAAGGCGTCGAATTCTACGTCGCAGCAGCAAGTAGTGTCGTACAAAGGGAAAGTGAAGAATCAGGAGATTGGGGTGCATTATTGGCAGCAGGTGCAAAACCATTACCGGCAGGCTGTGGTCCATGTATCGGTTTAGGTGTTGGTTTGTTGGAAGATGGAGAGACGGGAATTAGTGCTACCAATCGTAATTATAAGGGAAGAATGGGAAGTCCAAACGCAAAGGCATACTTGGCCTCTCCTGCTGTAGTTGCTGCAAGTGCTATCGAAGGTCGTATCTGCGGTCCGAACGAACTGGAAGGCGGTCTCGTACCTGGCCAAAGCGGTTTGCAATTCTCCATCGAAGTCAATGCTAAACAAGCAACTCCTATGCAAGAGATTAATGACGCAACTGCAACTGCATCCAAGAATGACCTTTTGCCTGGCTTCCCTTCCCAATTCAAAGGTCCTCTCATCTTTGCACCTCAGGACAATCTCAACACTGATGGTATCTACCCTGGTAAATACACTTATCAAGATGATATAACACCTGAGAAGCAAGCTCAGGTGGTCATGGAGAACTATGATCCATCGTTTGCAGGTACGGTCTCCTCCCTACTAAGCCAACAACAGTCCGCAGATGATTCTTCTATCAAGAGTGGAGCGATTTTGATCAGTGGATACAACTTCGGAACTGGATCTTCTCGTGAGCAAGCTGCCACTGCATTGAAATATGCTGGCGTTCCAATGGTGATCAGTGGATCGTTTGGTGATATCTTTAAACGAAATGCGATCAACAATGGATTGGTATGTTTAGAATGTCCTGAATTAGTGGAAGATTTGACGAAAGAATATGCCAAAGATGGAGAAAGAAATCATGGAAGTAAAAAAGAAGGTGAAATAAGTGTTGTCTTGGAAAATGCAACAATTTCAATCGATAGCACAAACGGTCGTGTTACGTTGGATTTGCAAAACGGTCAACCGCCTAAACAATACACAACTACGCCTGCCGGTGTTGGTCAAGCCGTTCAAGAGATTTGGACTGCCGGTGGATTGGAACAATGGGTGAAAGCAAGAATTTAAATCTATGATTCATCTCTACCAATAATGTACTTTTATATGACATCGTGAAAACAAGACCTCTTATTGTTTGTTTGTTTGTTTTGGTTCCTGACAGTTTTCTATAATTAAATTGATAAGCACTTTTTTTCGGAAAGTATTTTCCCATACGCATTTAGACAGGCGCCATACCGTGGAATAAACTTTTAAGCGGGAATCCACCCCTTACCAAAGCCATACGCCGGCAAAGATGATGAGCCGAATTGATTAAATGCATGCACTAGCGCAGAGAAGGAAACTGTCAAAGTGGGGCTTTCACATGATCGAGATGTCAATGGGTGATAGTGTGATCACCATCAAATGGAGTACACTTTCTTTCTTTCTTTCTTGCAACCATATACCTACCATCAACAACTCATCACACCGAAAAAAAAGATGCTTTTTGAAGAACGGCAAAGAAGATGAGTAAACAGCATCACCACCATACAGGCAATTCTTCAAGCGGCAAACATACACCAGCACAAGATGTAGAAGGAGATTTTGCTGATTTCCTACAAGCAGAAGAATTAAAAGAAAAGTTAGCAAAAGAACAAGAAGAAGAAATCAAACGAGAACTTAAAGCAGCAAAAAATACGAAAAAGTTACGTGATAGTGCCAATGGTTATGTTGCTGCTTCTAGTGGAGGATTAGGAGGACATGGTAAACCTCAAACGCCAGAAGAACGTTGGAGAAGGATTCATCCTGAACCACAGAGAGAAGAATTCAAACCTGATCATCCAACCTTGGAAGAACAACATTCGTTTCCCGGGGAATTGCATGAACGACAACATTCACATTCACATCCTATATATGCATCCCATCCGAATTCACGACATCAATCTAGGCGGAATAGTGAAGATTCAGAAGCAACAGCTTCGACTCTTCATTCGTATGCATCCAGTATCGCTGAACCACATCAAGCACCGCCCGCCAATCCATCCGTGATCAGTTTGAAATCGTTCGATCAAGATGGCAGAAATGGAAGTCGTAGTATCGCCAGTGGAGGAGCTAATCCAGCTTTGGCAAAGCCATTGATGGAATTGGAAGAATTAGAGTTAGACTCCTTTCTTAAGAATTTTGGACGGCATACGAGAGAAGTACGAATACCGCATTCTGCAAATTATTCCACAAAACGAATGCCTAGATGGCAAGATTTTCGTATTCCACCTGATGAAGCAGAAATGGCAGCCGCTCAAGGGAAGCGGGTTACAGTTCTTACACATGTCAATATGGGCTTGAAAGCTTTCGAAAGAGCGGAAAATGCGGAAGAAGAAGAAGTAGAGGAAGAGCTAGAAGTCGAAGGTGGAGATGATAGTCAGGTGGATGGAATAGCATGGGCTATCGCATACATTCTTGCAAGTATAGAAAGGTATGCACCGGAAGAATTGGATAATACACCTGATCAAACTTATCGAGAAAGCAGAACAAGAAGTCATATCGAAAGACTGTATCTCATTGCGCCATTTTGGGAACGACTTTTGTTCGGCTTACGAAGGATTTATCGCTGGGAAGATCCTAGAAGGACGTCATCTATCGCAATGATCTATTTTACACTTTGGTATTTGGATCTTATACCTACAGCGTTTCTTTTGATGTTGATGTATTACGTTTGTCAATTCCGCTTCTTTCCTCCAAGTGCAAGCTTTTTGCATGCTCAAGTCCGTGCAAGAATGGCTCGTGGTGTAGACGCAGATCGATTGGCCGAAAGGTTGCGGAGGAGAAGTAGATTGGACGTTTTGGAATTGTATAAACGTTTCGTTGTCGCTTATGGATCAGGAACGCAATTAGCAGCCGGTGATATTGCAGATTTTCATGAAAAAGTCAAGAATTTGATCTTATGGCGTAATACAACAGCAACATGGCGAACATTATTCTTGTTGGGGATCGCAACCGTTTTCGTTACATTTGCATCATCTCATTTGATTTGGAAAACGGTCTTTGCATTCCTTGGATTTACGTTTTTCATTCTGTTGCCTTTGCAATCACATTATCCACGTTTTCGAAGACCTCTAAGTCCGATTTGGTGGGCTTTATGGGGCGCTCCAACAGATGCGCAATTCGCCATTCAACTTTTACGAAGACGTCATTTGGAAAGACAACATGCCAAACATCCTCCGCTAGAAGGTGAAGTTGAACAGCCAGGAATGGGTAATCGTTCGATGAGTGACTCTGCCGGTAGAACTTCGATGAGCACTCGTTTTGCCGATAGTAGCGGTGGTGGATTGAGTAGCGGTCGTGAAAGTCCAACAACAGGCAAGCACAAAAAGCATACGAGTGACTTGGCAGCATTGAAAAATCGTTTCTTACGTCAAAGTTCCGCTGCTGCACATGCGGTTGCCTATGGAGAAATTGATAAAGCGGAAGATGGAAAATTGATGGATTTACAAGACGTAAAAGTGTTAGACGGTGGTCAAATCTTGTCAAAACCACGTAAACTCGGTTCATTCTTCTGTCAACATCATGGTGTTCCCGGTCACTTACACGTCACAACTCGAATGCTTTATTTTGTCGCTTTACATACCCATGCCAATCTCAATAATCGAGGTGGTCATAAAACCTGCAAAACTCCTTTAGGCGAAATTACCGGTTTAATCAAAACAAAGAGTATCAAATTACTCGTTTGGAATAGTAGTGGTTTACAGATCACTAGAAGAAATAAAGGTAGCATGCTTTTTAGCAATATGCCTCATCGAGATAATGCTTTTAATCTTCTGCTAGCTGTTGGATCAGAGGTCTGGCACAAACATGTATAATATCTTTCACACTTTTCTTTGTAATGGGATGCTCGATTCTCACATTTATATCCTTCACAATTCACAGTGCATTTTTCTAGAAAAAGTAGCCACTGCTGATATATACATGGTTCGATCACTTCATTGTGACCAACTCTTCAGCAGAGGTAGGGTGGATTGCGACAGTATCATCCAAGTCCTTCTTTGTGGCACCCATCTTGACAGCGACAGCGAAACCTTGCATGATTTCATCACTTCCCAAACCAACAATATGAACACCAACAACTTTTTCTTCGGGTCCAACACAGACCAATTTATAAGCACTTGGCTGTTTATGTTCAAGCATCCCATAATACAAAGTAACAAAGTTACTCTTGTAAATCTTGATTTTGTCGTCTCCATACTTTTCGCGTGCTTCTGGTTCTGTCAAACCGACTGTACCGGAAGTTGGATGGGAAAAGACAACGGTTGGGATATTGTCATAATTCAAGTGATCCTTTCCACGAAGATGATCAGGACCGTATAGACGGTTAGATAATCTTCTACCGGCTGCGATTGCGACTGGCGTCAATAATGCCCTTCCTGCTACGTCACCGAGAGCAGTGACGCCTTTGACGTTTGTCTCTTGGAATTCGTTCACAATGATGTCACCCTTTTTGTCAGTCTTTACACCAGCTTTCTCCAAACCGAGATTGTCAGTGTTTGGACGACGACCGATTGCCCATAAGAGAACATCAACCTCCAAAGTCTTTCCGGTATCCAAATGCAAAGTGAGTGGTCCACCTTTTTCACCTGTAACACGTTTGACGTTGGTTTTTTGATGAACGTTCAAGCCTGTCTTGCCCATGTAATCTTGCAAGGTATCAGAGATGATCGGATCAAAGTTACGTAAGAACTTATCGTGACGGATGATCAAGTGAGTTTCAGTGCCAAGAGTGTTCATCACACCTGCCAATTCAACGGCAATGTAACCCGCACCAACGACTGCTGCTCTCTTTGGTTGTTCGCGCAAGTCAAACCAGCCGTCAGAATCGATACCCAAAGAAGCACCTGGGATATCATTATCAGAAGGTTGTGTTGGACGTCCACCAGTAGCGATACAAATTTGGTCACCGGAAATAACGTGTCCTTCGTCTTGGAACGAGCCGTCTTCGTTACGCAAAGTGACCTTAACTTGACCGTTACCGATCAATTCTGCATGACCGGAAAGGTATTCAACCTTATCGTTTGCGACGTTACGATCATAAATACCATTTAATCTACGAATGTAAGCTTCACGTTTTTCGGTGAAATATTTCCATTGAAATTCCGGAACGCCATTGACGGGTTTACCGTCTGCCGTACCAAAGCCATATTCGGGTGAACTTGCTAATGCTTCACGCATATCAGCAGCATGCCACATCAATTTTTTAGGAACACAACCAACATTTACGCATGTTCCACCTAATCTACCCGATTCTTCAATAATGACAACTTTTTTACCATATTGACCTGCACGACGACCAACGCCCATCGCACCTGATCCACCACCGATTACGATCAGATCCCATTTGTCCGAAGTTGGTTTAGGAACTGGAGGCATTTTTGCAGAAGAAGTTGAGAAGGGTTGTTTGGGTGATTTGCTTAGGATTGAAGTTTGATTAGAAAGACGTTCGATTGCCGTCTTTTGTGTACTTCTGGATGAAGATTGAGACAGGGTGAAAGTTGAATAAGCTGTCCGACTTTGTACGGGCAGCAAAGAAGGTTGAGATTGGCTAAATTGACGTAAAGTAACGTTATTGGCTTTTGCAATACGCCAAGAACGAGAGGATAAGATGGTAGCCAGCTTGATTGAGTGGTTGGGTCAAAAAGGATGCAAAGATTACCAAACGACCTTTTGCACCTTTTTATAGTATGATGAAAGTGTCAAAGTTCGGAGATTGGAAGCAGCAAAGAGGGAAGGGATGATCCGAGAACCTTCTGCACGGTCAATTGTAACCACTCAAAATACACTGCTTATTCGCTGTGGGCCTGCGTGGAGGAATTAATGATGCCATAAGTTAGTTAAAGCCGTAGGCGCAGAAGAGTGATTATGTATTTTAATGCTTGCGTGGCTTTTCCCATTTCCAAATCCCGCAACAGAAGATGCCAATCAGCGATTACTCCAGCCTGGGAAGTCGAATGTGATGGGCCCGTAACTAACTTGATTGTCAAACACTAATGAAGGGCAGGAGTCGGACGGAGGACTCCTGCACATTGAATAAACAGAATCGATGAAAGCCATCATCAAACACAGCTTCTATTAACTTATTCCCACATTGTCACCCGTGATTGGATGTTATAGTGCATGTAGATTTGCTTTTTAGAACGACAAAACGTATGTTGTTACGTTTGCACGTTCAAAGATATGTATATGTCGCATATGCGTACAAAAATAGAATGAATGGTACATGGTGTGTCATGAATAATGTCGATGTGAACCGAAGATGTGAGATGGATGAATGGTACGGTGAAGTCGGCAGTAGAGTTGAGAGCATGTCACTGCCTCTATCCGATCTTCATCATACCACCTATGATGCTTGCAATACAATGATCGTAATCGAAACAAGTGAATGTCGAACGTCAAATCACATTTAATGTCCGGCACGACGTTGTTCGGCAATGACGTTGGTCAAGAATTCCATCTTTCCCTTGGCACGGCGCAAAGTACCGATACGGCGCTTGATGAATTTACGTGCACGCTTGTCCTATTGGGATTGAAAGGGAAGGATGATGAGAGTCAGTAAATTGGTCTACCTATCAAAAAAAAGGACGAGGAGGCGGAATGATCATTGTCGTACGGAAAGAGTAGAGATGCGCTTTGTTCGAGAGAGTAGTGGTCGAGAGCGAATGACACAGCGGACGAAGATTGCTTTGGTGTTTGGAGAGTATTGCGCGACAGACCGATTCAAGTTGGCACTGGTATAATGTCGGAGTTTTCGAAATGCTGTTCCTATAAGTTTCGATGTATCAGGTCGCAGTATAATTTCACAGAACAACGCTTCACATCTCCCACCAGCACCTTCCACAGTCGTTCGCAGCGATTCAATGTCGATGGGTCGGTCGTCGTACTCTCTCTGTGTCGTCTTTGCCCTTCCTATCTCCATTCTCCCGTTTTCTCTCTCTTTCACCACAACAATACTCCTTCCACCCCTCTTTCATCCAATGCTTACCTTTGAGTTACGGATCAATTCCATAGCACGACGTTCGTAAGGTGCGAAACCTGTAACTTCACGAACGACAGAGTTGATGACTGCCTTACGTTGAGATTGGTTTCCCTTTCTACGGCTTGGACGTTGAACAGGAACACGACGTTCAGTTTTGTGACCACGGTCAACACCCCAAACGAGTCCTGAACGGGAAACTGTGTCCACTTTGTGATGGGGATGACTGCTACCTCCGGCCATTTTTTTATTGATACTCTTGCGAAATAAAACCTTGAGATGGAAGAAGAGGTGGTCGTGAACAAGAGTTTGAATTGCATCTACACTTAGCCGTTCAGCAAGCAGTCTTGAGGCTTGAGCAACTTCTTGGAATTCACACTGGCCTTCTGGATGCGTGCGCCCAGCTTAGAGCTGCCTGCTGCTGCTGCTATTCCTCTAAATCCAAGTGTATGCGCGCACGCAGAGGATGCGCTGCGCCTGCGGTTCAAACAAGAAATTCTGATTCACGAACACGTGAAGAGTGAAGAGGGAAAACATTTTGTTCAGAGATGCTTACGTACGCGGAAGTCTTTTCTCTATAAACACACGTGAAGGCTTTAAATTTCATCGACAAAGTTCCTAAAAGTTGCAGATTACATGGAGTATTAGGGCCGTGCTGGTCGTCATTGGCATTTCATCACCATCACTTATACCTAAAGAGAAGATCTGCCCATCATGCATTTGATGTACTCAATCGGAACAGTAAGTTCATCATGCGATTCTATTGAGGCAAAGGAGGATTGCTAACCATCGCACTCATTCTTTCTCGTACAGGATGGAAAGCGCATCTACACATTGAAGAAGCAAACAGAGACAGGAGCAATGACAATGAGTGCTCATCCAGGTGAGTAAAGGACAGCTAGGGCCAAACTTTGTGCGATGTATGCTAATCTTGTCCTCTTCCTGTTATTAGCCCGCTTCTCACCTGACGACAAATACGCCAGACATCGTGCCACAATCAAAAAGAGATTCGGCATCTTGCCAACTCAACGACCCGTTAAGCCCATGTAAGGTGAAACACATCAACGGACATCTGAATTTGCATTTTGGTCGAATCTGTAATCTATATTGTACAATACTTTTCTCTCTCACACGGCAACAAATTGTCGTAATTCGATATTGGTTGAACGTATATTGTACATTGCGAAGGGGACTAGATAATACAGGGGACGGTTGCGGTTTTGTAAGGTTTACAGGAATCCCATCTCTGCATCGATCAATGTTTGGAATCGGCCAGGTATGAAAGGTGGAAAAGGGGTTGTTCGAGGTGCATTGGATGCATTCGGTGATAGCAGAGCTTGCAGTAAGCTTGGCAAACGGCTGATGGGATGAAGAAAGGAAAATGTTAGAAAGGTTCCTATTACTCCGAATTCTTCGATTCACTCACTTTTCCTCGCCCATCTTACCTCGTACACGAGTGGCCACAAGGTAATTTTGTTGGGCTAATGCTTGTGCTAATTCTGCTTGATGATTATCCATCAATGTTTCATTTGGCACAACGACCAATTTAGACTTTTGTTCAGCGGGTAATCGTAAGGCTTCCAATATTGTTCCAGAACCAGCATGGCTGATTACAACATCAGAAGAAAGTAGAAATGGCCTTAAATCTGGCACATAATCTCTAAGCTCGATATGTACCTCTGATTCTCCATCGCTCGTTCCGGCTTGCACTGTAAAGGTGAAATGCTTCCTCTTTGTGCGTAATTGATCATCTTCTTCGTCTTCGTCAGGGTGATCCAGCTTACTCGTTTGACCAAGACGGAATGATTTGGCGAGAAGATTGTCTTGCATGACTAGATCAGGGGTTGCGTTCTGATCGTTCTTTGGTAGGAACGCTGACATTGGAATTGGTAATGTACCCGATGCACCCAGTGGGTCGTCAAATTTCTTTCCTTTGCCTTTGCTCGTTCTATGCAATACTGATCCTGATTCCAACAAGATATCCGATAATGGTGTGGCTCCATACTGTATGATCAATCGAGGTGAAGATGTTGTGTGTTTGCATGCATCAGCGATCGCATCAACTACTTTACACGATAGCATCGCAGCCACCAAAGCTGTGAATTTTGTACTTCCCACCGTCACAAAGATTGTCGGGGCATTGTTTGTATTAGTTGTTGTCATCATCACTCTTTTGATGAATGACCACAATCATAAACGTTCTCCACAAAGTTGACTTGATGTTCTTCTTCTTACTCCATGGACTGACTGAATTTAAGCTGTGGCTCTCAGCTGCTGAAGTGATTCACATTTATTCGGGCACTTTGCCTCTGAACACGTGGCTTGAGACAAAGAAGTAGGGCGTGCCGTGTACATTATGCATTTGTTGGCTTTAAAAGCGTTCCCTCGGCTGTGTAACTGCAGCAGGATTGAATCAAAAAAAGAGACAGGCAAGGCTCACTTCTAGAATAGAAGACTCGGGGGGAGGACGATTGTATTTTAAGATACATTGCACCTACTCTCAAAAATCGGAAGATCTGAACGGATCCTTGCTCTATACATCCATAGAACATATCAACCATCACCAATAACTACGTTCGTTCGTGTTCATTATTGTTCTCACATTCACTCATAGGACAAGTAGTAACCATTACAACCTACGAACAAAGTCCACACTACCAACCTCGACTGTGTAGAACGACATCCACCTCGCATACACCCCATACAAGATGATGCGACCACAAGGAGACGAGCTCGAAGATGCACCTCCAGCCGTTCAAAGGATGATGCAACAATCAGCAATGCTCGAAAGACGGGTTCAAGCATTTCTAGATAAAACCACGCCACACGTTACAGAAAGATGGGCAGTAACGGCAGGTTTGCTGTTCTTGTTCATGCTCAGAATCATCTTTGCACAAGGATGGTATATCGTTTGTTATGCTTTGTTCATTTACCTCTTGAACCTCTTCTTGGCTTTCATTTCACCTAAATTTGATCCTTCTTTGGATGCTGATTTGGCAGAACAAGATGTTGAAGAAGGTGAACCGGGATTACCAACAAGTTCTCCTTCTGCTAAAAAACAAAACGGTCAACAAGGTTTGATGAGCGGTATGTTCGGTGGCGGTGGCGGTAATGCAAACGGAAATGGTGGTGCTATAGATGATGAATTCCGTCCTTTTATCAGACGATTACCCGAATTCAAATTTTGGTTAGGCGCAACACAAGCAATTCTCATTTCGCTATTTTGCACAATGTTTATCATCTTTGATATACCCGTCTTTTGGCCCGTTCTTGTGGTTTATTGGCTCATGTTGACTGGATTAACGATGAGAAGACAGATTCAACATATGATCAGATATCGTTATGTTCCATGGGATTTGGGAAAGATGAAATATGGAAGGAAGTGAAACAAAAAGCAGACTTAAAATCCACAAGACAATTTCATATCCATCCACAAACTTTCCTCTCTCTTTCAAGTCATCATCTCCTTTGTACTCTTATGGTCAAACTTTTTGCTTTTCTACAATTTATTCATGTACACATTCTCAGACAGACAAAAACGATATCATAAAAGATTGATTCACATGTATGCAGTATAAAGAGGAGGCAGATTTCCCTACAAGTCCTGTTGGGATAGATATACAGATAAGAAGAAGTAGAAAGATATAGTACGCAAAGAGCTTTACTCTTTGTTCTCAGCACCACTCGGAGCGGCGGTGGCAGCGGTAGGGTTTGCATCTACAGCAGATGATGTTGGAAGAGAGGTATCTAAGGCTGATCCGAGTTCTTTTGCTGCATTTGCTTCGGATGAAGCAGCAGCAGCCACAGCTACAGCACTCAAACTCGCCAAATCACTTGCATTTTCTTCTGCCGTCTTTCTGTCTTCTCCTTGCGTTTTCAAATCTTTGTTTGTATCAATAAGAGGAGATCCAGACAATTCGAATGGCAAAGCAGGTGGTGCTTGACCTCCCAAAGCTTCAATACCCAAACGTAAAGCATCATTATCTTCACGTAAGATTTTGATAGCATTTAATGCTTCATCTAAACGACTCTTGAGCTTCTTGGCAGTTTCAACTGCTTCATCCGTCAATTTTGCCTTTTCCTCCGTTTGACGGACGTATTCATCCCTTCGAGCACGGAATGCACGTTGAGCTTGACGATTTTGCGCTGCTCTCTTGGACTTATTTAGAGGTCTACCGTTCCTTGCCAATAAGACTTCGTCTTCTGTACCTGCACCACCTTCTTCTGCGCCTGTGCCGGCCGTCCACCTGCTGTCATCGCCTACACCACTCGTGAATGTAGTGTCTTGTGTTTGATCAGCTGCATCTCCCATTGGGAAGGAAGAAGTAGAGGGCTCAGATTTATTGGCGGCAGTGGAAGATGCTTCGCCATTTCGGCTTTCTCCTTTGGTGCTTTCGCCTGTCGAGCTGTTTTGTTGTTGATGATCTTGTTGCAATTCAGGTACATCTTTAAACAATTTGGCCAGGTTCTCATTGGTTGCTGACCATTGGAATTGCTGTTCATTTTCAGGTGCATTTGTTACGGTAGTGGATTTATCGTTGGTACCGCTACTCTGTATATCTGATTCATTATCATTTCCCAATTTTCTCTTCTTGTTTGCACTTTCAGAGGTATTCGCGTTTGTTTGACCAGTTGTATCATTGCTCTCGGGATCATATGGCGGAGGTGGATTGGGCTGATCGGTAGCCGTTTGTGCTAATCCCATGATTGCATCCATTTTGCAAATAGATAGGCCAAGAGGAGGTATAGATGTTTATCGTGAGTTCGATATGAATTTGAGATAGGTTTCAATCCAAGCGAGAGATTTGCAATATCCTAGGCGTACTGACTTCAGTTGATTGGTATAAGGTGATGATGATGGTAGGAAGGTTTGTTTAGTCAGCAAGATGTGACACAAAGTTAGGGTTAGATGGATCACTATAACCGTGAGGTCATGCAGTCGGTTCGAGAGGTAGTCTCTAGAACTGCGATGATGGTTGTATAGAAGTTGGGAGAGGGAAAGATACTCACAATTCTCTAAGTCCACTTTTGCATCCGCTTCTTATTGACTTCTTATTTTAACAATCTCCGATGCTTTCGTTCCAACGCAGGGTCCTTCCTTTTTATCTGTCGTTATGTTCCGTTTTTATTTCTCCACACCTTTCTCTCTCTCTCTTTTGAATGATGGTCTTGTACGATACGCGTTTGTGAGAGACACAGAATATCTTGCTTACGTATGATTGAAGGTGGGAAAGAAGAATGATTAGTCACCAGAACGCATTTTTAAGCAGATCGATAACTCAAAGGGTCAAACAAAAAAAGGTGAGGAATTTAAAATTCACGCGTTCCAACAAAGCACACGAGCAGAGCTTTTTGTCAAGTTTCCTTATTCGTAAATCATTGGCTACAGTGCAAATAATCCAAACTTTTTGCGGCTGGCAACGATGATGCACTATAGGAGAAACGCGTCTGCTTATTTTTACCGGGCCGCTTTGCCTGCTTCTAATTCTGTTCTGTTTAAACTTTTCCGTGCAGCTTCAAGGACAACCGAGAGATGGGCGATTTGGCCTTGTATGGACTGCCCGCCTCTGCTACTGACAAACAGACGCCCTGGAGGTACGCGTGGAATGAGTTTGTTTACGCATTGCATTAGCTTTCTTACAGACACGCCATTATAAAACTCGTTTAAAGTGGTGCGTGTGTTGGTTGCCTTTAAGGCTGTGCGTTGTTGAAATCCATGGAAAATTTTTGGGCTTCCTGGCTGCGAAGAGAAAAGGCTAAATTTTGGAAGAATTGAATTGTGATGATAACGGAGCATTTATTGTTCCTATTACCATCATAATCTATCACCTACTTAGTCAAGATGGAGGTCGTTTCATCTCTGATACAGGCTACGCCTGTTTTACGTGACCTCTCCCCGGTGGCACAAGCAGCTTCTTTGGCTGTCATTATCCCTGTCCTTATCGTTATCTTAAACATTGTTGCCCAATTGGTTTTGCCCCAACGTACTGCTGCTCCTCCGGTCGTATTCCACTATGTGCCAATCATCGGAAGTGCAATCTCATACGGTATGGACCCGTACAAGTTCTTCTTTGATAATCGTGAAAAGTATGGAGACGTTTTCACTTTCAAGCTATTAGGTAGAAATATCACTGTTGCATTGGGTCCCAAAGGATCCAATTTGGTCTTTAACGGTCGTTTACAACAAGTTTCTGCTGAAGAGGCTTACACTCATTTGACCACTCCCGTCTTTGGTAAAGAGGTGGTGTATGATGTCCCAAATGCAGTTTTGATGGAACAAAAGAAGTTGGTCAAGACTGGTTTGTCGGTGGATAACTTCCGTGTTTACGTCGGTCAAATTACAGATGAAGTGAACAATTTCAATTCAACCGATCCTGCTTTTGCTCCATTCCAAAAGAACGTTCCAAAAGCAACCGGAACTGTGGACATCTTCAAAGCAATGTGCGAGATCACAATCTTGACTGCTAGTCGTACTCTACAAGGTAAAGAAGTTCGTGATGCACTTGACAAGACATTCGCAGATCTTTACCATGATTTGGACATGGGCTTCAACCCAATCAACTTCGTCATTCCCAACTTACCCTTGCCAAGCAACTTCCGTCGTGATCGTGCTCAAAAGAAGATGAGCAACTTTTACCAAGAAATCATCCAAAAACGTCGTCAAGGAAAAACTGACGCAGATGAAAGTGAACATGATATGATCGCCTCTTTGATGCAACAAACCTACAAGAACGGTAGACCACTTCGCGATGTAGAAATTGCACACATTATGATCGCTCTTTTGATGGCCGGTCAACATACATCCAGTGCAACTTTGAGCTGGGGCATGTTACGTTTGGCAAGCCGACCAGAAATTATTGAAGAATTGTACGCAGAACAGGTCAAGGTATTTGGTGATTCAGATGGAACATTGAGACCTTTGGATTATGATACACAAAAAGTTTCCTTGCCTTTGATGGACTGTGTCGTTCGTGAAACATTGCGTATGCACCCACCGATTCACAGTATCATGAGAAAAGTTCTCTCTGATATTCCTGTTCCACCCACTTTGGCCGCTCCTGGAACCGTCAACACAGAGAAGTCAGCCGATTCTACCTACGTCATTCCCGCTGGTCATTACGTCATGGCCGCTCCTGGTGTTAGCCAAATGGATACCAAAGTCTGGCGTGATGCTGATAAATTTGACCCTAAGCGTTGGTTCGATAAGGATAACGTTGCAAACACTTCCGAAGACAAAGATGAAGATGTTGATTACGGATGGGGTGCAATTAAGAGTGGTGGAAATAGTCCTTATTTGCCTTTCGGAGCCGGTCGTCATAGATGCATCGGAGAACAATTTGCTTATTTGCAATTGGGTACAATTTTGTCTTACTTTGTCAGAAGATATTCTTGGACTTTGGAAACCACTTTCCCTGGTCCTGATTACACTTCTATGATCGTCTTGCCTCAACAACCTGCCAATATCGTTTTGACTGAACGCAAATGATGATGCAACTTTTTTCTTTCTGCTTTTAAGCACATTTTTTGTGCTCAATACCTCTTCTTGTCTTACAGACGACACTTTTGTGTTATCTGGCTCATATCCTCTACAACCTCTGTACGTTTAGACATCACCTCGATCGCTAATTAATGACTACGTTCCAATAGTTGGGATCTTAGCTGTTCCCTGAAAATCAGAACAATATCAAGACGTGAGAATTGATGACTAAAGCACAGACTACCTTTGCTATAGATTAAAATGAGAATCACATTAGAAGATGATAATACAATAGATGAAGAGGAACAAAAAACCTTCAAATGCGGATCAAGTAGGTTCCGTTCGCTTTGGTGAGGTAACGTACCCATTTGATACTCTGATAATTTGATTTCTCAAACACTTTGAGGTACCTTACTAGCAAACCACTGGAAGTGAACATCAAAACTTGAAAATCCAATTCGATCGGCGGCCTTGACCAAGCTTTTCTGTGTGTTGTAGAAGAAAGTTCTGCATCTGCTTGAAGTGAAGCTTCTGCCATTCCTTGTATCCGAGGGATTTTCCAAACGATCACATGTTCTTCCGGAACGTATTTTGCTTTTCCCATTGCGACTTGACATTTTACGTTTGTCGTATTTGTTGGCGTTGGAATTTTAACAATCACATTGTTTCCACTCAATTTTGAATCAAAATTTGCGCGAATGGAGATGTTATACTCCACCCTTGACTTTCCATGTTCTTCGACGATTGGATGTACTTTGAATGGTAGGTTGACATTACTCGTAGATCTGTATCGCATCAACTCGAATTCTCCATCAGGTGGAGTGAAGCTGATACTTCGGTCAACGTCGTATTTGCCAAGCTTGACACATTGGTGAAATTGACAGTCATCAAGTTCAACAGCTCCATCGTCTCGTTTCTTGTCATCTTTTGCCAGTACCAGTTTATCATTCAATCCGAATCGACATTCAGGCATGCCAGATAAATAAGCACGCATCAAAATTTGTCCGTCCACATCTGCTCGTAAGACTGTACCTTTATTACTCATCAAAAGGTTCACAGTTTCAATCACATCCACGAATGCTTCATTTTTGCGATATTTCACATCGGCCCTTCTCCAACTGGTCGCACCTGTTGCTTGAATGGTAATCTTTGCGCTATCTTCACGTACTGCTTGTTCAGATTTGACGCTTTCGGTTGTGATGTACATTTTGAGGGTGTCTGTTTCACTATTTTGAGGATATCCAAAGTCCATCACTTCATCCAATAATTCATAGAATAGAACAAAGTTGTTCTTTACGCTTTCTTCATCGAATTTGCCAAAGTAGGATCTTCCAATTTGAATAATTCGATAACAAAACTCGAAAACCAAAGCAGCGTTTGCATTGCATTTCGTTACCGCGACCACATATAAGTTCTCATGACGAACATGAAAGAAAGAAGTACTTCCAAGCGTCACAATTGGCGATCGAACATCAGGATTTGAAACGACTTGGATTCGAAAGATTTCCGCAATTGATCTTTTCAAATCCGGTCTAAACAATCTTGAGATTAAGACTTCCCCCTTTTGATTAAAGATGAAAAATGCCGAAATCATCTTTGGATTTGTTGTTGCCCCTTCGTTGTGATCGTCGGGAGGAAGAACAAAGAAGAAGCAAACGTGTTCATTCTACAATCTATGAAATCCCCTTTGTTCTCGGATGTTAGTATTCCACCCCCGCTTTAAGTGAGTGAGTGGACTGTGCATTTATAGGCGTGTGTGTGTGTGTGTGTAGGCAGGGGTTGCGAGAAGTTTTGCAAGACGCGCCGGCTTAAGCAAGAGAAGATTGTCAGTCAGTAACAACCATCAGCTTCAACAAGATCTATAAACAGAAATGGCAGACAGAGTAAGTAGAAAAGTAAGGGCAAAGAGCATGTCATGTGATACTGACAACATTCCCCCACACCTTTCCCAGGGAGCACCAAGAGGAGGATCAGGATTTCGTGGAGGAAGAGGTGGTCAGGGAAGAGGAGGAGGCGGTGATCGTGGCAGAGGTGGTCAACACAGAGGTGGAAATCGTGGAGGAAGAGGTGGACATGCTTCATCTTCATCTTCATCCGCTCCAGTGAACACATCAGCAGCAGAAAGACCGAAAAAAGAAGCAATTTTGGATCTTGCAAAACATGTCGATAAACGAGTTCGAGTTAAATTTACCGGAGGTCGTGAAGTGGTTGGAATTTTGAAAGGATACGATCAATTGATGAACTTGGTCATGGATGATGTCGAGGAATATATTCGTGATCCTGAATCAGGTGATCTGACCGAAAAGACTAGACCATTAGGTCTCGCAGTTCTACGTGGAACCGCTCTTACCGTTCTAAATCCCGCCGATGGATTCGGTCAAATCTCAAATCCTTTCGTACCACAGGAATAAAATCAGGATAACATCCCATCTAAATTTTTCCGCTTTGCTACATTACGAATCACCTTTTTGTATATCTCGGCTATCTGCAACAAGTGACGAAAATAAATGTGTATAATTATGCAAATTGTGTTCAGGGGAATCTATCATATTATACAAAAAATAAGAGCACCCTAACGATGAATTTCTCCTCTTGCTTGGGCACCTGCAACCATGGAAAGAATCTTGACTTGATTAGCAACATGTTCCAAAGTTTTGAGCACTTTTCCATTTCCTTGTTGGAACGTGTATTCTTCATAGGATAGATCCCACTTTTTCGCAAAAGGTCTAACGAATTCATCGCGCACCTTGCGGAGATTGTGTCTGGGTATCCGTGGGAATAAATGATGAGATACTTGCATATGCAGGCCACCGTGTAAGAAGTCAAGGTATGTCGGACAAAGAACATCCATCGTCGTTCGAATTTGTCGGGAAGCAAAACATTCCCGCAATCCAAGATCTTCGGAAGATTGAGCGAAATGCGAAAGAACAATTTGAACGTGCAACGGACTCGTGACGATATGACTGATCAAAAGAGCAGCGATTCGTGTTGACCAAGCAGGCATCGCACCGAGATAAAGGTAGGCGAACCAATACCAAAAGAATACCAAACCTGTTGTCTCTATCCAAAACCATTTGTCCCTTCTAGCTTTCAATGCCAAGAAGCCATAAGAGTTAGCATACAAATTGAATCGACCCAAAGACATCACCACATAATAGATCTTATGTTGGACAGTCAAGAAAATCCGAGAAGGTAGATCGTATGCCAACACACGACGATAATACGATGACCAAAGACCGAATTGACCTTCCTCTTTGGATCCGCTTGGTGATATTTGTACCAAGAATTTGGGACTGATTGCAAAGAATGGCATATGTTGAATGTCCGGGTCGTGTTCGGGGTGATTTGTGACAAGATGATGCACATCGTGATTGTCGCACCACCACCCAATCGATAATCCACCAATATAATCAGCAATCACACTTCCGATCAAGCGATCCCAAAAATGACTATGCGTGATACCGCTGTGACCGGCATCGTGGGCTGTGAAAGTGAGCTGATGCCAGAAAAGCCCGAGGAAGAAAGAAGATAGCAAATAGTATGATTTCGACCAGGTGAATGCGGCAAGTAAGGCTAAGGTGACGTAGCGAGAACATTCACGCATATACCCTGCCGGTCGAAGGTCATACAGCCCTGCAGCTTTGACTTGATCATGCATTTTGCGATAGTCTTCTGAGATTGCCCTTTCTCGTGCTGGATTGATACCGGGTGGATCTGCTGGTGGCTCTAACAGTTGAAGAGGCAATGGGAATCCTTGCGGTCGAGTAGAAGGTACGTTCCTGGATTCTATTCCATCTAGATTTGGTTGCATTGCTTCAGATGCTTTCCACGCCGTCCATTGTGCATCGGGATGATCCAATTTGCCTGACCTGTAACCCAATTGAACAGGCGGAACGAGCGGTTTGTATCCTTCTCCATCCTTTCCTTCCCAATCAGATTCATCAAGCATGGCTATGCAAAATCCACGCATCCTTTTTAACGTTTGATCGCAATGATATGCTTCAATTTCGTCTGTTGCATCCCTTCCTACAAAATGTAGGATTGCTAGTTCACCTCCAGGATGATTTGCAAGCCACCTGTCCAATTTATAAATCCTTCTCCTATGTAGTACCAGCGTTTCACCCTCTGCGATCCTCTCTGCTAATTCGTGCCTTGTGAGGGTTTTAAGCTTTTGCAGGCGATCATCAGCTGTGGATGTAGAAGCAGTTGCCACACTCGTTCCCTCGTTGCCATTCTCTTTAATCTTGGGTCTGGATACCAAACCCATCTTTGCCAGCAAAGTGTTTGTTTGGTGCAAGTTGTGTTTGTTCGGGAAGAGAGAATACAAACAAACGTGTTAATCTTTCCCCTAAATTTGGCCAAGTCTTCCCATGAATTTAGACAAAAGGTTAATTCGGCCAAAACGTGTACGCCAAAGGGCGCGGGCGGCACATTAGGTAGAGACACAAGATCGGTGCCGCGCCAGAGTCTTATCGGATCACCTTGCGATTAAATAAGGTTGGCCAGCATTAAAAACAATGGCTGCTGCTTGCTATTACCCGGCACCCAACGAGTCGATTACAGGGTGAATCGAAAGCGCGTGCGCGAAGCGCACAGGCTTAGCCTATTAGGGGGAACCCCTAATAGGCACCGACACATTAATGCAACATGAGACACATTAATGCAACAAAATATTTTGGTGAGTGGAAAAATCATGATTTCATTAACATTGTGTGCCAATATGACGGTGAAAAGATGGGCCTGCTGCTAACAATCTATCTCTATCTTCTAGTCTTTGTTGCATAAGTAAATTTGCCATATTCTGTGAGTCATTTAGAGCCTGAACAGCCCGAAGTGCAACCGCTCCTGACACCTTTTGATGCTCAATAAACTGATCAAATGTACCTGTGAATTTTCCGCTTTTAAGAAGCTCCTTATAGGCAGTTTGTGCTGTAGATAGCACTTTAGCTTGATAGGCCTTATTTCGCTCAGTGGAAATCATACGAAGTTGGCTTGGGTTTAAAACACCACCAAGCCTACACTGGGTTTTGCCTTCGCTTGCCTGTTCATCTTGCATTGAGCGTATTTGTGCTTGTACATCTAGGCGTTGGTGCATCAGCTCACTTGTAACACATACGGCAATTGAGCCACGCAAGTACTTGCTCAGGATTGCCTGATCAAAGGGCTGACCATTTTGTAGGCATGTGTCGATGTATACTTGGTATTTGCGTAACTTAGGAGATGTTTCTGGTGTGCCAACATGCTCAAGTAGGTGTTTGCCACGCCTTGTAGGCGTAAATAGGGTTTGTGGGTCGATTTCTACATCAGGTGTAGGTGTACTTTCACGGTTTGTTTGCTGCGGCAAAAGCTTATAAAGCATAATTTATAGGTTATAGGGCTAAATCCTAGCTTGCCGAAAGCCTGATTTCATATTTTGCGGGGTATAGGCTTGATTATGTATACCGGTAAGTATTACTAAGAAGTTTTCCTTATTTATACCTTTTATAGAAAGTAAGTTTATATGATTGATTATATTACAGTAATATATCTTGAACGGCTAAAATAAAGTAATATCTAAGAGCTAGTAAATATATATAGTATATAGTAGTATCGTAAATAGGTATATATTTACTTATTAGGCCTAAAACTAGAATAGAAATATAGTATAGCTACTATAACTATCTAAAACTAGTAAAGTAGGCTACCTAGTATATATATACTCTATATATATAATAAAGTACTTAAGCTACTCTATTATAAGGTGATTATCTATATACCTAGTAGGTATAGCCTATATTTCCTAGCCTATATCAGGCCTAGCTTATACCTATCTATTTATAATATTCGATCCTTTTCCGATGATAAATAGTAGGATAAACTCGCCGTTAGTATTAATCGTTTTAATCAGTATAATTCTATCTCGATTTATATTATTTCGGTAGTTTACCAGTATATTTTTCTAAGAAATAATAACTTTTTCCTTACGACTAAGGCCGATCATAATATTAGTTTCATCTATATTCTAAATATAAGTTAAGGTGATATCGTGCTTATATATTTACTTATTTAGGCGTTTATACTAATTAGCTAGTTTTATAACTTTTTACTATATATCGAACCGAGCTACCTTAAGTGGTTTTACGATACCTGTAAATAGGTTTTGCCTATATAAAAACCTATCTACCTATCTCAGCGAAACCATAGGTTCATCTGGCGGATTTACCCTTTTTACCCTGATTTCCATCGTAAAAGATTGTACACTGCGCTTGTTTAGGCTTATTCCCTATACTTCTGCCTCAAGTATGTACTGCTTTAAGCTATATTCTTCCTCCTTGGTTAATGCAGAATTGTTATATTTCCGAGCATCGGACCTATTTTGTTGCCCTTTTTTCAAGCGCCTATATAAGGTGGTATGGCTAATATTTAACGTTTTTGCAAGAGCCCGGTAATTGTTCTTCTTGGTATTTGGGTCAAGCTCATCAACCATAGCTTGAATTTGTGCTTCTTTGTCTGCCGCAGCAGCAGCCTGTATGATTTTCAGCTCCTTGGCAGCTGCAGCACCTGCTGCTGCGGCAGCTTTCCTTGCTTTTTGCGCTGTTTTTGTCTTTCTCGGCATGTTCAGATGGTGGTCATTTTGCACCAAAATATTTTGTTGCATTAATGTGTCTCATGTTGCATTAATGTGTCGGTGCCTATTAGGGGTTCCCCCTAATAGGCAAAGCCTGTGCGCTTCGCGCACGCGCTTTCGATTCACCCTGTAATCGACTCGTTGGGTGCCGGGTAGAGAGAAAAGGGCACCCTTATTAACTTCGCCCTTACGCGTAAAGAGCATTATGAACGCGTTCACTGTGTAAACGCCCCTTCATGCCGAAGAATGGTAGTTTGCATTTATCACTTGCGGCTGACCGATTGTGCTGAGATGCATCGTGTTTAGCGTGCGCGCGCGCTCTCGTTTTCTTGTGCCCGAAACAATAAATAGCCCCTTGTACGGCTTCTTTTTTTCCTCCTCTCTATATTTGGATACAAGCAATTTTATCCAGAAGTCACGCTAATTTTGCTTAAATGGCATTAAATCAGTCTGCATCTACATTTTGTGTGATACGTAGGAAAAGAGTGCGGTTATGCGCGGCATAGAGATGTGTGTGTGTGTGCATTCGTTGAAACTTTTTTTCTCTTTGTGCAATGCAAAAGATATGCACTGTGTTTGCCTTTGGAACGTAAAATATCTGACTGTTGAATAGCTGTCAAGAGGTAGGCATTGGATCACTACTGATCTTACTCGCTCACCCACTACACTTGACTCTTCTTTGGTCATTCATGCCGCCGACATTTCAACCTTGTCAGCCGCTCTTTGCTATTTCTAAACCCAATCGCGGCTGCGCGACTATTTACACATCCGCTCTTTTTTTCCATTGCTACTCTGATATACCTTTTTTTTATTTATTTGATTACGCCAGCCAGACAGGTTCGATTGATGGCCAACAAACAACAACATCTCCACCGTCACCTTTGAATCAAAATTCATCATCTTCCACATCTCTCTCTCTCTCTCTTTCGCGACCAAATCTGATACTTTGAAAGTATGGCGAAAGAAGGTTTGGTCAAAATTGTTGCTCGTAATGCTGGTTCGTTAGGTGCAAAGGCTGTCGATCAACCTCAATTAGCACAAAGGGCAACACAAATCATTTCAACCGCAACACAATCTTTCGAAAAAAGAGCAGCATCAGTTGTAGCTACTACCCAAGCTGTTGAAGATACGTCAAAAAATTATTCTGGTTTATCGCCAGTAGAAGTGGTTTTGATTTTGGCTGTTGTTTTGGGATTATTCGTTGTTTTGCTCATCATTGGTGAACTTTGCAAAGTTTTCAACAAACCTAGAAAAGAGGCAGCTCCGTATACACAACAAAAGTTGTTCCAACCGAGCGCAGCAGGATATGGTACCAGAGCAGCAACCAATAATCTAAAAGTTCCAAACGGGGGAGGGAAAGGTATGGGATCACGATTGAGTCTTTTACAGTTTGCCAGTCCCATGGGAACAGGTGGTAGAGTGGGCGATGATACGATTGATACATCTGTTTCTTCGCATAATAGTGGACAGGGGGATTATTTTGGCAGAAAGAGCAACGGTCATACACGTGGTCAATCGTCTGGCGTTCAATTACCCGGTGCTGCCACAATGGCATCTTCACGTAAAGGTCCAGGTGCACATCCAATGTTGAACGGAAACAGTACATTCGCACCTGATGGCAGCGGATTCACGCCAGGACAACCAGTCAACTTTGCCGGCTATGCTGGACCGAATTCACCATCCAGCCCAGAACGAACAACACCCATGGTGCCCGGACAGGGAAACGTTCCCTCTCACGCACGAGTAGGAATGGGAAGACCGCCAGCAGCAGACGCCAAAAGGAAATCTAGATATTCTCGTGCGATGAGCAAAAGGATTGACAGTATGGGACCTGGTCAATTACGTAAATCGCTATATGCAGGAGCAGATGATGATCCGATGAATCATGATTTGTATGGAGCGGTAGGAAATCGAAAATCAAAGATGATCAGAAAACCTTCAACAGAAGATCGTTCGCCCGAAGAAATTCAAGCAAGCGGTGGTGCAGGATTACGAAGGATTGATAGTATGGGAAAAGGAGATGCAAGGAGGAGGAGTCAAATTCAGAGCGTCTATCGTTCTAGTAGGGCGATAAGTGTTTACAACTCAAAGAATAACGATAAGGCAATCTTTTTATCTGCTCAAGCGGATAACTTTGGCGCAGGACGCATTGATCCGTTAGGAGCTCGAAGTGCAAATGGGCCTACATCACCTGGTGTGAATGGAAATTTGATGCTGCCTAATCAACAAGGCAGATTACGATCAGGTTCAGGATCAAGCAGTGCAGGTCAAAGTTACGGTCAAAGAACGCCAGGATCATCTTCAGAGCCACTTGTGCAACAATCACCAAACAATACCCAATATTCATATTCATCACAGCAACAGCAATCATACGATAATGGTTATCCTATGGCAGGGAATCAATCGGTTGGAGGAGGTTTTAAGCCAGGTTCAATCATGCCTTCCGGTGGCAATGCACCAATTGGTTATTCTCAACCGATGATGCAACAACAATCCCAGCAATCCATGGCAGCATATCCTGGAGGAGGAGCGCCTCGTGTACGACCGAGACAGATGGCGATGTAAGGCAATTCCTTGCAAAACTTTCATTTTCATTGAACATTATTCATTCATTTTTCTCTCTCTCTCTCCCTCACCTCTGTATACTCTCTCGTGCCCGAGATCTACTTTCATTGCTTGTTTTTATAGACATATGTTACCGCATGAAATTATATTGTCATCAGTATGATCTGATAGTGATTGCATTGCGATTATATATAGTACAAAGTGAAGGTTTCCATGCGACGAAAAAACTAAAGTTTGAATCCTAACAAGAAATTATCAATCAATCTGGTCACCCTTCCGTTGCGACCTTCTTTGATCAAAGCAGCTCCCGATAAGATTGCGCCCCTCTGGCTGATTGTTTGAGGGTCAATGATTGATTTACCCCTTCTATTCTCTAAATTGTCCAAATCTACCGGATCGTTCAAATCAATGTACAAGATATCCAAATCGATTCCATCTTTATCCGCTTCTTCTGCAATCTGTTTGGCTTTTTGTCGTGCGGCTTGAAGGGTTGCTTGAATATCACCTGGATTTTCATCCCACGCCTTCTGTCCGGCACACAAGGCTCTATATAGAATATTAGCATGTGGTCTTGCTCTTTGTGTAAGGTAGGCATTCCTGCTACTCAATGCTAATCCATCAATCGGATCTCTAGTCGTTGGCATGATCCGCAATGCTTCAGGTGAAGGAGGATGAGCGAACAAAAGGTCAGAAACGAGTCTTCGTAGTAATATTGCTTGTTGAATATCTTTTTGACCAAAATACGCTTGATCAGGTTGAACGATGTGAAACAATTTCGTTACAACTGTTGCTACACCACGAAAGAACGTTGGTCGGGAAGAACCTTCCATTTTGTGCTGTAATCCCGCTACTTCAACAAATGCTCCAATTTGATCAGATACAACTTGCGTAAACGGTTTACCATCTGGACTTGGATACATTTCCGGTACGGTAGGCGCAAAGATTGCCGAAATTTGTTTATGATTTGACATTGTAGAAGCCAATCTATTCAAAGCAGCGATATCACTTTCCATCGTACGTGGATAACTTGAAAGATCTTCCGTTGGAGCAAATTGTGCTGGGTTAACAAAGATTGAAACCACAGTTTCATCATTTTCTCTTAATGATTCTTTTACCAAGGCTAAATGTCCTTCGTGTAATGCTCCCATCGTTGGTACGAATCCGACGCTTTTGTCTTGTTTCATTTGTTCTTTCCGCCATTTTCTGAAATCGGCAACGGTTGTGAAGATTGGGAAAGGTGCTTGTGGGAGTGTTGCAGGTGTGGGTTTGTAAGATGATGAGGTTGATGGTATAGCTTGCCCATTGACAGATGGCATGGAAGGTGTGTTGGATGTGACAGTGTGCTGAGTTGTAGTAAGGGAACGAGATGTATTGAGCAATGGCCTAGATGCAATTCGTATTTGACGAGATGCGATTCTGCTTGAGAGGCCATTTCTGGTTATCGATCCAATACATCCACAGCATTGTTTAGTTGCCATGACTGGTGTGTGTGTGTCGGGAAGATGATCGTTTGTGTAACATTCATTAACTCCGAGTCATTTGCCCCAATTATAAAAAAATAAAATCTTCCATCCCCGCTTTCCGCGATTTAAACACGGCCGGATTTTGATTCAAACGGGCCTCCGCCTTTAACACACGGACTAAAATGAGAGACAACACAATGGGCGTAATCAACATGCAGTAGCAGTAGCAGCAATAGCACCAGTCAGGGCGGCACTGCGTGAGGGGGGGTTCAGCGCGTAATAAAGGTTGACAGTTGTATAAAGAAGAGGAGGATCGTCACTATAAACGGCGGTCCGAACGCAGACACAAAAGGAAAAGAGCCAAATTGATAGAAGTCTATTTTGACCAAATATACACAATCGTACCTTTCTCACTCCTTCATCTCCTGAGAAAACCGCAAAAAAGACACACAAGGGCACTTTCCTATAAATACCGATCAGATCCCCCTCAAGACATCTTTGGTTTCGCTTTCTTTTCATCATGAACTCAAGACCACCAAAACAATCCATGTCAGAGCTTAAACTTCGTCGATTGACAGAACATAATCAAAGGTTACGTGAAGATCTCGAACGTCCACGAGTTCGTGTATCTGAAGCAAGTATAGGGTGGGTTCTGCTAAAAAAGTATCGCTTTAGAGACCATCACTGACAGCCATCCACTCCCTTCCTCACTTTCAGACTAATCCGGTATTGCAAGAGCACTCGCGATTATCTCGTTCCATCCGTTTGGGGACCTGTTGATAAAAAGGAAGATCCATATGCTCCTCAGAGCACAGGATGCAATTGTGCGGTCATGTAAGACAATACCCTTGATGGTGTTCTAGTCCGGATCCGCTTTCCCAGCCTGGCGCTTTTGAGAGAGGGATCTGCCGCAAGACAAAACACACAACCACGATGCACATACGCATACACACACACACAATCACACGATACCACAAGTCGCTTCTTCTCTACCCTTTATGTCTTTAGGGTCTAAAGACGAGATCAGTATTCATTCGTTTGATTTCCATTGATCTCGAACCAATGAGCGCATCATACATGTACAGTGTTTCAGCTAATATCATACATTTTTCTCCTCCTCTCTTGTTGTGCATTTGCTTTTATCCGCTCTTGTTGATCGCTTTAAGCATTTCTTGATCTCTTTCATATTCTGCTGGAGTTTTAGCACGCAAACTCAACGCATGAAGACCTTGATCGAATTCATCCTTCATTAACGCATTTATTGCACGATGACGAGCGATTTGTGTTTTTCCTTCAAATGCTTTTGCGACAATTTCTACGAAAAAGTGTGTTTCTCCACTACCGCCACCCTGAGCTACCATTGCAGCATGATGAGCATGTTTGGCAGAGCTAAAGGAAGAGGGTATATCAATTAGCATATACGCTTAATTCGACAATCAAGGCGTGATTGTTACTCACTCATTCCGTATGTTTAAGGTATCCGGTTGAAACTCTTTGGTAATCTTTTCTCGCATTGAAGATTCGATTGGCATGATTGCTCGAGCTGATGATTGATTTGCAGCTGCACTTGCAAACGTTCTCGAATATGCTTTAATGAGATGTGGAGATCGGATTGCGGTAGTAATCTTTGTACGAATGCTGGGTAAAGCCATCAGAGGCAGAGATGGTTGTGAGGGTAGGTTGTAGGACAAGTTGTCGATCTGCTTGAGTGATACTATGAGTCAACTCGTGATCGTCTAGAGGCAAGCGAGAGGAAGTGATGTTGTCCAAAATTTCTTCCTACAAAACTCCACCGCGCTACAAGCGTATGATTAGAAATGCGCGATTGACATTTTAGCTTTCATGCACGGACAGTCAAAGGGTAAGGATTAGGAAGATCCTTTACTGATAACGATGATCATGAACACTGTTCCAAAATGAGCGATACGTATGAAGGGGAGGGTGAATCAGAGTACTCATACACGAGTTCGTCTGAATTTGGATTATCATCAGAAGACGAAAGGCAAGCAAATATACAACCGGAAGAAGATTACTTTCCTCCGATCGTAGCCATCTTTTATTCAATCTTTCATCCGACAAAAGGACCAACGGTAATCTTTCAAGTTCCAGAAGGAAGCATTTATTCATCTTCTTCAAAAGAACAATCAAGTCCTGACCTGGAATCTGGCTCACAATCAGATACAAACGCACAAGATGCTTCTGATGCAGAAGAAGATCTTCCGAGGAAACGAGGTCAACCACCACAAGCACATGCTCCTCTTTTCGACTTTAGAGATCTGTCAGAGTACATCGTACCGCGAGCACCTCTATGTGGTAGATTGATCACATACTCCACAACATCACAAGAAGGACAAAGCTATAAAGTACTCTCTCATCCGGTCTTGCTAATCGACCAACAGAAATATCCGAGAAATAGTTTCATATTCAATTTGGCATTCGTCTTTGATGGGAGGGCTGACGTAAGGGCATACGAGCCGATCGTACGTAAATGTGCTCGTGAATTAAAGGATCTGGAACAGAACTCATCCTTCCTGTCAAGGTCACAGTTTAGGATGTACGAATTGATCGAACAACTATTTGAAGATTTGAATTCGTACTATGAATCATTCGTTGCTTTACCAGAAGCACCACACTCAAAATACGTCACAGAAGCAGCCAAAGCTGCTGAGCTCTTACGTGATAAACGAATCTTCGTTCCAAGAGCTTGGAACGAACAGGCAACCCAAAAGGATCCTGCTACGTTGGCAACGACTGCTTTTGCGCCAGGTAAACGTGAACCACCACATGGACTAGGAAGGACGGTACGTGATGCGATCAATGTCAAATTGTTCCCGACATACACAAACCCAAAAGAAGTGAACGATTGGGATGTTCCCGTGACACTATTGGATCTAAGTAGAAGGATCAGTGATAATTGGGATTTAACCATGCGAAAAGTGTTACCGTTTGTGGACGGGATCAATCACGTCAAAAGAATATCACAATTGGCAGATGCGGATATCGAGCTTACACGACAATGCATTGAACATTTGTTGTATTACAGATGCATCATACTTATCGACACATTTCAATTCACAAACATGTACACCGTTCGACCAACGATTGCCATTCTAGCAGAAGATGAGATCATCATGAACGAATGTGCTGCTTATGTGACAAGACGAGGTTATGCTTTACCTACTTGGCCCAAATTACTGTCCTTGTATTCCAGCTTACGGCCAAGTGTCACGCTCAACGAATGGATCGAAGAGAATGATATTGATTCTGTTGGAATAGATGTGAGGAGGTTTGTCACTTTTGGAGTAATCAAGGGTTTCTTGCGAAGGGTTCATCGATATCCTGTTTTACTACTGGGAGAAGCTGCTTCACAAATGGATAGGCTTACCGGCACAATCACAAATGCTCATCAACAAAGAAAGACCAGAGCAACAGTGATCGATGTAGCGAATGTAGCATTCGATACAGCGGCAAAAGAGAGGCAAGAAAGGCAAGAGCGCTCAACAACTTCAACAACACCTCAAAGTACCATCAAACGCATACCTTTGCGTAGAGGTGCGTCTTCATCAACCATTCGGGCGTCATCTTCTTCAATTCGAAAGAGCACGAACGATGAAGAATATCGTAAAGGAGGATTAGGCGGATCGAACGGTCAAAATGAAGCGACTCCAAAGATTCCACAAGGTATGATGGAAATGCTAGATGGAAACTTTCCCGATGATGCATTGTGTGTTACGTTTAATCGAAGTTGGAACGACATTTTGCATTTGTTAATCTTGATTGGATTTCATACTGGATACGAACAACAAGCAGTCACGCCTGGTGATCTAACACCACAAGGTACATTACCACGCAGAGGTAGACAATCAAGCCATCAAGGATCAACAGTTGGAGGGAATGAAGGGGAACAAGCGCAAACCTCAACTGGAGGCGCAGCACCGGATGAAAGTGGATTCGGACAAATGTCTGGCTTTTGGGGTTTAGGTCCAAGTACGACTGCAGGTCAATCAAACAAAAGGGCAGGTACTTTGAACGCTTTAGGACCTGCTTCAACTGTAACTGCTTTTCCATCTTTACCGCGTTATCGAAATGGTTCACAAGGTGGACAATCAGGTTTCAGTCGTGTTACTGCCGGTACGGGTGGCGATAGCAGTATAGGAGGTTGGAACAGTAGCGGTAAAGGAGGCAATAGCAGTATCAATCTTGCCTCTTTTGGCGGAGCGCCAATTGATGAGTTAGGTTACGAAGAACGAAAGCGGATCTTAAAAGGGGATTTGGGTCGTGTACAGATTATCGTCAAATAAGACGATTGTATTAAGAAATGCTATGTACTTTTACATGATTGCGTTTTTGCGTTTGCTTTTTAGATATAGAACTCTAGGCCCTTGCTGCTGCTTGATGTACGAATTGCATCTGCGATGGACGTAAAGCGGCATAGATGACTTCCAATCGTGGAACGTTGACGTTGTGTTGTCTTGCTTTAAGGATGACATTTCCGATGATTGGAGACAATTCCATCGGTCTTTGTGCCTCCAAATCGACCAAAAGAGAAGGTTTGAAATCTTCTTTGAGGTTTGGTTTTTTGCCATCTTTCAAGAATCGCGGTGCTTGCGAATAAGTCAAGTCAAACACTTCATCAACGCTGCTAGACGGTAATTGATCTTCTCCATATCCACATGCACGGGCAACTGATACGACTTCCATCATGATCTTTCGGACCAGATCTGCAGAAATATCGAGATTATCCTCTTGTAACATCTCAGATACCGTTTGGCGTGCCAGTGTGGTAAGACCACCCCAAGCTGCGTTCCACAATACTGATTTTGATAAGGAGGAAAGTGGTCAGCACATTTTCTCCCTCCGTAAACTCCTGCCAAATACTCACATTTTACCCATCTCTTCACTTGAACATCGCCCACAATGACCACCGAGCCACCACCGCCGGCTTTGAATGTTTCTGCAAATGCGTGCAATTTCGTCACACGCCATGATTGTGGAGATTCTTCATCCTCTCCTGCTTCTCTGTATGGGTAAAGGCCCATCTCCAAACGCTCTAATGCTCCATGATCGACCGTTTTTCCTTTATCGACCAAAGTAGCACCTAACCATGCACAACAGCTAATAATGGTAGAAGCAACCGGTTCATCACCTTGACATAAAGTTTGATAAGGTTCTTCTTCGATTCCGATTCCATTTTCCACAAAAACAACAGTAGGTAATTCCGGTCGTAATTTACCTTTTCCACTTGGTAAGAATTCTTTAATCCATTTCCCCGTCGCACGTTGTTCAGGACAAATTTTAACCGTACACAAAACATAATCATAATTTTCCACTTTTGTTCTTGCTTCTTCTGCAGATGCAAACACATCCAAAGGTCTATAAGAAGAATGTTTACCAAGCTTTTGTGAATGAATATTTATTCCTTCGTTCTTCACCGTTTCGGCATTACTACGTGCAACCGCATACACTCGCGCACCACCTCTTGATAATAAGAAACTGTAAAGAGCACCCAAGGCACCGAAACCTAATACCAATACCCTTGGACTGCCTGAAGGACTGAGCATCAAGCTTGGATCGGGCGATTTAGCCGGTGCGAGTGACTCAAGTTGATCCGGCATTTTTAAGTTGGAGAAGGTTGTGATGATGGTGGGGTAAAGAAGAAGATGTACATTTGAGTGTCAATGTGCCGTGCCAAGAGATGCCGGATAGCGTGGGCGCGTTTCCGAAGGAGTAAGGAATTCGGGAGGTTCAAAGCAGACACAAACGCATAAGAATGTTGCAGGAGATAAGATTAGGTTTACAGGTGATAAAAGACAATGGATCAAGTCCAGAAGTAGCATTGTTAATTGTGAAGATGAAGAAAAGGGTATATCGTTTTATCGTGTTCGTTTGTTTCTCATTTCTCTTTCCCCTCTTCGTCGTATTCTCCATCTTCTCGTACATCGCCTACACTGCCTTGAACTGCTCTGTACATCACACGCCACATGAGAACGTACCAGAACAAGTTGAGGAGCAACAGCAGGAAAAGAGGTGCAAACGTTTGATATTTCATCCACCAAATCATCCACCATCCTTTTCTTGGGTTCCATTCTCGTGCAAAATGAGGGATCAAGTCAAATTGATACCAAACCGAATAAAGCGTCACTGCTGAAAGGTAAATACGGAAATACGTCCAAATGAACATCAAGACGATAAAGGTTGCCGTTGCAATGTTGTTTAAATCCAAATAATTTAGACCTTTTGCCGCTGCTAAGAAAGTATCAGGAACGTCCATGCAAACGAAAACGGTCGTTCCAATCATTGTCAAATTGACCAAATACGACCAACCGACGAGCCAAAGGGTGACAAGATGATGAGCGATCAATTCATAATAATCCTTCCTCGGTGCTTCTAAACGCAAAAGCATGACCAAAGCTTGTTGCATCCAATAACTGAATTGAAGTAGGTAATACACCTTCAATTCTGATCTCATCATCCAATGAGGATACTTGACCCAAAGATGTTCCATTTGATACCACCAACTGTCTTGGAAGGACATCACATATATACCAAACAATCCTGCCGATCCCCAATAAAGGAATGAGTAACCCTGTTCCATAAATCGTTCACGTTTACGATCGTTCTTTATTCCCCACCAAGCAGCAAAAGGTTTGAAGATGTAGATTGTGGTAGATTGACGTAAGAAGCTAAAGACGATGATGTAAAACAAAAGGAAGAGAATATCTCCATATCCCTTTTGATAACGAATCACGTCATTGTTAGCAGCCAAAGATGGATTGGATTTGATCACTTCAGAGATGGGAATCTGATGTGTGATAAAGAGAAGAGGTGTGAACGGATTTGGTACGTTTGGCGTGAATACCTGCCAATTTGCCCATAAGAGAATGACAATACCTGCCAATTTAGCCGAAGATGCTGGAACTGTCATCCATCTGAAAGTACGTAAATCATCGAGTAATCCCTTGGATTTTTGTTCATGAAATGGGATAGGTTTAATCTTTTTCTTTGGTGATTGTTTCTCTTCTTTTGAATTTACTGCATTTCTGATATTCTCAGCAATTTGACCTGCTGGATTTTCTGAATTTGTTCCATCGATTGATTTTGGCGGTCCATTTCCATCAACGTAGGTATTGAAATCATCGATATGTTGACTTACTGAAGATGCACGCGGTCTATGACCTTTACGTTGTTGAACTTGACCGGAGGAAGACATCCTTTCGAGCGGAGTAAGGGATTGCCTCCTCTGAGATGATGATAGTATAGAAGGAAGAAGATTGATTCCCGCAAAAGGAATGTTTGTGCATATACAGGATGATCAAACAGTTTTTTATTTTCTTTTTTTCTCGGACAAAGAAGGACAGAGTTTTAAGCTGGGGAAGTGCAGCGCGTCACTTGAGCGCAAGTCGTCGTTGGAATGCTGCCAAGGCTTTTAAAACAACAACAAACAACAACAACACGCTTACCCGAACTCCGAAGCCCTTGTCAAACTTAAAGCGGCTAAAAGTTGAGTCAAGAATTTGTATGCATGCAGATCTACACAAAGTTGATTGGACAAAGATCTTCCCATATTAACACCATAGCACAAAGATGGCAACAAACACAACTGCATTCGCTGTTCGAACAGCAACAATTCAACGAAAGACAAATGAAACAAACATCACATGTACACTTGCACTTGATGTTCATCCAACATTCGCTCCTCAAGTAATCAATGTCAAAACTGGAATCGGATTTTACGATCATATGTTACACGCTTTGGCCAAACATGGTGGAATGTCATTAGAGATGAAATGCGATGGAGATCTATGGATAGACGATCATCATTCAGCAGAAGATTGTGCTTTGGCTTTGGGAGAAGCTTTCAAGCAAGCTTTAGGTCCTGTAAAAGGTATCAAGAGATACGGAACAGGTCATGCTCCATTAGATGAAGCACTTTCAAGAGCAGTGATCGATATTTCAAGTAGACCTTATTGCGTCGCTGAACTAGGTCTCAAGCGTGAAAAGATTGGTGACCTTTCGTGTGAGATGATCCCACATATCTTCCATAGCTTTGCCATGGCTGCAGGTGTTACATTGCACGTTGATTGCTTGCGTGGCGACAATGATCATCACAGGTATGTATTCGGAGGACTCCCATTGAAAATGCAGATACTGACAAATACTTCCTCTTCTTGACTCAAAAGATCCGAATCGGCATTCAAGGCATTGGCACTAGCTATCAAAGAAGCAGTATCAAAAACAGGTCTAGACGATGTTCCATCGACAAAGGGTGAGTATATATGTGTGAAGCTGTCTTCTCGAAATATCAGGCTGACAATGTTCTCTCACTCTAACAGGTGTTTTGTGATGACTCATGTGTACATAATGAAATGTGACATTTATATTTGGATTGATATGTATACAAGAGATGCGCTGAGAGCAGGGAAACGTACTATTATTACACTTGACCGAGAGATGCTTTAAGTTGCAAAATCCCTTCCCTTTGGTCTGGTGGTAAGGCGGCAATTTGATCAGGTGTGAGCTTGAGAACTTCTTCCAATAGAGCACGTTGATCATCCGGAAGATTGTTCACTTGACCGCCTTGTTGAGGGGGAGGAGGTCCACCGTACGGGCCAGAATGCATGCCATCAAATGGTGGAGGTTGTCCGTATCCCATATGAGGTGGTCCTTGTGGTGGATGTTGTTGGAATTGCTGTTGCGGTGGTGCTTGTTGAGGTGGGACTCCCAATGCACCAGATTGTGTAAGAACTCGCTCTAGAATACTACCATCCACCACATTCATCATCAACATAGCTTGGAATAATGCGTATGCTAATTGAGGGTGACCGTTCAATAGAATTTTAGCTTGATCCGGGTTCATTGTTGCCAAGCCTTTCATTTGTGATAGAATGTCAAGTAATTGATTTGGTGGTAAAGCAGCCAATGTTTGCGAGATTGCATCCGTTGCGCCTATTCCCGGCTGTAGTTGTTGTCCTTGTGGTAGATTAGGCGGCAGCTGTTGCGGTTGCTGAGGTGGTGGACCAGATTGTCTATTTTGTCCTTGTGGTCCCATAGTTCTTCTCGCAGGAGGTCTTCCAGAAGCCTGTAAAGGTTCTTCACCTTCAACCTGTCCCATTGAAGTTGTTCTTCCTTCAAACATTGGATCAACATCTGCAAAACTGATTCTCATCGGTCTACCACCAACTTCTTTTTCATTTAAATTTCTAACTGCCGAAGCAGCAGTTTCACCATCTTCAAATTCACAAAATCCGTATCCTTTTGGTTTCCCGGTCTCACGATCAAAAACCAATCGAAATCCAACAACCGTTCCAACTTCACGAAAAACTTCAATTAATTGTTCTTCTGACATATCGTATGGGATATTGCCAACAAAAACAACCCTTGATCCTCTCTGTGCACCTGACATGATGGTGATGATATAGAATGATACTATACAATTCACTGTGTGATGGTGATGGCAGTTATGAACATCATCTTCTAGCGGGCATGCATGAAACGCGCCTTCAAGTTGCGTGGGCATGGGCGTACTCTTGCACGTGAATATCTCAAAGCGTGTGTTGCATACACTGGCCCATCTCCAATTCGAGAAATTGCAATCACAATCACCACCACACCATCAACACCCTCTTCACCTACACGACCACAATCTTCAATAATGGCTGTGTTGACAAGTGTTTTGAGTTATGCCGGCCTTGGATTCGCAACAAGATGCTATGCATTGGGTATTCAACGTCGTAACGTTTTAGAGAGTAAGTAGGCGTGTCCCACATACAGAAGGATTGATGGACTTCTTGGCTGATGATTGCGCTTCCCATTACAGATTTGGGAGGACATGCTGCTCTAATGACAGCTTTCGGAGCGGTAGGATACTACTTCCATGGATTAGAAGGACGTCAAAATCAATCCATTCAAGCAAAGAAGGAACAAATTCTAAAGAATCGTGAAGCTCTAGCCGCACTACATCAGACCGATGGAGATGGAGATGAAGAATAGATGCGGGAAGAGTATATGATATAACTCGGTTTAATGGCATAAAATCTAACGCTATCAGAAAACAATCATTAAAGGCATGACATTATTAAGGCGGTCCTATTGACCATACAAAACACTCTTATAGTCACGTAAGATCACACCAACACTTTCCGGTCCACTTAGACCAACTTCACTGGCCACAGCAGTAACGTATCGTGGCGGGGTGAGGTCGTACAACAGATTTACAGCGCCTAAAGCGTCTGATTTCTCCCATTCTTCCTTGGTGATCATTTCAGCTAGAGGTCCTTGTTGATCATCTTCTAACGACAAAGCATCAGCGTTTGGAATTGTGGAAGATGGCTTTGTGATTTGTCTTGGTCGTAAGATTGCACTTGGATCTCCTGCTTCATTCACTACGAAACCGTCCAATTGAACACGTTCACTGAACTTATATGTTTCACAGCAAACGATCACCGGCACACCTTTGGCTTTGGCCATCATGGCACAAGGGGCCGTTCCCGCACGGGCATACAAAGCTCCATTTGCTAGAAGAGAAGCTGTTCCTAGCAGAACAATCGACGCTCTAGATACTAAAGTGCTTAGACTTGTTAGTAAACCATAGGTGCACGGGATGCCCACTTCTGTTAAGCTTGCCAGTAGTTTACGGCCTAGAAAGAATGTAAGAGAATGTTAGTAAGGGTATGACTCACGGATATTTATACAGTGACTCACCTTCACACAACGGTCTGGCATCAACAATAATGACTGAAAATCGCGTTCCGCGTTGCCATGCTTCGATTAGAGTTTGCTGTACAACACTGCTTTTGCCGAATGTGAGAACGACTGCGCCATTTTTTAGCTTTCCAGATGCCAAAGTTGTAGCAATGACACGGGTTGCATATGTGATACGATCCCGTACAAAATGATCGATCCGTGAAACGATGTGATTCTTCGATTGAATCTCATCCAGATCTACTGGAGTGACACTGATCTCATATTTCAGATAACGAATTGCATGTCCTGCACTTGCGCCTAAAGGTCTTGCATTAACTAAGAATCCAATCTGTGGTCCTAATTTGGTCACCAGATCACGATTGAGTACTGCTCCTGGAGGTGTACGATAATCGACGATAAAGTCTCTCAATGCTTTCAATACCGCGATCGCACGAGCATCTGCGCCAACGATACTAAAAGAAGCAAGATGTTGAGAAGTTTTCAAAACGGAAGGATGAATTTGTGCACGATAAGAAGCTGAAACTATATGTTGTCTCATTTCAGGAGCAGTTTTTGCAACTGCAACATTTCCAAATAATGCAATTCCACCTAAAATTGAAGGTTTTGCGGGTGTTGCATTTGATCCTCCTCCGAATCCTTTCTCACCAATTGATTGACCTGTTATCCGATCTTGTCCTGAGGCTGTAGATGGTCGTGATCCAGGTTGCAATTGGTTAGGTCCTGCTTGGCTTCTAGGTCTTGCTGTATTGGCCGTATTGCCAGGAGCAGCTTGTCCTGAGGCTGTAGAAGGTCGTGATCCAGGTTGCAATTGACTAGGTCCTGCTTGGCTTCTAGGTCTTGGTGTGTTTGCTGTATTGCCCGGAGCAGCTGGACCACCTCTTCCCGACCCTGAAGAGGATGAATTATGTGCAGCACCTTCATTGCCTGAAGGTCCACTTCCACCACCACCTTGCCTGTTCGATCCAGATGAAGACTGTCCAGGGGTGTTCTCATTACCACCAGCTTTTTTATTTCCCGATGCAGCTTTGGCCTGTTTTGCTAATTTGGCTGCCTTTTTGGCTTCTTTTGCAGCTTCTCTTTCGGCTAAGACTTCTTCTCTTGACTTTTCGTCATTCTTTTTTTTTCCTTTCCCTGAACCTTCACCTTGACCTGACATTTTCGATGGAATGATGATGGTCAGGACAATTATAGGAAGAATCAAAAAAACGCGATGCAAGTCTGACTGTGCATTGATTGAACAAAGCGTCGGCCTTACACAGTGTGGATACGCCTTTGAGAAAAAAAGTTAGACTAGCTTAAAATTTGAATCTTCTTACACTTCTTCTTCCTCCATCAGACCTCATACAATATGGCACCAAAGAAGGTTGTTGTGCTAATTTCTGGATCAGGTAGTAACCTTCAAGCAATATTGGATGCAATACTGCAAAAAGAAGGCAAATTAAACGGACTTGCAGAAGTCACACAAGTTATCTCAAACCGAAAAGCAGCATACGGTCTTACAAGAGCACAAAATGTTGGAATACCAACGGCCGTCTTGAGCTTAAAGACATGGCAAGGAAAGAATGCCGGAAAATCAAGACAAGATTATGATGCCGTTTTGGCAAAAGCTGTTTTGGCTGGAGGGGAAGGTAAATCGGCAGAATCGATCAAAGAACAACAAGAATCAACATCTTCTTCTTCCTCACAAACATATACCAAACCGGATCTTATCATCTTGGCTGGGTTCATGCATATCGTATCACCTGAGTTCCTCGCAGTCTTGGATGGCGTCCCTTGCATCAACCTGCATCCAGCACTTCCAGGACAATTTGACGGAATCGAAGCGATCAAACGAGCACATGATGCATTTGCCGCGGGAGAATTGAAGGATGGAAAGACGGGTGTGATGGTACATGAAGTGATCGCAGAAGTGGATAGAGGAGCGCCAATTGTAGTACAAGAAGTTGAATGTCGTAAAGGGGAAACGTTGGAAGAACTTGAAGGAAGGATACATGAGGTAGAACATAAAATTATTGTAGATGCAACACACAAAATCCTGACACGGTGATTGTATGGAAGCAATGAAATGTGTCAAAGAGCTCGGAAATTCTGTGTGAGAAATAAAGGACACTCTTTGCGATGGACTTCATGCAATGCGCCATGAATGATAGTCCGTGTTGAGGGACGACTAGACCAGAATGTTGAAGGTAAGCAAATTGTTGCAAATCATTTTCAGTATATTACGTAGTTTGATCATAAGAGTAAGGCCGTGGGGCTATCGTTCGAAATGGCTTTGCGGCTGTGGCTGACATGATAGCGAGTAAGGTATATTCTTGTTGCTGATAGAGAGAGTTGGTGGGAAGCAAATTCCAACGTGGCATACAACTGGCCAAGACTTTAAGTACTGGAAACTATAACATCTACAAGTCCTTTCTCAGTGATATGTGTCGAATTATTCTTTTTCGAACAGGCGTATTGGACCAAAGGAGGTAACACATGTACACAACCATGCAGAGTTCGAACGACACACCAAGCTAATCAGCCCGTCCATACGGTATCAAAGAGTGTCGCTATCGTCGAGACCCTTAGATTAGCTCCAGCAATGACTTATCCTATCATACGGACACCGAGCTGTTCCATAGAACCTACCAAAGCAGGAAAGGTGACAAGGGTCAACTGAGAGAAATTAGACAAAAGATTCAAATCAGTATGCTATATATTCACCTGACCGATCCTTAGAAATCATCAAGGCAGGCAAGGCGACCAGAGTCAACTAAGAGAAACTGAACAAAAAGTTTAAGTCAATATGCTATATACTATTGAAAAGTATTGCTGTCGCCGTGACACCTAAATTAGCTCCTAATGAAGTGTCCTGATGTATTGACACCTAGCCGTTCCCTTAGAAAAGCAGATAAGGCGACGAGAATCAACAGTGATGGATAGGATAAAAGATTTAAACCTGTGTGCTATATAGACGCCTGACCGAACCTTAGAAAATGTCAAAGCAGGAAAAGTGACAAGAGTCAACAGAGAGAAACTGGTCAAGAAAAACAAACCAATGTGCTATATGCTATTGATACAAAGTGTGAAAGACGACGGCAGCGGCTGTGTTATATATACAATTGTTCATGTTTCATGATGTTTGAAACCACGTTTAAGTTTACGTTTAGCTTGGAATGTTTTAAACCGCAAGCCTATAGTAAAGATATCTATCTTTCTAATGGATCGCTATAGTTGAGACACCTAAAGTAGCTCCTAATGAGATGACCTGATGTATGAACACCGATCCGTTCCCTCAAAAAAGCAGACAAGGCGACGAGAGTCAACAGAGACGGACAGGATAAAAGATTCTACCAATATGCTATCTAGACATCGGACCGAACCGTAAAAAGTTTCAAAGCAGGTAAGGCGACGAGAGTCAATTGAGAGAAATCAGACAAAAGATTTAACACAACGTGCTATATAGATACCTGGCCGACCATTAGAAACTACCAATGTAGATACGGTGATGAGAGTCAACTGAAAAGGACTGTACAAAAGATTTAAGACAACGTGCTATATAGACACCTGAGCGACCCTTAGGTTTGTCAAAGCAGGCAAGGTGACGAGAGTCAACTGAGAGAAACTGGACAAAAGATTCAGATCAATGTGCTATATGGACAGCTGACCAAACCTCAGAATCTATCAAAGCAGGCATGGTGACAAGAGTCAACAGAGACAAACTGGACAAGAAAGAACAAACCAATGTGCTATTTGCTATTGATACAAAATGTGAAAGACGACGGCGGCGGCGGCGGTGGCAGCGGCTGTGTTATATATACAATTGTTCATGTCTCATGATGTTTGAAACCACGTTCAAGTTTACGTTTAGCTTTGAATGCGTTAAATCGCAAACCCATAGTAAAGATGTCCATCTTTCTACGAAAATCATGTGTTTGCGTGCCTAAGTCGCCAAGTTCATGTCCTTTCTTTCGAATGGTATCCAAACCTTCTTTTAGGTGTGATGGACCTACCAAGAAATCCGCTTCTTCTTGTTGTTGCAGAAATTCGGCTTCCAATTTGTCTCGGGTAAGTGAACTCATACTCGTACGTGAACCAGGCAAAGATTGGGCAACGGAAGTCTTACGTGCTGACGTATGACTGCCTGACTCTGATCGTGAATCGTGACTGGAAGCAGGCTTGTGCAGCTCATCCATCCCTAACGGTCTTCCACTCTCGATCGTGCTCAGCCCACTTCGATCATTATCAGCAGTGATGTACTCACGAGGCCGTTCAAGCACGCCTGCATTGAGTGTATCCAGGGTAGACGGTGTTCCATGAATAGATCCACTGCCAAACGGTTGATGGGCCGAACTGGAACTGGATGGTCTACTACGTGAAGATGCTTTCCTTGGCGTGGTAACATTGCTCAACTTCTTTCGTAGAGAAGGACTTTTCGAGCGCAGACTTACACCTAAGGAATTCACGCCGTTTGAGATACTTCCTTTTCTGCCTCCGCCACCACCACCGCCAAGACCAGAAATCGTATTTGCAGAAGGAGGTGTGTGTCCGGTAGATGAAGAGTTCAAATGACTGTTCTGCAAGAATTGCGGTGAAGAACTCGTTCCTGTTTGACTGCCTCTGCGTGGAGAAATGTGTCCACTCCCCGAGAATGCTGGTGTGGACAGAGGTGAAGTGCCGTTGTGATTGATAGGTCGAAGGGTAGGTGAATTGTATGCTGATTGAGCAGCTGAATAAGCAGCCATCGAATTACGCCTCTGTATCTCTGCATCCTTCTTTCTTGCCTCTTCAAACAAGGATGCATACGAATCCAAGTCTTCTTCATCATCGTCGTCATCGTCGCTTGAATCTGTGCTCAGATCCATATTGGCCATATTGGATGACAAACCTAGCCCTAATGCTGATGGTCTGATAGGTGCATGTGTAGATGATTGCCTTCTCTTTCCTCTGCCATTACCCATCGCATCCTCTCCGATCTTTGCATGAAGTTGACGTAGTGCATCCAAATACCCTGGATCATGCGCCTGTCCCTGATTATCGATTATCAAACTGGAGGAAGAAGATGGCATCGTTGTTGCACCGCCAGACAATCCCATCGTGACCATACGTGGACTGCCATGTTTGGGTGTTTTGATGTTATGGCTATGACCATGTCCGTAATGTGAAGATGCCAATAACATTGCTGGTGAATGTTTGGGGGATGAAGTTGCACTCATTTTTGAGGGTGAAGCCGAATCAGTAGGGTATTTATAGTGATGCACGATTGTATGCGTCGTTGTTGTTGTTGTTCTTTAGAATCGGCGTAAAGAAAGTGTACGACGCCTTTGCATATATCAACCCCGGACGACGACGTACACACTTCCTGTGTGTTTTCGCTGCCGGTCCGTATTCCAGTGAATAGGTTTACGGATTGCTGTTAGCCGTTCTTTTTTTGTTGAAGGTAGAAGTTGCGGCAATTAATTTTATCCTTCGGATCAGAGCTTTTGTCAATTCCTCCACCAAAGGTTCATTTACCTGTTGTTTTAAATGACGGATGTTCCTGAACCGTGTTTTTCTTTGCAAAGGATTAAAGTCGGATTAATTCCATCCTCTTGGCTAAACGAGCGGAAAAACAATCGGATCGTGTGTAGGAGAAAGCAATGATCATAGCATTGTCAAAGTCTTTTTTCTTTCTTTTTTTTGTCCCCGTTGACTTGCCTCTTGGAGGACACTAATGTGTGTGTGTCATTAAAACTTCAAATGCAATGTCAGTTTAAACGGGTGCAGAGTGCGGCAGCATTTCTATGTGTATTGTTCACAGGCTAATACGCTAAATTGCAATCGTTCATCCGCGGCTCTCTCTTTTGCCTTGGCCTTTTGAGAGAGAGAAGCTTGCTTATGCACAGCTTATGCATCATACCCTTTCTGTTCCTTAAATGCCTGCCCTTCTTTTCCGGAACCGAATCATGACCGATTTCCTGCGCGTGCGCACAAACAACAACAAAGTTTTCTTCACAACGCTCTCTCTTCTCTCTCTTGTAATCGGCGATACCGAGAATTCCGAAGATAGCATCAATCAAATGTTTTGTCAGAGGACCCCAAAAGAAAAAGACCCAAAGTGGAGACTCCAATGTCAGGTCTAGGCTACGCGGCCGAAAAACTTGCATAAAGGTACTTTCCCAGCCTTTTTTGATAGCTTTTTTAAAAAAATGTGCACAAAACCAGTATGAAGATTTTAGCGCGCGCACGCGCTAAAATCTGAATTGTATTTAAAAATTTGTAGTTAAAATAAATTTTATATATAAAAAAAGAAACGCAACCGATTCGTACGATTCTTTATATACATATTAAATTGAGTTATATTTATTTAACCGATTCGTAAAAGAATCGATAGATTCAGTAGGGAAACCTTTATTCTTTACTATATAATATTAAAACTAGAGAAATACGAACCGCGAACTAGACACGGTATAAAAGAAATATATTCTTTTCCTATAGAATCTTATTTATTCTTATTATTATCTATTATAATTAATAAGAATATCTAATCTTTTAGTAAGAAGTATCGATCTTCTTTATTATATATATTATTTAAAAAGTAATATAGATTATTATCTTATTAAAGAAAAGTTTAATTATTTTAAAAATAATTAATTATAATTTAATAAAAACTAAATATATAAATTAAATATAGATTTTATTAAAGAGATTTAATATTTTAAATATATCTTTATATTTTAATCTAAAAATAAGATAAGAAAAATTAAATAAATTAATATATTATTATATAAAAAATAAATAAATAAAGATTCTTAATTAAAATTTAATTATAAATATAAAATAAATATAAATATATATTATCTTAATTTATAATATTATATAATTATAATAATTAATAATAAATATTAATATAAACTTATATATCTTATATTTATAAAAATTATAAATTATTTATTATAGATTAATATTTATTTTAAATTATTAATTTTTAAAAGATATTTTTTTAAGAATATTATAAATATCTTTTATTAAGATTCTTATATTATAAATAGATTTTATTAAGATTCTTATATTATAAATAGATTTTATTAAGATTCTAATAAGAGTTTATAATATCTAATTAGTAAAAATAATTTAATAATAAAGAAATATATCTAAAATATTATAAATAAGATTTTAAATAAAATATCTTAGAAATATATAAGTTTTTAAAAGAGTATTTAATTTTAGATTAAATTAATTATTAATTATAGAGATTAAAATTTTATAAATCTTATTATTAAAAATAATAATATATATTATTATATATAATTAATATATTTTTATATTAAATAATAATTAGATTAATTTTTAAATTTAAATATAATTATATTTTATCTAGATTTAATATATTATATTAGAATAAAAATAAATTTAAATAAAAAAAATATTTTATATATTAAATTTAAAATTAATTAATTTAAAATTAATTTTAATTATTTTAAGAAAAAAAAAAAAGATAAAAAAAACCTTTTAAACTTTAAAATTTATTATAGATATAATTAAAAAAGTCTATTTATATATTTTATTTATATTTAATCTTATAATAAGAAAAAAAACTTTAATTAATTTTATATTAATAAATATTAAATTATTATTATTATTAATATAATAATTTAAAAGACTTAAAGAAAATTATAAATTTAAATTAAAAATAATAATAATTAATTATTTATTTATAAAGATATATATAATTAATATTATTTAAAAATTAGATTAAAAGATTTTTTATTATTATTTTTATATCTTATAAATAATATATAAAAAATTATAAAATAAAATTATCTATCATAATTTAAAAATAAATTTAAATAAAAAAAAATATTTTAAATTAATTTATTTAAAAGATTTTAAAATCTTATTTATAAAAAAATAAATAAATAAAAATTTATAATTTAATAAGATAATTATTTTATTTTCTATTAAAAAAAATATATTTAAATTTAATAAGATTTATATTTAGATTATTAGATTTTCTTTAATAGAAATAAATAAACTAAATTTATCGATATAAATAATCTAATTAAAAAATAATATTTATAATTAAAAATAATATATTTATTTTACTTATATATAAAATAAATAGATTTCTTAATATTTTAATTAATAATTTAAATATTATCTAATTTTTTTTAATATAAATATTATTTTTTCTTTAAAATCTAAAAATAAAAATTTAATAAGAAAAAAAAAAGAAATAAAAAAAATAATATAAATCGATAAGACTATTCTATAAGATATAATAAAAACTAATAAAAATATTAAAATTAATAATAATTTTATTATAATTTAATCTTTCTTAAATAATTTAAAATAATATAAAATTATATTAAAATATTATATAAATAATAATATATTTTATATTTTAAATTATAATTATAAAGTTTTTTAAAAAGTTAAATATATTTATAAATATTATTTTATAATTATTATTTTATAAAACTTTATAATTAAATTAAATAATATAAAAAAAAGATATTTAAAAATATTTAAAATAAAAAAGAATCTTTAAAATAGTTAAAATAAATTATATAAAGATCTTTAATATTTTATTAAAGATATTTAAGATATATTAAATAAAAATCTTTAAAATATTATTTAAAATAATAATTTTAAATTTAAGATTATAATAAAAAATAAATATTTAAAAAAAAAGAATTAATATATATTTAAAAATCTAAAAGAATCTTATTATTATTATTAAAAATTATTAAAATATTTTTTCTTATAAAGATAATTATAAAATAATATAGAAAAAACTTTAAGAAATTAATAAAACTCTTTTATATATTAAATATATATAAAATAAAATTATTACTCTTTTATTTATTTATTATATTTTATTAAAATCTTTTTTATTTATAAATCTTTCTTTTTTTAATAATTAAAATTTTTTATAAATTATCTTTTTTATTTATTTTTCTTTTTTTAATAATTAAAATTTTTTATAAATTATTTTTTTTATTTAATTTTTTTATAAGTTTTATTAAATATAAAAAAAATAATATAAAATAATATAATTAATAAAAATATAAAATTAAAAATATTTATTAAAAATTATTTAAATCTTTTTAAATAAAAAAATAAATTTTTTTATAAATTTATTTATTTATTTATTTAAATTAATTATTATTTAAAATAAAATTTATATAATCTAAAAATTAAAAATCTTTATAAAATCTTTAAAAGAAAAAAAAATATAATAAGATTATCTTATTTTTTTTTTTAATATATTTTTATTTAAAAATATTAATATTAAAATTTTAATTAAATTAAGATCTTTTATATAATTAATAATATTAATTTTTTATTTATTATATTTTTTATATTTAATAAAAATTAATAAAATTATAATTTTATATATTAAAATATTATTTTTTTTATATAATTTATATTAATTTTCTTTAATAAAATATAAGATATTATTATCTTTTTTATTTATTTTATTATATAATTTTTATATAATCTTATTATCTTTAATAAGATTTATATTAAAATCTAAAATATTTAATTAAATTATAATTTAATTATTTAGATTATTTTTAATTATTTAAATTAAATTATTTATAAAATTATTAATTTAATCTTTAATAAAATTAATTATTATTTTAATCGATTCTTTATTAAAATCTTTAATTTTAATAAGATTATTATAATTATTATATTTTAAATAAATATAAATAATATTAAAGTCTTATATAATTAATTTATTATCTATAAATTATATTATTTTCTTAAATCTTTTATTAGATTATTTTTTATTAATTATATATTTTATTTATTTTAATAATATTCTTTATATATTTAATATAAAATTTAATAGTAATAAGATAATAAATAATTATAGAAAATAAAGATTTTATTTAAAT
>NW_020289943.1:2136303-2172163 GCF_003144205.1 Meira miltonrushii | reverse complement strand
AAAAAAAAAAAAAAAAAAAAAAAAAAAAAAAAAAAAAAAAAAAAAAAAAAAAAAAAAAAAAAAAAAGAAAAAAAGAAAAAAAAAAAAAAAAAAAGAAAAAAAAAAAAAAATAAAATAAGATATAAAATAAAATTTATTTTACTTTATATTTTTTTTATCTTTATCTATCTTCTTTAAGAAATTAATTAATCTTTTAAATAATTAATTTATTTTAAAACTTTATAAAGATAGATAAAATTATTAATTTACTATTATAGATAGTTTATTATCTATAAAATAAATAATAATCTATCTATAATATTTATTAATAATTTTATTTAATATCTTTTTAAGATATTAGATTAAGTTATCTATAATAACTTTAATTATTATTAATTATACTAGTAATAACTATAATCTTTATTATAGATATAATATAGATTATATTATTATTAAGAATCTTAAAATTTAAATTTTTATATATAATTAATATTATAAAATAAAAAAGATTATAGAAGAATATAGATTATAAGAGAAGAAAAAGATTATTAAATAATTTAATATAGTTTTCTTTTAAGAAAAAATAAAAAAAAATTTAAAAAAAAAAAATAAAAAAACTAATAGTTTAAATAATAATATTATTTAAACTATTATCGATTTAATAAAGTTTTAAAAAGAGAGAGTAGTAAAAGACTTTACTAATTAATTATAAAGAATCTTCGATTAAAGTAAATCGAAAAAAAAAGAGAAGAAGAAGAAGAAGAAGAAAAAGAGAAAGAAGAGAAGGAGGAAGAAGAAGAAGATAAAGAGAAGGATAAAGATAACGATAAAGATAACGATGATAATAATAATGAAGAAGATCGTGATCGCGGTGAAGGCTCAAGTCGTAATCCTCCTCCTCCTCCTCTCTCTCGCAAGCTCTCCCTTCGTAGATAATTATAATTGTATTTCATTAATGCCTATCTATGTACATGACTATGAAGTGTGAGTATGATCTATGAAAGGTGAGCATGGCATTGCCATGCTCACCATACATTGAATACAAAAATGCCTTTGGCATTTTTGTATTCATTGCGCTTCGCGCATGCTGGCAGTGTCAGTTGACACTGCCAGCACGCCTTTCATGCACCTTCATGCAAGTTTTTCGGCCGCGAGAGCGCGACCCCAATGTCATGCTTACAAACCCGTATCCGTATGTATGTCAATTCTTGCTCTCTTCTTCAAGTGTGTGTGTCATGCGGGCGCCGCGCCGGACATATGGCGCATTTTTCCGTGGACGTGTGTGTGTACAAGTCAAAGGCTTAATGCGTATGCGTATGCGCGGTGTTGTTAGTCATTTGATCCGGAGTTGTATGTCCGGCTTTTAGAGATGATTAGCTTGGGTATGGGAAAATACATTATCATGATGCTCTTTTTACGCGGATAGATGAACAAAGTTTGATCCCGTTACGGAGTAGAATTTCTAACTGAAACATCCTTGATCATTACTCAAACCATGTTCATGCCGCGATCAACATTGTCCAAGCAAACACAATGACCATCAAGACTCTTGGGCAGTGCTCGCCAAGGAGAATGGCTTCGCCAAGTTTTTCGGCGAATTTCATCAACGGTGAAATTATAAAGTGTGGCTTTTTGGATTCGACCATGAATCATCCGAAAGATCACAAGTCACAAATGTCTTTTATTATGTAAGATAAGATTACTATTTTGATATATGTGTGTAAGATACAAATGATTTTTATTGTTTTAAGCAAATTGTCTGGATTTGACAACATGTGTAGAAATACCACTCTTTTCTCCTCCATAACCACCTTGTAAAGAAGATTGTCCACCTTTGTAAACAGGTCCGCGACTTGAAAGTTTCTTTTGTGCTTGTTCGTATCTTTGTCGTTTTTTAACACGTGGATTTCGCGCTGTCTTTGGTCGTCTTTGTGTTAATCCTCGATTCTTTTCGATTTGTCTATTGATCGCTCGATGTTCTCCAGGTTCAAGACCTGCATCATCAGGTACAAATCTTTCAGACGCTCTCTGTTGATCGTAATGCTCTTTTTGTGCTTCTTTGGCAGCTTTGCGTGAACTTGTGATCAAATCATAGTAATCTGCATCGCCTCCACTGCCACTTGCCGAGAATCCTGATCGTCCGCCTGCATTTTCACCAAGATCGCCATCTGCATCCATCACATCACGCCAGTCTCGTGCGTCTGCTTCACCAAAGTCATCAGCATCCAATTGACGACGAGAAGCATCAACACCGTTCACCTTGGCTGCTTTATTGGCATTTGTAGAAGCAACTGCCAATCTACTACGTTCTTTATCACGATAAGGTATATCCACATCTCCGTCCAATTGTCTTGCATTCTTCTTTCTCGAATCCAATGCATCAAGATGACCAGTGTGGAACTTGAGTGATCGCCGTTTGGCATCTTTTTCTGCTTCGTCAACCGTACTCAATGCAGTAGGTTCACTATACTCATCATACGCTGAATTGACTACTCGTCCGGCTTGCTTTCTTCTCTTTGCAGGTGGACCAGCATTGGATATATCTCCTTCTTCGTTCAAAATATCCGCCAAGCCAGCCAAAGGAGCAGGTGGTGGGATGCTAGTCTGTTGCTTCTTTTGCTTTGTCTGCTTTTTCTCTGGCTTCTGTATCCTGTCTTCCACTTTGGCTTTTGCGGCTTCTTGTCCGCTCACATCTGCTGAGCGTTCTTCTGCATCCAATTGCATCAGCTCATCCTCTTCCAATGAGCCCAGAGAGACACTTCCATCGTCTGAATCACCATCTGCTGACATGACTCCGTATGGTTTGAATAAGAATTGAGGCGCTTGATTCTCATCATTTTCTTCCGCATCTTCTTCATCGTCCATTTCGATCGACGCTTCCTCTTCCTCCAAACCTAAACCAAAGTCTTCTAAAGAAGACAAACCTTGCTTTAGCTTGGCCAATCGTTCGATGATCTGTGTCTTTATTGAATTAGACGCATTCGTTGACTTCACCTTTGAGTCATCAGTACGCAAAGCGCTCACGTAGAAGTAGAATGCCAAAGAGGTGATGTAGGAAAGCAAAGTTTGATGATGCAAATGCAATAAGCCTAAACTGGAATGTCCTGGATTTGTATCCTGTAGATTCTTCATTCGATTGGATGCTGTGTGCATATCATCCACCATATCTGCATATTCTCCAATCAAAGCCATCAATTCTGGCTTTTCTCTTTGCACTTTGGCTATAAGTTCGGCAGGATTGATGGGCACAGCTGGTTGTGCTTGTGCAATTTTAGTGACGTCCACATCCAGATCCCGCTTTCTCTGTTCACGAGCCGCTTGACCGGATTCAATATTTGCATTCTGATCACCCAATCCGAAATCATCATCCACCATACCTTGACGAGCACGAGATTGAAGCTTTTTCACTTCACGTACTTCCATTGCACGCATTTCCTCTTCATCCATTTCTGAATCGGATTCCAGATCGTCCAAATCGTTCGTGTTATAGTATGATCTCTTATTGGAACCCCAGCCACCTGTGGGTAGATCCTCTTCTTCCTCTTCCGCTGCGTCATCATCATCACTAGAATCATCTGCTAGAGGTGTTTGTGTTGTAGGCTTCTTTTTGAATTCTTTCTTTCGTCTTTCCTTCGGTGCGATATCAGCGGCTAGAACGTCTTGACCATCTTCATCATCGCTATCTTCCCCTTCATCCACATCCAAAACGCTTCTTGATCCCGTAGCCAAAGCATCAAAAGGATCTTGATTGTTCGTTGCATTTTTTGATTTCCTATCTCTCCCATTCAAAATGATTTCATCTCTTTGATCATTAAAGCTATCAATTTCATCATCCGAAATATCTTCTTCTGTAAACTTTTTACCTTGTTGCATTAACGAGTTTGACGTTCCTTCACCGCTTCCACGACTTCTCCTTCCCTTTCGAACCATGATTGAGCTGGTGTGACTCTAATCCGATGAAGATGGCGTATCAAGATGTATAGAAGCAGTTGATAGCAATGATTATAACAGTAACCCTTGTTTCAGCCCAATAACACTTTATCCTTTCTATGCAATCACCTTTCTCTTTTTGACCGCTTTGACGCCACAAATTTTTATATTAAAAAGGCCTTTTCTCTCTCTTTTGGTTGCAGATCCACTTTTCCATGATTGTTTTGCCGTTTTATTAGTGAGAAAAAACCCTGGGTAACAAAAAATTGCAATCGACACTTTTTTATAAACACGTGTTCAAAAGGGTTTCGGGAGCGCATCGTCACTTATACTCAACGCGGCTGTTGGATGAATTGCATGGAGGAGATGGTGTGGAGATTGCAGACCATCATCTCGAGCAAACAAACCATGTCGACGATAGAAGAAACTCAAATGCAAACAACGGATGCAACAGATTATCAACGTGATGAATTGCATACCGCCTTGCATGAAAGATTAGTACAAACGGGTGAATGGCATAGGATAATGGCTTCCTTGAGAGCATCTTTGGATGAATCTGGCTGGTCAGCATCTTTACGTGAACAGGCACAATGTAAGTGGGTTGCGAGACTTTGTTTCAGGGTATAACATTCAACTGATGATGACTTTGTCTCACACTTATAGCACAAGCAGCACAGCAGCAGAATCTAAGCTTACCCGATCTTATCGAAGAACTAACACCATTTGCAGAGAGTGAGTAGTCTAATGCATATTCATCACTCATTAGCCACCTTTCTGATTCAACTTGACCCTCCCTCAGAAACCATCCCTCTTCAAGTCAGAGAACAAATCACAGCCGTTCTACATGATTTCGTCGCTCGCAATGTAGAAGATGCATAACTAGCCAAATCTTCTCTCTACTAATCGCTGTATTTGTATCGGACTGATATAGTATATAAAAGCATACATTGAAACATACATTGGACTGAAAGTTAAAAGGAAGTACAAAGATCCAACCAAACATCCACACTCATCTCTTGACCCAAGTGTATGCTTTGCGTGATTTGGCTTTACCGGTCTTCTTACGTTCTACCATACGGGAATCACGATGCAAAACCCCTGTTCGTGAAAGAAGTGCACGGAAATTCGAAGCTTGTTCTCTTAATGGTTGAGCTGTTGGACTGCTTATACCATCTTTGTCTTCTACCTTTCTGGCTTTTTCATCAAAGAATGAAACTAAACTTCTTGCTAATCCATGTGCAACTGCTCCCGTTTGTCCAGTCGTACCACCACCTCGAACGAGTGCAAAAACGTTAAATGCACCTGCCATTCCTAACAATCGAAGTGGAAATAGGATTGCTTCCCGATCAGATGCTCGAGTGAAATACTCCGAAATTGGCTGTGCATTAATCAAAACAGACGTAGACATCGTCGATCCGACCGAAGCTTCACTTTCATCACCTGCACTTTGACTAGGCACGATCCAAACTCTTGCTGCACTTTCTTTTCTTCTTCCACGAGCATATGCTCTTCCCAAATCATCTACACCTGAACTTGATGACAAAAAGCTTGCATGATGTGGTAATTGGTTGAGGTTACCGGTATTTCCTTGCATTCGATTGAAGTTCTGTAGTGTATTTTCAACTTCTTGTGCCAGTACTTTGTGTTGTTCACCACATCTTCCGTTCGCCAAATATTCTTGCACAAAATATCTATAACGTGCTAAAGCAGAAAGTCTTGCGATTATATGACGATATTGACCGGATTTAAATGGAATCGAAAGCTTTTCACTTAATTCTTCAATCTTTGGCCATGCTAACGAACGACGAGCAGCATTTACACCTTGTGCTGTTGCCTGTAGGTTAATCGGAACTGCATTTTGTTCCAATACACGTTTTGTCCTTCGAGTTAGATCTTCCAATAAGATCATCGAATCTATAAGCGTTGGTTTGGCAGTATAAAATGATGGTGATGCTGGTTTCATTCGTGTTGGAAGTGCAACCGGTCTTGATCCAGGCACGAATCTTGGTGCTAAAGATGAAGATGTGGTTGCAGATCTAGTCTCTAAAGCCGAAGAAGAAGAAGAGGTGGAAAAGCTTACATTTGCATTACCCTTTTGCAGCCGTTGTGATGTTATCCTCAGCGTGCTCCCTATCCGTGGGGCTGCTGTTCGTGAGAGAGCCATTTTCGATGACTGTTGTCGATCGTGGTACTAAGGTGTGTCTCTCGGGAGGAAGAAGAAGAAGAAGAGTAGCATAAAAATCCATTTCACTCTACGCTTGTGTCTGCTTAATCGTAGCGCGTCAGGTGATTAAAGCGTATGCATAAGCGGTAATCGGAATTGAATTTTTCGAGAGAAGCCAATTTTTAGAATCAAAGTAGAATCAGATGGAGGTCATCCTCAACAACATAAGAGACAGCATTGACTTCGAGAGCAAATGTATGCCTTACGTCAAGCTGGAGGGTCGTTGAGGGCTCAATCAAGGGTACCCAGTACTAAACGAAATGGCATTTTGATAGGGCAGCGGCAATTCGGTATAAACCAGGTACTACGGAATGATGGCGAATCGAGTAGGGATGCTTCTGGCGAAAATGCATCAGCAGAAAATACAAGACCAGATGTAGAAGCACAACAGATAGATAGCCATAACGAGCAAAGCGAAAGTGCGTATATCACTTATCAAGACAATGGATCAAGCGAAACTCGATCGACCGAATCCGATGCAGATCAGGACGCAAATCCAACAAACTACCTAGACAACTTCCTTAAAGAGCAAGGCGCATTTTTTAGAGATGAAGGCGCTACACAAACAGATCATACTTACGTATCAAATCGAAATCTGGAAGATCAATTAAATAAAGGATGGGGAGATACGCCTGTACCACAACAACAACAACAACCTCGTGGATCGGAAAAGAGATTGATTGAACGTGCTTTACAAAGAAGTTTAAGCGATAGACACAAAAGAGGAGCTGATCCGCATAAAGGACCATTGCATCTTTCTGAACGAAAAATGTTCGCAGATATATTTGATAAAATTGGCATTGATGATGATACGAGATCGACAGGATCTGAACAGGACAAAGAATCCGTTTTTGGTCATTTTCGTGCGAATACGAATGAACAAAAATTGGAGAATTTCCGAAGAAGCAACTTACTCCAACCAAAAAGTTTTCAAACTTTACCCTTTAGAAGGGATGAAGGTAGATTGAGCGATTTTCGGAGTAACGTTCGTGCACGATCACCTTCTCGAGTAGACAAAGTTGGACTGGTAAAAGAATTGATCGCTGGTGGTGATAGGGATGAACAGCAAATCATTCAAGACTTCGATAAAGCAAAGACGGAAATCAATGCATGTCAATCTCCTTTTGAGATTTGGAATTGGGCACGAGAGAATGTGTGGGGACAAGCAAGAAAAGGCATATTCGATAAAGAAGATGTAGCTGACAAATCAGAAGATGAAGCAACATCCTCCGATGCTCGATCTGCTCTCAAAGACTCTATAATGCCTTCATCCGAACCGAGATTTGGTGTCCATACACCATTCTATGCGCCAGTCTTGAGACAACTTATGATCGAGCTACGACAAAGATTCCGATCACCACAATCAGCACTAAACATTCTACGTATGATCAAGAATGCAGGAATGGAATCTGTCGTTTTGGGATGCACACCTGCCCTTTACGCTGAAGCAATCAAAACGAGTTGGTTTGCATTTGGTGATTTAGCCGATGTTCTTCGATTGGTGGAAGAAGCTAAAGCAACGGGAGCATTATCCCATTCAGCTTCAGCAAGCCGAACACCCAAACAAAAAGATAGAACGGAAGGCTGGCCAGAAGAAATGTTGGATAATTTACATAATGATTCAGTCATTCGTTCTTTGCTTTCAAATATTCATACTGATGCCTACAAGACTACATGGAGTGCATTAGCGAAGATTAATGCTTTACAACGATCTCAAGGTACGGTTAAAGGACCAAAGTCAGAATGGCAAGAGACTGTGGATATACCTATATTGTTGCAAGAAAGATTTTCACTCTTGTCTAAGCTGGAAGAGACGGTTAAGTATGGACCTCGCAGACAAAGGAGAGGAAAGCAAACCAACACGAGTGATTAATCGTTGCCATCGTCTGTATAATAGCCAGTAATAATATTAGCATTTATGATTATGTAATTGACCGTCTTGGCATTAAGCGGCATCTGATATACAGTAGAAAGTTGGGGCGTTTGCATAAATTTGACGGAAGAGCCGCTTTGAGTCTGGGCCGAATTAAGGTGGGCGCGCATTGCATTGAGATTTTTTCACGTTCGCACCTTCCAATGGAACAAGTGCCCTGCCAAGTTGGTTTTAGTCAAAAGTTTAAAAGCGCGAATCATTTGAGCGCGGTTAGGCGTTGAAGCGGTATGTGCCTGAGACTGATCTTGCGCCGGATGCTTGCTTAAGTTATAGTTGTTGACTGGTTTTAGAACACAGGGCTGAAGACACGAGAAGGCTTGCCACTAGCTGTCAATCAGTGCTCGCAAAACTTCCCTCTTTTTTGTGAAACGTGTGCATGTGAACCGAATGCCGCCTTATGCCCTGACAGAAAAGTTGAGAAGATCCAAACGAATTTATGCGTTTGTGGTACATACACCATCCAATCATTAGTTAGCGAACTCATCCATCGCCGCTCACTCGCCGAGTTTGTTGTATAATGCATATGTGTGGCATTTCAAGGCTCATTCGCCCTTTTTTGATTGTATAGGCCCCCACTTTTTACTCAAATCAAACCCATTCAGCCTTAATAAGTTCGAGCTTTAGTTGTGTCATTTTAACCGTGCGTATGTATGCAGAAATTGAACCTCCTTTCAAGCCAACACGCCAGTCACAAATTAAAAAATAAGAAATAAAGATTTTTGACACTCGTTCACCCACAGCACCATTTTTAGTGATCATTTTTTTGTTTTTGCCTTGGCCAAATCTTCCTTCCAGCGTTTCACATTTCGGCCATTTGTACGCCACTTTGGACTGTGTTTTTTTCTTATACCCGCTTTTGACTTTCAAACAAAACTTCTTCCTTTCCCCACACCTCCCTCCGTCATCACCACCACATACTACACTTCGCCAACATGTCAACCACAGCCGCAAACCCGGCTTTAACCACTGCTTCACAACGTCAAACTGGCAAGTCAGTTGCAAAGCAAGTCGAACAAAAAGCCGGAAACGAAGAATCTCAACGTTATTCTCATCGTCAACCAAAATCATATCGCAAAGATGATTTGAAACATTTCAACGTTCCAGAACTGACAATTAAGGACTTGTTGTCTTCCATTCCTTCTCATTGCTTTGAACGTTCAGCAATCCGTTCGGGTTCTTATGTCTTGGCCGATTTCATCATGATTGCCGCTTTGGGGTACGCTGCTTCATTCATCGACCCAAGTTTGAAAGCTGTCAACTTTGATCAATCTCCTTTGACACCTTTCATCTCCGCTGCTTGGCAACATTCTATCGCTCGTTTCAGCCTTTGGTTCGCATACACTGTCGTTCAAGGTTTGGTATTCACCGGTGTTTGGGTTATCGCTCACGAATGCGGTCATCAAGCTTTCAGTGCTTCAAAGACGATCAACAACACTGTCGGTTGGGTCTTGCATTCAGCTCTTTTGGTTCCTTATCATTCTTGGCGTATCTCTCACGCTCGTCATCATGCCGCAACAGGTCATATGACCCGTGATGAAGTTTTCGTTCCACGTACTCGTCAACAAAAAGGTCTTTTGCCTTTGCGTCCTGCAGCCGATGGCACTTCAACACCCGCTTCTGATGCAGAAGATGATGCAAACGTTGAACGTCAATTATCCTTACAAGAACAAAAAGCAGCTGCTGATCAACAAGAAGAAACATGGGGTGAATGGTTACAAGAAACACTGGAAGATGCACCTTTGTACAACTTTATCTTTATTCTTGTTCAACAAACAATGGGCTGGCCCTTGTATTTGCTTTTGAACAGTTCCGGTCAATTGCACTACCCAAAGAACACAAACCACTTTGACCCTAACTCAATCATCTTTGATGCCCGTCACAGATCGCAAGTTTTGATGTCAGATTTGGGTATCGCAATCACTTTGACTTCCCTTGCTACTTGGGCACACTACGCCGCAGGTGGTTGGGCAGACGTTGCAAAGTACTACATCGTTCCTTATTTGTGGTGCAACCATTGGTTGGTGATGATCACTTACCTTCAACACACTGATCCAGTCGTTCCTCATTACAAGCCTGAAACATGGAACTTTGTTCGTGGTGCTTTGTGCACTGTTGATCGTAAATGGTTAGGACCCGTTGGACCTTTCTTCTTGCATGGAATTGCCGAAACTCACGTCTTACATCACGTTTCCAGCAAGATCCCACATTACAATGCTTGGGAAGCAAGTGAAGCATTGAAGAAGCGATTGGGAGAACATTATCAATGTTCAAACGAGAACGTTTTTGTTAGTTTATGGAAATCAATCAGAACGTGCAAATTCGTTGATGAAAACGATCAAGTTGCTTTCTTCCGTGATGCAAATGGTGTTCCTTCTGCTTGTGTTGCACCTAATTCGGCTTATAATTCCGATTCAGGTGTAACTCTTTCCGAGTAAAGCAGCAAGCAGAACAATGATATGCTTGCTTCTTTCCCACATTTTTGTCTCTCTCTTCAGGGCTTTTACCTAGACATACAAAACTTTCACGCACAAAACAACACATCTCCTCCTTTCTCCATAGAAATAATGTTGACGTCTAGATAGATAAAATGAACATTTTGTTATCTATAATGATCATAATTGAGGTGTGTTCCTTTCGTTTCATGAGACTGACTGAAGGTTGAGTGGCTGAAAGAGCAGGAGTCTTTTGTTCAGTAGAAGGAGGCGCGTGGGGCAACCATGACTATATTCTATGAGTAGCGGGGTTGACTAGACGTTATTTATCCGATCGACTCCACTCCGAACATCTTCTTCTTCCAGATAGTAGAAAAGGTAGAAAGTTGCGAGGAGATTCTATCAAGATATTGTAACAGACAAAAGACAGCATCGATAACGACGGCTGTGTTCATACGATACGGATCTGCGAAATGCTTTGAGGAGAGGACTTTAAAGATCAATCATTCTACTTTACCATGTCAAAAGTAGAGAAAGACGATGGCGTCACAGCAAAGAAGCGTATCAACGCACAAGGACTGCCATGGTGGCTATGGATACTGAAACATGTGAGTGAAGGGCTGTACTGTACACAAGAATCGAAAGTATGCTGATGCTCTCTTCCCCCTCCAAAGAGTCAAGCAATCGTAACGGCGGGAATGACAGTCGGCGTGATTTATTACCACAACACACAAGGAATCTATCTCACTATAACCGCATTGGCAACAAGTTTTATGGCAAAAGGAATGAAAAAGATTATCAATCAACCTAGACCGGATGGATCGATTGTCAAAACACCCGGAATGCCTTCTACACATAGCGCGTGAGTGTAATGCGGGATTATGAGTAGCTATGATGGCATGACACTTATCTTTACTAATTCTCTCATTGACAGCACCGGCACATTCATCGCCCTTTATCTGGCCATCCTTCTGGCACGTACTCAACCTTCTTCGGTCGATCCCACATGGCTGGTACCTTTGAAGCCGGTCTTGGTACCCTCTTTGATCACCTTTCCCGCTCTTATGATATACTCAAGAGTACGTTTAGGTGTTCATACATTAGAACAATGCGTTGCAGGAGCCGCTTTAGGTATTTCCACAACGATACTCTTTTACACCGTATGGGCAGGTTATCCAAACGCACAAAGTCAAGGGTTTGGACATAGTGTCGTAAAAGGATTAGCGGGAACGCAATCGGTAAGAGAGTTGGATGTTTGGTTGCACGAAACAGTCGTAAAGGTGATTAGGATCATTATACCCAATCTTTAGATGTTCATTATCTGCTTTCGCATGGATTGTGCCTTATTATAGTATTATATCATTGCTGCTAGTGAAACTGGTCGTAAACTGTGAAAAGATGAAAGTTTATTCGCGATCGATCTGTCTCCATCCTTTTACCTGGGTGATGTGAGAATAGGTGTAATGGTCAGCATCTTGCAAAAGAATGACCCTTCTAAACCATTGACTCACCTTTGCATCTTTTAGCAACTCTAGATAATGTTGTACCAAATCATGACAAGCTTCATAATGATTCACACCTTCTGCCCGATGACACTTTGTGAGCTCTTCACGAACTAAACGTGCTTCATATACTTTGATCCATTGTTCGCGAATTTGATGATCGCGATCCTTTAGGGTAGCTGATAGGACAAAGTAGAAGTGTGTCAGTTCAATCTCGGTTCACATTCGCCCAGTTCTATGCTTACCTTGTAGCTCTTCTGTACTGGGTAGCTTGCTCATCTTGTGTGTATGTGTGTGTGTCGAATACCCTGACCAGCCGATGTGATCCACAAGCTGCTAGAGATGACGATGAACTACTTACTGTATACGACCAATCAACTGCATTCATTCCGAATGTGTGTATTCTATGTTGCCTCTTTACGCCTATGCGTGTACTTTGGCTGAATAGCACAAGCCAGGCTCACATTCAAGCGTGTCCGGTTTGACAACAGAAACACGTGTAATTGAAGATGGGATGATTGCTTATATAATTTATACTCTTAATTTTTCCAAATCGGTTTGCGCGCAGAGGGAAGAATTTCACCGCAGCTTTAGACAATTAAGGCGGTAGAGCATTGTGCGTGTGCGTGTACGCCTGCTTGTAAGCGGGATTGCATGTATGTTGTAGCTGTGAATTAGATCCAATACACAATCCTTGGTCAAACATTCCTTTACCACCATCCATCCTTTCTTGCGGTCAACTCACAAAATTTCGACAAAGATGGCAAAAGTTAAGGCTTACGAACTACAAGGCAAGTCCAAAGCCGATTTGACCAAACAATTGGACGAACTCAAAAAGGAACTTTTGCAATTGCGTGTTCAAAAAGTTGCAGGTGCTTCTAGCAAGCTCACCCGTATGTGAGTATCGAATTGTTGGCGTCATGAGAAGGGAGAGAAGGGTGTGCTGGGTGGGAAAGCTGATGTGGGAATGGCTGTATTGCAATGATGGAAACTTGCCTGGATGAAAGCAGCTAGGCTAGATTATTTGCACCCAAAAGATCTACTCGATTCACATCCCGGAATGAAATACTGACCCTTTCTTAACCCTCTCACAGCAATGGTGTCCGTAAGAGCATCGCCCGTGTTTTGACAGTCATCAACCAAAAGCAACGCAGCAACTTGCGTGAATTCTACAAGAACAAGAAATACTTGCCTCTTGATTTGCGTGCCAAGAAGACCCGTGCTCTACGTCAAGCATTGTCAAAGGAAGACCGCAAGCGTGTTACCGAACGTCAACACAAGAAGGATGTTCACTTCAACCGTCGCAAGTACGTCTTGAAGGCTTAAGAGAAAGTGGTAGCAGCAGCGACACAAAACACTTTTGATTCTTCCTCTTTTTTTGATGCGTTCAAAATCCATACTTGTATAACACGACATTCAAAAAATCTATGGTTCTCCATCCTATGCGAAATGGTTCTGTGTGGCGATTGTTTCGACTGGGCTTGACTACATAGAGAATCTTGATTGATTCTATAGAATCGTCATTCACCATTCACGACCTTTCACTTTATTCCCTCTGCACACATCCTTACGCACACTTACACACTTGTATACACCTGAAAAGGCAAGCATGACATATATTCGGCTATAACAGAATTCTGATGAGTACATGCAACCGCTAAGAATTGCCAGAATAGATGATGAAGAGAGGCTCTCCATCTGCTTATCATGCCGAGGAGAAGCTCTGATAGAAAGACAGTCTGAACGCTTTTTGGAGCAAGGATAGCACGTGCTCGTTGCCCAACTCACTCGCGCAAGAGCAATGAAAATGACCGGCTAGATCCGTTTGATTGATTTCCTAACGCCAGGCAGTAGACAGAGTGAGTTGTAGCTGGCGGTTGCGCACGCACGCGTAGAAATCCCATCAGCCAAATCTTCCTTTTGCCTTGCGCTGATTCAGTGCGTGCGTTTTGGGCGTCTTTAAAGTACGGCTTGTGGATTGACTGACTGTGTATGCGTGTTCCAGCTTAAACACCTTTATCACTTCTTACGATCATCATTCCCGGAACGGCATAGATCTTGGTAAGTATCAGATAGACAAAGGCCAATCGAAAGATACAGACAGACACAAAGGACTCAGCTTGGACGACCTGTACAGTAGACGATAGGGGTCAAATTGTGGGACTTTCAATCGAATTTTCAATTTGCACATCAAACGTTCGATTGTCTCGATTGCGCCTTTCTTGTTCCGACTACCACAACCATTCAAACGGCCCAAGCTTACACGCCCTTTTGTTCTTTTTTCACCCCCTTTGTAGCAACGAAAATGCTATCGAGAAATTTCATCTTGGCAGGTCAACGTGCCGCTGCCTCAAGTGCAAGACGTCCAGCTTCAACAATGGGAGCCGTTCGTCATTCTTCCAACTTACCTCTTCCTCCAAAGATTGCAACACCAAAATCCGTTCAAGGTCCAGCAGGAGGTGATTCTACACGTATGGAATCCGTTGTGGAATTCTACAAAAGTTTGCCAAAAGGTGAAGCAAATGCTAAGCGTGGAGGTGGTATCAAAGGACGGTGAGTACAATCCATAAATGAATGCAGCTAAGAACAGCCACACTGACATATTTTGTTCCTTATTGCTCAGCTTCTTTGATGGAAAGAATGCATCGGGTAAACCAATCGTTTGGACTATCGGTACCCTTTTGTTGTTGGGTTACTCGCTTGAATACCAACACTTGAAGCACCACAAGAACTACGAACATTGATTGTAGAATGGGAGTTCGACCCAAAGGTCAAATATTATACATATATAACATAATCAGTGAATATGTGATTAGAAATTCAATTTGATCTGATTGAAAAGTGTCCCTAGGAAGAACCTCGACGGATAAAGATTTGATGAAAGGGAAACTGTCAGGACGCTAATGCTCTTGCGCGCCACAAGAATCCCTTTGTCCTTTTGTTGTGATTGAGGGCGTAAAGAAATAATGTATTATACATATCCGATACGATTGTTCTTCCCTTTATCTTAAAGTTTGCTTCTTTGTTTCCCGATTTGAAGCAATTACCCCTGCATATACATAAGCAAGTATACATATATAGGCTTCTCTTCTTTTGTTTTGATTGAGGAACAAAAGGATACATTCATGTACACTTGCGTCACTCACGGTCACATTATCGTGCCGCACTATACATTCAGCCCAGATCAATGGTTACATCCCTTTCTTCAAATCAACCACCATCGTTTGTTATTTTGTCATTATCACTTCTTTCAAATCGGCGTAGATTTTGTTTGTGGCTGCATTTTTGTGGCGGTCAAAGCTGCTAAAAGAAGCACTATAAGAATTGCATCTATGCAGCAAATACGGCATACAACAAACAAAGAAGTTACTTCACCTTGGCAAAGGATGTAGAGCATTCTTTAGCAACTCTACATGAACGCAGCGATCGTACAGACAAGTGAACTTCTTGCACGCAAAAGGAATTTGCAAATCCAACTCGTGGCCAATCCTCTTAGAAGGCATCTTGCATCAAGACCACAAGGTATTGAAAAGACAAAAATCTTGATTGTCTTGATCAATTTCGGCTTTTTCGCTCATAAAGCCAACAATCTTGGGAAACACAAAAGAACATACGCCAATGCAAGCCACACCGCTTTGATCGTTTAAACACTTTTGTGGTTGGCGTAATTTTCATTTTCTTTCAATTTTCTAACTGCTTTTTTTACCGTTCTCAAAGAGAAGAAGAAGAAACAAGGGGCCCAAACACAAAGCGGGGCTCAAAGAACAAACATCACAAGGTCGAAAGGCATAGCGGCCAATTTGTACCTAAAAAAGATTGCCGGATTTATTGACCGAGTGCATTTGTGCCTTGACTAAAAAGAACAATGATTAACCGTTTGATGGACGAAGACGATATTCAAAATGACGGCAATCTTAAAAAGCGGTTGGACGTTGATCAAAATTTGGTTTGCCACCCCATTTCTCATCGCAATAATCGTGCGACAAAATACCCTTTCCCACATCTTGATCTCACGCCGCGGATATCCGCTTTTGAGAACAACAACATACATTCCCGCTCGTTGCCACAAACATATAAAAGACGTAAACCATCGATTGGTTCAATTTCCCATCTTCTCAAGAAACAGCTCTTCAACATCCACATCACATCCCACGCATACATCCTCCTTATCATCATGTTGTTCTTCTTTTCCACTTTGGTCCGATGCATTTTGGCAGCATATATCCTGCAACCAGCCATGTGTGCGCCTCTATGGCTACCGCATTGGAGGCCATGGTTCGCAAGGGATGATTCCTTAACAATGTCAACACCAATGGGAACGGTAACAGGTGCAAATGTAGGATCGAATGTGGTAAGGTATACACTTCCATTCGCACAACCACCTTTGGGCGATTTACGTTTTGCAAATCCACAACCAATTCAAAACTTTTCCGGATATAATGCTTCTCAATTACCTCTTGCTTGTTATCAAGGTAATGGTGGTAGAGGTGGAAATGGACCAAGTGAAAATTGTTTATATTCAACTTATTATATTCCTGCTCATCAACAAGGTGCAAAATTACCTTTTATGGTTTGGTATCACGGTGGAAGTGGAATTGTTGGTAGTGCTACACAAGATGGTTTAGATGCAGCTTCATGGGCATCAAAGCAAAACGTAATCGTTGTAGTTCCACAATACCGTTTAGGTTTATTTGGTTGGCTATCTACGAATGATACTTTGGATGAAGAACAAGGTGGTGCACCTGGAGCGGCAAAAGTTGCAGGCAATCAAGCCATTCGAGATGTGCTTGCTGCATTACAACAAATTCCAACTTTGGCAGATTCAATGGGTGGTGATGCATCAAGAGTTACAATCATGGGACAAAGTTCAGGTGCAACAATGATGCGTGCTTTACTCACAACACCATCTGCACAAACATTATTCAACAATGCCATCTTAGTCAGTGATCCGATGGATTACGGTCTCTCAAGCCAAGCAGATAACAACTTTTTGGGAAATATGGCAATGCAAGCATTGAATTGCTCAGATGTCGCTTGTGCTCGTGCTCAATCAGCTGATGCCGTTTTGAATGCTACCTTTGTCGCTTACACAGATGGTCCACAACAAGATGAAAGAATTTCAGGTGGAACGCCTTGGCGTGGTATGGTTGGTGATTTGATCACTTCTTCCATTGCCACTACGACGCATCTTTCAAAAGATGTGATCATGACAACTGTTCAAAACGAATTAGGTCCAACGACTGGATACTACTTCAATTATCAACCTGCAGGCGCAACTACTTTGGACTTTGAAGGAACTCCAGACACTTTAGGACAAGCAGAAAATATTGTCTTTAATCAAAATCGAGGAATCGTAGCGGCCAATCAAACTATCTATCAAGTCACCGAGACAGAACCTGACGGTATTCGAATCATGTTTGAAGAAATCGGTACGGATGGCGTTTGGAGATGTGCAGTTCAAAGAAATGCATACACACTTGCAGGTGCAGGATCAAAAGTTTACCTGGCAGAATGGGAAATTGGAAAAACATATATTTCCAACATCAATAATGAATACTGCACAACCGATAATCGAGTTTGTCATGAAGATGATATTGAATTAATCTTTGGTACGGCTGCAAATCCAACAGCAGAACAAACAAAAGCTTCTGATAATATGCAAACACGTTATTCAAACTTTGCAAAATCTGGTATTCCAAATGCACCAAATGCGCCTGCTTGGCAACCGGTCGTTTCTGCCACTGAATTAAACATGATTCTCGTCAATCCATCTGGAGTGACTTCAATCAATCAAACACAGCATGCACCTGCTTGTGCTGGAAGTGTTTGGGGAAACGTAGTCAAATTTGATTATCAATTGTATACCGTTTGAAAAAGGGGATGGTGGTAGGGAATTGCACTTTAACGAAAAAGATACTCTAATGTAAATATATATATTATTCATTGCTACGAATCATTAATGGAACCTCTTGTTTATCAAATGAATGCTGATTAGTGGCTGAGATTCGGGAAGGAGAGATTGTGCCTGCCGCCGCCTCCGCTTGTGTTATTTAACTCGGTAATTCATTCAGGCGATTTAACCGGGCAAATATCCCGCGTCCCTGACTGCATAAAGACTGTGTTTCCGCTTTTAGTACTTTTTAAGCTTTCAACAAACAAACACCTTTTCTGCTTCTGATCACCATCACCACTCAAAATGGTCAACGTTCGCAAAGATGTCGCTTCAACAGTTGATGAAGATAAATTCAATCCGGAAGTATATGAACAAGGATCAAATATAGGACCAGATATCGCAGAAGCATTAGAATGTGAACATTTAGATGCCGACTTATACAGAAGTTCTAAACCACTTTGGAGACCTTATAGTGCTCGTGGTGTATTTGGGGGACAAGTGATCGGTCAAGCTGTTGCCGTTTCAAACGCATCTGTTCAATCAGACGTTTATCTTTTGCATTCGCTGCATTCTTACTTTCTCTTGGCAGGAGATGAAACAAGACCGATCTATTATCACGTTAGCAGGTTACGTGATGGAGGATCGTATATGACAAGATTGGTTGAAGCAAAACAAAGAGGTCGTTGTATTTTCGTGTTGTTTTCATCTTATGCAAAACCAGAACATAATCGACCAAAATTCGCAATCGCACTACCAAGATCGATCAGTAATGATCATTCACCGTCTGAAGAGGTTTTTGAAGAAGCAACGGTTGCCATTACAGGATCAAAAACAATCACGCATAAATCTCGATTTAGTCAAGAACGTGTTGAAGAAGGATCACAACCAAAAGGATTGTTGACGTATGAAGAGGCACCTTTGAACGAAACAAGATATTTAAGAGTTTTGAAAGATTTAGATAAATTTTTACCACAAAAAGTTAAAGATACTTTACATGCATGGATCAAAGATCGTCAAGAGAGCGCAGTTGAAATTCGAGATGCTTTGCCAAATATGTACGATGAGAATGGCGTGCCAACGCAAGGATATGAACAAGCATTTTGGATGCGAGTCAAATCGCCAATCAAAGGAGGAGATGCAGGACATAAAGCTGCATTAGCATATGCCAGTGATATAAATCTGCTTGCAACAGTTGTAAAGGCTCTCGGGACAACGAGAAGGATGAAAATGATGGCAAGTTTGGATCATTCGATGCATTTTTATGAACCTTTTGATTTTACACAACCGATCTTATTCTTTATGCAATGTCAAGTTGCTTCAAGTGGTCGTGGTTTGGTGATCGGAAGATTTTATTCACAATCCGGTACTTTGATCGGTACGGCCTCTCAAGAAGGTTTGGTGAGACCGCGTGAGGATAATGCAGATATCATTGCAAGAGCAACTTCTGGTAAACTTTAATCAAGACTTTTGTGTGTGTTTCGTTTTCATGTAGAAGTATTTGCTCGTTTTTAATCGGGATTATCATCAATAATTTAATCTTCCTAATATGTCTGTCTAGAATCATCTCCTTAGTTCTCGTCTATGAAATGCATGAAAACATTATAACGCTTCTATAGTACATGCAAATTGCAAAAAAGAAAAACAATTGACTAAATGTGAGAGTGAAGAGAGAGGAATCTTTGAAATCCTACTATTTCGGTTCTGCTTCTTCATTTCCATCTGCTGTACCTCCAAGGTGACGATCACTGCGGACTCTCTTCAAAGCACGTCCTCCATCTTCAAGTTCATCAGGCACAACTGCTTCCTCGCTCGTTGAAGTAATTTTTGCATCAGGTGCAGTCGTTGTCGTTGAAGAAAATGCTTTTGCTCCTCCAGCAATCGATCCAGGCTCCAAAGGTGTAAGCTGGCCATGTCTCTCTCCGATTTGATCTACTTCATCTACCGGCCCTACAGGTACGCCCAGAGGCTCAGACGTTGCTGCTGAAGATGTAGATGCACCCGCACTTAATTCACCAGCTCGTCCAACATCTGACACTTCCTGAGACGGTGCGTTTGGCTGTGCTGGCGTGGCCTTCTGTGCCACTTCAACGCTCGTATTAGACTCAGAAGAAGTATTTGAAAGATCTTGTACTTGATGTTGTGCATCCAATTCTTCCGCTTCTGAAATCTCATTTGCGCCGTCCACCACACTCCTATTGGATCCAACACCTTTGCCTGACCTTCTTGCTTGATCAGCAGCCTCTTCCGTCGTCCTGTCTGCGCCTGCTAATTCCATCGTAGGCACATCTCGATCCACCATTGCGACATCCGTTCCTTCTTCTGAGCTGTGATGTCCTTCTTCACTTTGCCTTGGTCCTGCGCCTGGCATACCTTCATCTCCTGATTTCATCAAAAATGGTATAGGGCTGAAAAGTGGTGTGGTGATTGGACTGTTAGGAACAGGGGTTGCCTTTCTGCTTCTGGGTGTGACACCGCTAACTCCATTGGTTGCTTCTGTTCCGATTTCATGAGCTGATAGTTCATCCGATAACGCATCTTCCTCTTCCTCTCCTGCACGGGCAGGGAATGCATCCCGAGTTGCAGTAACGGCTAAAACTCTTTTCAAAGCAGAGATGTATTTTGGTAGCGTATGATGATATTGTGTCGGATTAATAACCAATTCTGCTAAACGTTGAATCGTAAAAGGAGGTTGATTTTCAAAATCGTCCAACATACCAAAGATTGCCGCTTGTTCACGATCCAGTTCATCTTGCGTATCTATTCGTTTACCCCAACTTCCTTTCCATTCTGCAGGCGCTTGTCTCTTACTCGGAAAGAAGGCTTGCATATCTGCTTCTTTTACAGAGATATCTTGATCCAATCCGTTTGCTTCCATTCCATCATCATTCACTCCATTTCCTGCATCACCATGCATGAATCGATTGTTCAATGCTGCTGAATATGATGCTTGTGCGTTTCTATGATTGGATGGCGATGAAGGTAGATGATTTCCATTACTTTTACCATTTCCGTTTGATAGACTGTTAAAAGAAGATGAGGTTGAAGAAGAGATGTCATCGATATTGGATGAATTCAAGGGTATCAAAGTTGCTGCAGGATGTAAGATTGGACTTGAAGATGAAGGCCATTTTTGAAATGTTTCTCTGAGTAAAGATTTAATCTCTGCTTTTAATGGAGGCCAAGAATGATCTTCACTCCATTCATCTTTATCGGCTAATTCGAACAGTTGATCGGTATATCGCACTTGCCGTCCTGATGAAGAGGATTCATCTTTTATGAGACTGGCAGTCATTCTTGCGAATGCAGAGAAAGAAACGTAAGGATTGCCTTGCGTACAAGGATGGATGTGTTAATTAAGATGGTGACAATGAATGCAAGACGCGGGTTCACCGCGTTAATAATTTTCCATAAAAATTTCCAAACTTTTTCCCTTGAGGCACTTTATCCCTGTCATACAATATCACATCCTTAATAGCTCTTCGTGCATAATCAAAATTAAAGACGCTTGAAGATCTTCCAAAAAGCTTGACAGGCACTAGCATCCATATCGGGAAAAGGAAGTACATAGCATCTTTACGCTCAGCCACTCTCTCTCTTCAATCCAATCTCTTGATGCATTCGTAGGATGAACGATGAGACGGGAAAGGATGATAATAGAGCAGCATCATCATCGGCAGGTCCGATGTTGTTCAAAAAGCGGAATAAAGTACGAGGAACGTTGACATCCACATCTTCTAGTGCTGGTCAAAGTCGCAAGCCAATTTCACAGGATGATAAGGAGGAAGATGATATTATTGGCTCTTCTGCGGGTCAATCCGTTCTTAGGACTGCCGGTCTAAGAGGAAGGAGAGCGAATCAGCCTATGGGAACTTCAGCTGGAACAAGGAACATTGGAAAGAGTCTAAAGCCTCAATTAGGAGAGGAAGAGGAAGATTCGAGTAACATACCATTCATCACAACTAGAAAAAGTGATTTCGCACAATCCGTCACATTGCCAAGCTCTTTAGCCCAGGCATCCATAGGAGATGATCAGCAGATCGATTCAGTCTATAGTCCAGCCTCATTAGCGGCTCTCAAAGCAGCTACACCCAACCGAAGGAAGATTACTGACGAGGACAGTGGAGAAGATGGACACCTTCAAGCTGCACATGAAATCATGCACGATTCAAATGCGAATGAAAGTATGGTCAGACAAAAGTACAGTGCTGATTTTGCACATGAGGGTATTCCAAGTGAAGCAGTGATCAATGCAGCAAAAGAGAAAAGACGCCGAGCCATGGAAGCAACTTCCAATTCAGAAGACTTTATATCTATAAACGAGGATGACGATGGCCCTCATCCAGAGTCTAGAATTGTAAGGGAGGAGGATGAATTAGGATCAGGTGAAGAGGAGTTTGCAGAATTCACTGGGGCTACAGAGAGGATTGCATTGGACGAAGAAGGTATCCAAAGAGAGAAAGCACTAGAGAGAGAAAGACGGAAAGAGGAAATCGAGCAAGACAATGACGAAGAGATGAGTGATGATAGTGGAAAAGAATGGGAAGAAGCACAAATGCAAAGGGAGATGGCAAACATTTCAAGAAGAGAGCGTACGGGAGATCGAGAAAGATCACCTTTTCGACCTGCCCCAATCCCACAAGCTTCAACATTGCCCACGCTTACTTCAACATCTGTTCGATTACAGGAAAAGATTGCAGGCCTACAGGAAGAGATGAAGAACCAAGACGCTCTCCAAGACCATACCAATGCTCAGCTTGCTCAACTCAAATCTGACGAAGAACGCAATAAAGCTGATACAGAGACGGCTGCTGAACGGGAAGCTTGGTTTCGTGAATTTGAAGGTTTTATCGTCAGTATGGCTACATTCTTGGAGGAAAAGGTGCCTAAATTGGAGGATGTTGAAACGGACTGGATAGGACATCTTGTCTTACGTACAAAGATGATTCAACAAGCAAGAGCAGATGCATTGACAGATCAGATATCCTTGTTTTACGGCGTGCCTTCGATTTCTCTTTTACCAAAGCAAGGCCAAGACAGTGATGAAGACGCTCCTCGACCTCCGATTGAAAATGGGGATGCATTGAGTCAGATTCGACAAGCTCGTCGTACATATGCGGAAACTGCTCTAGGCGATGAATTGTCTTCTGCCGATCAAGCAGCATTTCAGATTGCACAACACAATATCATTCGACGGGCAAATGGTTTATTGGATGATGTTCAAGCGGCAGAGTATAGAGAGCCTGCAGCACGAACGATGAAAGAAGATGAAAATGGTCAACATTCCGTCCTTCATCCTGCATCTTTGGTAGCGCGATTTCATAGATGGAGACGAACGTATCCTCAAGATTACTCCAATGCGTGGGGTGGCTTAACTTTGGCTTCGATTTGGGATTTTTGGTTGAGGAAAAGTTTGTGCGGTTGGGATATGCTTAGACTGAAGGATCAGCGCGAGAATAGCTTTGATCAATTCAAGTGGTATGCAGAACTTCTACATTACTCACACAAAGCACAACATCAAATCTCGAAACACGATCAAGATGGAGAAAAGATGGACGAGGATGAAGAAGGCACGCCAGCATTAGGCGGAGATGATGAGAATATTTCACATGCGTTCACCAATACAGTCATCCCAGCGCTTGTTCGTGTGGTGGAAAAGGGTGCATTCGATCCATGGAATCGAATTCACAACACAAGTGCGCTTGAATTGATGGAACAAATGAGTTATGTGATGGAAAAAGATAATGTTCGATTTCAATCTTTGATAACGTCTTTTTTACGTCAATTTCAAATCCATATAAACGCTTTAGTCAATGCTTTGACTCTAGCTCCAGCAATGCAAGCGCCTGCAATGGCTCCTGATGCACCAAATGCGCTCTTTCAATGCGTACAGTATATCTCAACTACCATCACGCAAAACTTGATCGGTTGGCATCGATTCGTTTTGGCTTCTCAGCGTCCTTTCCTACAAGAGTTGGCGAACGAATTGATCGGAAAGGTAATCCTACCTCTGCTCGATATGGCCAAGCATATCGTGGACGGGAAAGATATGGTGCAACAAATCGCACAAGATCTACTTCGTAGAACTGCCCGACCTGCCCTTCTCAACGATGATGTTCGTGGCGAACTGGACAGAATTCAAACTTTGTGATACTTCCATGTATTTTAATCATACACTCAATGTACAATATTCTTCACACACACTTCAGGTTTGTTGATATAGTAATGCTATTTAGACGAAGCTTGCTTGCAAAAGATAGAGAAGATTGAGCAAAAGGAAGGAGAAAAGAGTAGCCAGAAGTGTATATAGGTAGATTAGTCTACATGCAGGTGGTGTGCAATTTAATGCCTTCCGAAATCGATGTTCAAATCCAAGCACATCAAATCAACGTCTGCTTGTGTTTTACCGTTAACGTGAACGTTGAATCGAGCAGGTGGAATTTCCCGTGGTAATTCGACCGTATGGGTGATTTCATATTCACCCTTCTTTTTTGGACATTTAAGTTCTGCATCATTTTCTTCGGCTAATTGACAAACATCAAATCGTCTTGAAAGAAGACGAATGAAACCGAGTTTCACCACAACATCTGCATACGTTCCAGGTTCGATATCTTCATTCACAATTCCTCTTGCGTACACTGTTAGGTTTTGTCCGGGTACGGGTGGATCAGGCTTGACGTTGATTTCCTTAAGGACGACAGCTTCTTGACGTGAACCACAGACTTCCCAAATCCATCCACTGCCAGGTTGCATTTGTGTGTTTGGTAAGGATTCAACAATTTCATTCACATTCTCTTTAACTTCTTCAATTTTAGGTTGAATCCAAACCAATGTATCTTCAGCCATTGATTCTGCCATTAGAGCAGCTTTTGCCATTTCATCGTTCAAATCAACACTTTCTTTGGTTGTTGGTCTTTGTTGTTCATCAAATTGAGATATGTCTATTCCAGTCTTTTTTGCTTCTGATAACATCATATCAACAAAATCAGGTTGACGATCATTGCTTTCGTAACCTCCTTGGTTTCCACCAAAAACTAACTGTTGTGAATCAAAAGGTAATGCGACCGATAATGTTGAAGAGATCAACAAAGGTGCAATAAGCAAAGATCTTGTAAATGTTGAAGTGGCAACCATCTTTGCACAAGAGAGAGAGGGAGAGAGTGATGGTGGATGACAATCAACTCTTTTATCATCCGCTTTTGAATCACACTACCTCAATAAATGCATGCTTGGCTCTCTACATTCATTCAGCCATACGCGTCATCTTGTCAGGCATCAGAACAGTTTATGCAAGCTGACAACAGAGGCGCATGGTATGTATACTGCACCCTACCAGTACCATGTCAAGGAACTCATGCTGCTCAAGAGAAAGGCATCTCTCCAGTATAACAACGTTTCGCTCCACTTTCTCTACTTTTGGGATTTGCGTTACTCCTGAAACAGTACAGTAGCTAGCCTAGGCCTATCTATCTGGAAAAGAGTGATTGATTGAAATTACAGATACTATACAAAATGTGTGTGCTAAAGAAGTGATGATGATGATCAAAGTATCTCAATCCATACTCGTAGGCCCACGGCCACTACTCAAGCTCTTTTGAGAAGAATGTGTTATACTTGTTTGTGAAGATATTCTACGCATAAGAGTAGGTCTAGATGCTAAAGAAGCATGCCAATTCTCAAGTAATGCTCGATCTTCCGTCATGCGATCTTGACTGCTTCGCGGTGTGATTTCCACTCCATTGATTTGTTCTTGATCCATATTTGATTCATCCAATTCCATATCTCCTCCTTCCCATCGTTCTCCATTCGGATCTGAATTAATGATAAATGCAGCCGATTGATCATCTTGATCGTACCTCCGTGAAGCAAATATTCTTTCTTTAGCAGTTTGTCGAGCATATTTCCATTCTTCGCTTGGTCCATTGTATGTGCTGTACATTCCTTCTCCTTGTGCTCCTCGCGGTGTTTCGGTAGCATTTGTTAACTTTTCCGATTTATCAGGTACACGAGCCGAGAATACAACTCGAATCGATTTGTGCAAATAGATTCTAGGTTCCGATTTAGACGTTGATCGACTTCCCGTTCCTTGATCAACATCAATCTTGTCTCCGTTCACATCTCTTTTTGACCGTCTAACTCCTTCAAAGCCTGCTTTACCAGGCTTCACAGGTGCTTGAACGGCACAAAATTGCAGATGGACTGCATAACGTAACGTTTCCTTTGCAGATGCAGGTGCACGATTAGACGTAGTAGCGATGGGAGAACCATTCGGAACAGATTGAAACGTCGCATTTGAATCCAACAAGGGCGTCGTAGGTGAAGCAGCATGACATTTCTGTCGAACAAAAGTTTTTGTTCCAGCAGGCATATCTGTCAAATCATACGGTACCAAAAACACCTTGACAGCAGTCAAGTTAGGATTCTTGATCACAAGTTGGATTTGTCCTTTCGCTGGAACTCTGTAGCCTGGAAAATGAGGCTTCTTGGACTGCTTTGCAGGTCTCGGCAACGTGCGCCTGGCAAACGGAAGTCCTTTGCTAGGAGAGGAAGGGCACATCGCTTGTGATTTCATCATCAATCCATCCATCTTTGCGCTGCTCTCTGCTTCATCTTCACCCAGATCAAGACTTTCCAGACCTGTGTCCAGTAATCGATCCATATAGTAAGTGTCCAGATCAATCGTTCCTACGTATGGACTAGATGGAGATGCTTTGCCTTCTTTGCCTGCCACGCCTTCTAAATTGTAGAAATGAGCAGGGAATTTGAAGTTTATATGCGGTGGACATCTCAACGATGCTTTGCACTTTCCCAGTCCCAGAACTCCTAATTCAGCATCAAAAATGAGCGGTTTAGAGGGTAAAGTAGACATTCTCCCGTTCAACAGAGATTCTTCATACGATCCTACCAGACTACCGAAACTTGACGTTCGCATTCCAGAGTTTGACATACCCACGCCAAGGTTGTGTTCTGAGAATCTTCTTCGTTGGGGAAATATGCTCGAACTGCCTACGGGAGGGGATCGAAAGGGCATATTGGATGCCAAAGGCGATGAACGCCGAAGCGAGCTTGGTGAACCAGGAGAACGCATTGAGCTGAATGGATGATTGAAATGATCTGAGTTTGGCATGTGGGAAAAAGGAGGAGGTGTGTTTTGAAGTGATTTTGACATACGAGGGCTACTGGTTTGACCAGTTGCTAGAGGAGAAGATGTCATTTTGTATTATGTGTTGTCTGTAACTGATATTCTTTCTTATCGAAGCCAAGAAGGTGATTGGATTGATACACTCATCTTTGCAAATTAAGCGGAGTAAATTGGGCGTTTTCGTCTTTTTTTGTGACGAGATTTAGAACATCATCTTTGCCGGGTCTTTGATATGGTAATGATGATCGTATGAATGAAAAGATTCCTTGGCCTATCTCTTGTGTACACTTATTGTTTGTGATCACACCTCCATCACACGAGCAAGGTTACAGTGCAATTTGGGCATCGGGTAAGTGTGTATTTTTCTATTTTTTGTGCATACACGCATGCATGAATGTGGGCATCCATCTTAGGGCGGTAAGCCGCTCTCCTTCATTAGAGGCATATGACTCCTTTTCTTACGTTGGGTACAGCCCTCTCGGTAAGTGATCGGTATCCTTTTAAGCGCGCCTTGCCTAAAACAGCCGTTCGAGACAAGATCTAAAAATGCTTATGTAATCAATTCAATCATCGCCAAATGGTTATGCATATGCCCACGTGTGCAATAGAATCGGCGATAACTTCGATAAGGCTTTTGAGGAGTGATTAAGCGCTAATGATTTTTGACATGCATGCATTCATTTCTGCATTCTATTCGATGTACAGAAACAAAAGGCAGTTCGACCGTACAAATCAAATACGCGCAGATAGACACACTCACACTGTGCAGACGCACACTAAATTACCTCGACCAATGCGTGCGTGAGAGAGGTTTGAATCTACTCACACACACACATACAGAGCACGATTAAAAATCCGACCTTAGAAGATGAACTGAATAGAGTAAAATAGCAAAATCTTCTTTTTTTTTCTCTTCTTGATCGCCATCAGTCGCCCTATTTGTCATCATCATCATCAACTGATACCCCAACATCATGTCTACACAACCACTTCTACAACGTACAGCAGGCAAGAGGATCGCTTTGCCCGTTCGTGTTGAACCAAAAGTCTTTTTTGCAAACGAGCGTACATTTTTATCTTGGCTCAATTTTACAGTTACACTTTCGGCTTTAGCTGCAGGATTGTTAAACTTTGGTGATAATGTTGGTCGTATAAGTGCTGCTATGTTTAGCTTTGTTGGTGAGTAAATCAAAAGGAAACATCGGGAGGATTGCTTGACAGGGTATGCTAACGTGGAGCACTCTTTCTTTCTAGCTATGGCAATCATGGTTTACGCTTTAATCACATACCACTGGCGTGCATCTGCGATTCGCAACAAGGGAAGTGGTCCATACGATGACAGACTTGGTAAGTGTTGGCAACTGCTTAAATCAATTAATTCACTCTTTCTGACATTATCATCTCGATCCTTATTACAGGTCCTACCGTCTTGTCAGTTTTGTTGCTCATCGCTGTGTTGGTCAACTTTATCCTACGATTCCAAGATAATTAAAAGAGAGAGGGGAAATCGAATTACGTCAATTAGGAGAAGAATGTTTATGGTCATTTAATCGAGTTTATGGGCTCCTATGAGCTCCCTTTTTCCTATGATTCTGTATTGTGCATCTTATGCTCTTTGTCCATTCTTTTGTGCAAATTCATACTTTGATTGTATCGTCAGGGTGTAGCACAGGTCTGAACATCTAGAGCTGATGAGTATTGAGGTTATACAGTGTGAGTTTGAGCATGATATCTTGTAAGTCAGGAACGCAGGTGTACACATCCTATGCCTGGCGCGTATTTCACCTTGTGCGTGTGTGTATGCCTGCATGCAAGTGTTAATTTGGGAAATTGAGAAGATTGTTATTTCTTCACACACCACCAGCTCCTTCTCACACATGCATACGTTTCGATGAACATAAGTACGTATAGGTGACAAGAGAATACCTGGATAGAGACATGACATAGCTGACACAATCATCATCTTTCCCTGCATAGACCCGTTCGCCGTTCAGGCACCTGATTCGGTCGAGCATACATTAAGTCATGCAAACGCAACGTGTATCCGATTCAACCACGGCAAAGGTCTATTTGCCGGACACTTTATGGCAATGGGCAGAATGGATGGTTTAGTGATGATATTGAGTACAGAAACAAAAGGAGTTTTGCGAATATTAGAAGGTGGACATGTTAAATCTATCACAAGTGTTGCTTGGTCTCCGTTTAATCGATTTTTGGCAACGGCTTCTTTGGATTGGAATGTGATCGTTTGGGACTTGAAGGATTGCTCGAGAGCTTATACCATTCGATTTGATGCGCCTGTTGCTAGTGTACAGTTTAGCCCGGTGACCAACAAAGTTCTCGTCGTTGTTTTGCAAACACAGCAGGCTTTTCTTATCGACCAGAGAAGGCGGGACAATGTATCGGAAAGCAGCGGCTCATCGACAAAGAGAACAGAACTTGGTGTGGGAAGCGGAGATGCCGGCAGCATATTGTCGGCAACAATTTCACCAGATGGCGAATGTATTGTTTTGGGAACATCTAAAGGTGATCTTCTGATCATTCATCTTGACTCACAACAATTGATTCAACGCGTAAGCAGTGGATCGAGTGGAGTGCGAGAAGTTGCATTGGATAAGTTAGGCAAGACGCTGGTCACCAACTCGAACGATCGAGCGGTCAGATTGTACAGCTTTGCATCTACAAAGTCAGCTGCGAGCATTGAGAATGATAGCATACCAATCCAAGTCAATTGCACTCTGCAACACAAATTTCAAGATTTGATCAATCGGACGCCTTGGTCTGGAATTGGATTTAGCGGAGATGGAGAGTATGTGTTCGGAGGAGCAACACATAAAGCTGCCCATAATATCTACATTTGGGATCGTGGAGCAGGTGTTTTGGATAAGATTTTACAAGGTCCTCGTGACTCGCTGGTGAATGTGGATTGGCATCCCAACAGACCAATGTTGGCTTCTGTTTCACATACGGGCGCTATCAATGTTTGGTTTAATATGCCAACTGAAATTTGGAGTGCATATGCTCCCGGATTTGAAGAATTGGAAGAGAATATCGTTTATGAAGAAAGGGAAGATGAATTCGATTTAGAGGATGAGGAAGAGGTCACCAGACGAAAGAAAGATGAAGAGGAAGCTCATGTGGATATCTTATCGCTTGGTCCACAACAATCTGTTCTTAAGAGGAAGAGGAGGCAACTAGCAAATCGCATGGAAATTGACGGGGAGGAAATAGCAAAAGGAAAGTCTGAAGAGAGCCCTTTTGATGATGATGATGAAGCGTTTGCGATTCCAGTCCGGATTTCACTCGATGTTCCTGATCTTGAGATAGATCAAGATTGATCATTACGATCATTACTGCAATGTATTAACAATTAATAGCATTCAACTTGTATTATAATAAACCTTAATTTAATTAGCGTGTCGAAAAAGTCCGTGCATAAATTGAACACTCTAGCCCTGCGCTGCCCCTCCCCGCGTGGCTTTGGCATGCAGCTTAAGGTAATTTAACTTTGACAGGTGGTCATCGAGAATGTTCGAGATGCTTCACTTGCCACCTTCATCAGATAGGTTCTATCGGGTGATAAAAGTAGCATTGGAGTTGTCCATCATAGCAATATCTCCTCACTACCAACAAGATGACACCTTCTGCTGCAATCGCCCCTTCGTTGGACGTTGTAAACTTCTCTTCAGCTTTAACAACGTCAGCAAGCAGTAATGGACCACAATGGTTAATCAGTGCAGCTTCACGTAATTTTGAATTACCATTACCCGATGGAACAAGTTTATCGATTAGCATCAAAGTTGCCGATTCAACAGGATTACAAAGTAAAGATTATATCACTATAAATGCATGGATGAATCGTAAATTGATCGATGCAAACGGAAGTGAAGATGACGAACATCAATCTGGCTTGCCAATGTCGGGTTTGTTACGCACAGAAGCTTTTCCGTTGGAGATGCATTGTTTACCGCCTAAGCCACGCTATAAGACCTCGCAAGAAGAACCAGATGATAACTCTTTGGCAAGAAGATCAACTCGATTCGCATTTGCTCAATTGGACACCAATAGCATTCAAAACCATTGGACAACACAAGAAAAAGCGGCATTCGTTTGGGTACAATTGTACATCATCATGTCCATGTTACCATCCGAAGAAGCATTCAATATCACCATCAATCATGACCATCTTACTCGTGATTTGATTCAAGCGCTTTTGGATGCTAATTTAGCCATTCCACATCCTATCCCGGGTAAATTGGACGAACCTGCAAAATTGATCACCTATCGTTCAATCTTTTGGCAATCTGCTTTTCCGTTCTCGCATAATCCATGGTTATCGGCAATTGGACATTGGCAAAAATCACCTGTGGATATCGTGCATGACGTACCTGCTCTTTTGAACGATGCAGCAAATGTCTATCATCCACGTAGACCACGCAAGCCAACGGTACGTGATGGTCCTGTATATACGAGACATATCTTGGAACTTGGACAAACATTAACATTTGAACCGATTTCAAGTGAAGATGCGGAATTTGTTAGATTGTTTACAAAATGGCAAAATGATGAACGTGTTGCGATCGGATGGCGTCAAAAAGGTGGAGAAGAAGTTCAAAAGAGATATTTACAAAGTATTGAAGCAAATCCGAGTACGATTGGTTTGGTAGGAAAATGGGATGGAGAACCTTGGGGTTATGTGGAAGTGTATTGGGCCAAGGAGAGTAATATCGGTCGATTCTACAATGCAGAAGATTATGATCGTGGTTTTCATGCTTTGGTGGGTGAACAACGTTTTCGTGGTCCACATCGGGTACGTAGTTGGATGGGAAGTTTGATTCATATGTTATTCGTTCAAGATGCAAGAACACAAAGGGTTGTTTTGGAACCAAGAGCAACGAATGCGGTTATGATAAATTATGCAACGATGTGTGGTGGACATGTAGAAAAGTTGATCGATTTACCACATAAACGTGCAGCTTTGGTCATTTGTCCAAGAGAAGGTTTCTTTCAATTATGCCCTTTGGGACCTTTGACGACTATCAATACGGCTTATCCACGTCATTATCAAAAACAATCATCCGAAACGCAAACGCAAAAGAAGCCAGAAGAAGGCGTAAAGAAAGCGTAAAGAGAGTGAAGACATCAAATTGGGTTCTTCATCACGGTCGTGTGTTCTGTTTCATCCGCAATCGCATCCTATCAAACCCCTTTCAAGAAATGTCGTATAACAATCCTAATTATGTAAACAAAATGATTACCCAATACTAATGACTAACGCAGATTGTGTTCACCGTTGTGATTGTGTCTAAGATCAAATGAGATTATCGGGACCGCGTTTGTGGCTTTTATCCTTTTGTAGTGATTCAACGATATTCGGAAGCCAAGCATCCGTTGACGACAATCGCACTTTCAAATGTGATATTATGCTACAGACGGCCCGAAATTGAAAGATGAGGTGATGCTAATGAAACATGATAAAAGACATAAATAGCGCCATCATGATCACTACCCCCGTCTTTCCTGCAAGATATTTATCCAATACAACAAAGACACACAAAGGTTAGCAGAACTGCATCTCATTCCACTGCATTCAATTAGACTGACAAATTGATTCTGCAGCCCTCATACATATAGACACTTACGATGCAATTGACAAATTTCAGCTTAATGCTTTTGGTTTTGACCATGACATTCTCTGTCAATTTTGTTCAAGGCGCAAACAATAACCCACGTTTTCCGCCACATAATCAAATGGGCATTCGTGTAAAAGGTCCTGGTGTCAACAAACACATTTTACCCAAGCATGGTGGTGGTCATATCGAACTCTGAATAGTGTTGCAAAGGCATGCCAATAGCGGCCCAATTATGGAGAGCAAGATCACATGAACAGTCTGTTAAGCTTTGATCAGTAGTCATTTGCTTTTCGAAACATCATCTTCAAATCTCCTCTTCTAAACACCTGCAATACAACCAATTTCATGTTCATTCTAATATTAGTTCTGTTTGACATTTGATAAATTAGAATCTATCTTCAAATTCTTAACTTTCCAGTATGGTGTAGTGAGTTCATGCAATTCAATTCAGCATTCCAGAAGGATTGATTTTTGTTTGTTGGCATATTGCCAGCAATTGATCCGCTTTTTCATAGTCTTGCGGATCATCTGTTCATATCAAATCATGGCTAAACTCTCTGGAGCGGCAATCATGATATACGAAACTCAAAAAGATGCCGGATGAGGAGAAGCCACTGATGTTATTCGTTAATAAGATCAAACAATGGCGATCGACAAAAAAAGGTGTGGAAGTCCGCCTTTATTGCACCATACAAAAAAAGGGTTCCCTTTGAGTTTATTCTGGCGACGCAAATCGCCGTATCCCTAAATAAATCCTTCTTCAAGTGAACGTTCTGTTTTGTCGAGCCGAGACGGAGTTTGCGTAAAAGGATGAAAAGAAAGAACAAAGGGTCGCCAAGACGACAACAGTATGAGAGTGATGCCGTTAACGAATGGGTAAAAGAAGAAGAAGAAATTTTGATTAAATCGGAAAACGTCGCGGTACCGACAAAACTTCTTGTTGTTAATTGGAATTTTGTAAAAAGACTGAATTGTATGCCACAACGGTCTCCGTTGAAATCAAATTGTCTTTTTTTCGGTGCTCCGTCGTTCAAGGCGTAAATCACAAAAGACGAGAAGAGGGTGCCGTCTCTTCTTTCGAACAATTTCACCGCATACGATGTGATTTATATGACCAATCATACATACGTACGATCGTTTTAATAATTTATTCCTGAAGCGGAGTTTGTGCAAATTATTGAAGAAGGAAAACCTTCTGGTATATTGCCGCCTTTGCGTTTTTTTCTGGAATGATCTGATGACCTTCTTCCTGTCTGTGTGTGTGTCAAATGTCAATCATCACAAATGAAAAAGGGATTTTGTACTGGCAATTGCGCCACAATCCCTCAAGAGACCGAATGATATAAGAAAGGCAAGTGATTTGCTTTTCTCTCCTCATCCAAACCATCATCATCCTCACTTTTGTCCTTTTACCCCAATAATCCCTTTTCCATTTTCCGTCCAAACAAACACATTCATTCATTCAATCTTTTTCTCTCTCTCTCTTTCAAAGTGATCAAAGATGCGTTCAAGCTCTTATTTAGCCTTTGTGGCTTTGGCTATGGCCTGCACTGTGAACGCAGATGGCGGTATTGCCGTGGCACCAGTGGTTGGCAAAGTTGAAGGTGTTGCCGGTCAAACAGTTCAAGGTGTTGGCAACAGCATCAAGCGAAGAGAAGATTTCTTACCTGATCAATTACAAAGACGTGCTTTGCCTGGTATCAATCTCAACGGGATCACAAAACCAGTTGCAAAATCATTGGGTGGAGTAAAAAACATGGTTCCAATTATCAAACGTGAAGAAGCAGAAGATCTTTCGCCAAAGTTCTTCAAACGTCACGGTAACAATCTTCGCAAGAGATTCTCAAAGCGATTGCTCAATGTTGGTGAAGTTTTGAGTGGTGTCACAGGATCAGGATCAAACGATGCTAGTAGTGATTACTCACAGCCTGCTGATGATTATGGTACACCACCTGCTCCAGCTCAAGCTCAAACTGGTACAGGTGGTGATACTGCAACTGGTGATGACTACAATGATCAAGGTCAAACTGGTACTACTGGTACTTCAAGCATCCCAGTAGTTCCAGCCATGCCAGCAATTGGTACGAGCGGAGATCAAGGTGGCGATTACAGTAGCAATCAAGGTGACAGTTCTGTCTCAAGCTTACCAATTGTGCCAAGCGTTTTAGGTGGTGGTGATGATCAATCTGGAAGCGGTACTTCTGGTTTACCCGTCGTCTCATCACTTGTTCCCGGTTTGACTGGTGCTGGTCAAGGTGGCGACTATTCTGGTCAACCTGCAAACGGCAATTCAGGCGGTGATGACTACACCACTCCACCTGCAACTGGAACTCAAGGTGATGGCACTCAAGGTGGTAGCACTGATTACACTCCTCCCGCTCCAACAAGCACAGATGGAACTCAATCTGTTGACGCTGGTGTTACGACTCCTCAACCTGCTTCATCAACTTCTGGTGATGCAACTCAAGCTGTTCCTGCAGTAAATACCACAAATGAAGTTCCGGCTGTAACAGGTGAAACTGCTCCGGTCACAGGCGGCGCAGGAAATGGAGATGATACATCTGCCGATTATACAACTCCAACTGGTACAAACTCAACAACTGATGGTACAACAGAAGCACCAGCGACAACTAACAACGATAGCACAAGTGGTACTACCCCAATTGGTGATGCAACTCAACCTACTGATCAATCCACTGATTCATCTGTTTCAAGTGACGCAACTCAACCTGCCGCAACATCTACAGATGGTACCACTTCAACAGATGACACGACGTCAACCGGTGGCGATGCTGCAACAACTCCTACAACAGATGACACAACGTCAACTGGTGGTGATGCTGCAGCGACCCCTACTACGGATGATACAACATCCACTGGTGGTGATGCTGCAACAACTCCAACAACAGATGACACAACTTCAACTGGCGGTGATGCTGCAACAACCCCTACGACAGATGACACAACGTCAACCGGTGGTGATGCTGCAACAACTCCAACAACAGATGACACAACGTCAACCGGTGGTGATGCTGCAACAACCCCTACTACGGATGACACAACTTCAACTGGTGGTGATGCTGCAACGACTCCTACAACAGATGACACAACTTCAACTGGCGGTGATGCTGCAACGACACCTACTACGGATGACACAACTTCAACTGGCGGTGATGCTGCAACGACACCTACTAC